>NW_027464590.1:4535000-4907500 GCF_043290135.1 Rhipicephalus microplus
CGTTCAGATTATTTCAATGGCGTGCAGAATATTTAGGCTGGCACTTGGATTAAAGTGAGCGGGAAAACCTGTAGTTCATTGTATTCATGGCACTGCGGCTCAACGCTCGCTAAACCTTTTTAAAACTAAGGAGGCTACACCCAGCGAGTATAACGTAGCAACCCTTTCTTGTCAGATTGTGCTCAATGTACATGCCAATGGCTGCTAATGGGGATCACAGTGAGCTAGTTAACTAAAAGCCGAATGCTCTTATCTCTCATTCCCCATAAGCTGCCATAGGAATGTACATTTAGCATTATTTTTTCTTGTTCAACAACGCACAAAAGAAATCTCTAACCGGCACCACCTTGGAGGTGAAAGTGTTATACTTTTTACATTCTACAACGGCGACGAGGGACGAACAGGTGCCGTCATAAGGAGCTTTGACCTTAAAACGATAAGCAGACCATTGTGGCGTTGTGGCAAGGGTCGATGGCGCCCTCAATTATCGAATGGCACTGAGTAATCGATCCGTGTGGCTCTTTCGCTGAGCTGGAAATAACAGCCGGTGTAACTGCCTGACCACGTGGAAGCAGGAGGATGCCAACTTGAGAAGAAAAGTATGTTTATCGAGTGGGTACATTGTCCTTCAATTAGCTCGTAACATATTGTTTCACGCTTTCTGCTGTTTCCGATGACGGGAATATTCTAGAAAGGGTCCGATTGACCGAGATAGAGACGTTGTCTGATTTGAATCAAGCGTGATCCAGGGTGCCCGTTCCGCTTTTTATGTTACCATTCATTCCGCGGAACCACTGTAAACAATTGGCACCCTTAAGGGTGATCTGCCTTGTTCTTCACAAACATCCTACAATAAACATTAAAGTGGTTGACGCGGCATGCACACGTAGTGGTACAAACTGGTTCATAATGAAATCAGTACGATTGTGACCAATTTTAGAAATTAGCCTTTTTAACAAAACAGCTACTTGTTTTCCCAATGAGGGCATGAAAAAAATATACGTTTGGCACGTAACTGAAAATTTAAAAAAAGCAATTTTAGCACGAACGCTTGCCGATCGTGTGTGAGCGATGGAAACCCATTTTGCACTTGCCTTGCAGATGGTTATGTAATTAAGAGGGAATAAAACTAGTGGACATGCTTATGCCATAAGAAGAACAGAAAGGCTGGGACCATATTAGGGGCGTTATTTATGTTCATTTTCTGTGTATAGTTATTATTCAGGTGATATCTAATTGTGGAGACTATATGTGAAAAAATTTGGCATTACCGGGGAAATTTATTTCTAATCAGTCCACCTTCACAGTACATATCAGTGCACTTTAGAAAATACTGGAAATGAAAATTCAGAACCACCCCTTGAAGCAGGAAAAATGCTGAGTTTATTTTTGCAGGTCACATGCCCCGTTAACCTCCGACACTGACTGTTCTTGTCAGTGTGTGTATAAATTTTTCGTGCATTTTTCCGGAAAATTCGTGTAGTCCACCATGAACTGTTGAATAAAGACCCGTCTACAAAAACGACAGGGTTGGTCACAATGTATTGTGAATGACCCCTTGATTCTATCACTTTCAAATAGAATGAGACATTTACAGACAACCTGAAGAGAAATCCCAGCACATCAGAATGACTTCTGCACTGCTATTCAGGTAGACTCGCAGGAAGGTAACTGTAACGTAACTGTTAATGATATAAAAAACAGACCCATTTTGATTACCCAGTATCAGTTATGATTCTGTTCATACAGTTTGGTGTATACATCTTAAGTGCTTATTCATTTATTCAAATACCCCAAAGGCCCAGAAGGCAATACATAAGGGATAACAATGAGTGAGCTGAAATATAGACAGAATAAACAATAAGCATTATAGCAAAAATACATGAACAAGACTAAGAAAGAAAATAAGGTTGACAATACCAAGTGAAATCAATCATAACAAGAAAAGCAAGCCCAATTGAAGCACTTGGAAACACATACTTATTATTCTCGTTAGAGGGGGAAGCGGCTTCTGATAATCATTAGCTTAGAGATTTAGCAATGACTCTACGTGAATAAAAATGAGTCATTATTGAAGATCTGCGCGATGTCAGTGCAAAGAACGTCCCTTGCAAGAATGGCGAAGGGAAGCGAAGTTTTTTGCCTATTGCAGGCACTATGCCTCTCTATTTATCCATCCATCCATCCATCCATGCATCCATCCATCCATCCATCCATCCATCCATCCATCCATCCATCCATCCATTCATCCATCCATCCATCCATCCATCCATCCATCCATCCATCCATCCATCCGTCGTTCCATCCATCCATCCATCCATCCATCCATCCATCCATCCATCCATCCATCCATCCATCCATCCGTCCGTCCGTCCGTCCAACCATCCTTCCGTTCGTCCGTCCGTCCGTCCATCCGTCCGTCCGTCCGTCCATCCATCCATCCATCCATCCATCCATCCGTCCGTCCGTCCGTCCATCCATCCATCCATCCATCCATCCATCCATCCATCCATCCATCCATCCGTCCGTCCGTCCGTCCGTCCATCCATCCATCCGTCCGTCCGTCCGTCCGTCCGTCCGTCCGTCCATCCATCCATCCATCCATCCATCCATCCGTCCGTCCGTCCGTCCGTCCGTCCAACCATCCTTCCGTTCGTCCGTTCGTCCATCCATCCATCTGCCTGCCTGCCTGCCTGCCTGCCTGCCTTGCCGGCTACGTCTAGGTGTTCTCGTGATCACCTTGGAATAAAGCTAAATTATTATAGGAGGGTAAGATGGCGTGAAAAATATAACTCGCTCGTCATGATAATAGTACAGTCACAATCCCGCCTTGTGTGTCGTCAAGGTATCTCCGGCAGACATGTGGCACATACCGTAGCCGCGTATGTGCACAGAGGATTGACAGCTTATAACTATCCAAACATGGCGAGAAGAGACTCGGGCAATGTGTGAAAGTTAACAAAAAATCACAGCATGTTCACGAAAAGAGTGATGGCGAGTGGGTCAAGCTTTGGAAGACCAATAATCTCTGTGAAGTGAATTAGTTTTAAATATTGGCAGATCCCACGTGCAGTGGGAATCGATGATATGCGAAGCGTGAATAAGAAATGTTATTATGTCACTTTCAAATCAGCACAACGTTACAAGGTAGAGGTAAATGATGCCATAAAGGACTTCCGTGTCATGATTATCATATTTGGATGTATCGTTTACCTTCGTCATCGTTTCACGTCACGTGATACCAAGTTTAGTATATGTGGTGCTAGCGAAACGGCCGCGAGCACACTATGAGCGTGGTATGTTGTCATGTTCCTACATGAGACGAGTGTGAGGATTATCATGTTTGCACCATTCATCTATTTTATCATCCATTGGCATCACGTAACACTGAATTTGGTATATGTGAAGCTAGCGAAATGGCCATCAGCGCATCATGAAGAACCCTTTATACTCCACAGTAGCGATAACGCGCGCGCACGCTGGGCACAGCGACGCTACGTTAGCAAAATGCGAGCACTCTAAGTCTGACGGCAGGCGCGACCAGCGTCTGTTGGCGCGGCCCGATGGCCCGACGGCGCGGCCCGAAATGCAGCATGGCGCGAAATGTAACATGTTGAATTTCGTGCCGATGCCATAGAGTAGCATTACCCTATGCCAATGCGTTACCCAGACAACACTGCGTCTTCCTCTTTTCGTGACGGAGAAACGTCTGACGCGCTCAAACGCGCATGTGTAAAAGCAACGCAGCCCGGCGCGTGCCTGCGAGTGGCAGGACCGGCGCCTGGTGTGGCAACGCCGGCGTGACGCGACGAAATGAACGCCGGTGAGCACGCGCACCGCGTCACGTCGAAATGTATTGACGCCTTGACGGTGGCATGTATACTTACATATATGTAGCGCCATTTTATGATAAATCGCTCCATAAAAAATCGCAACAGGATCACCTTCCCTCCACACGCTTCGCATAACATCAATTCTCAGGTACGTGGGATCTGCCGAATTTTTATTTGCCGATTTGGAAACTGTCAAAAGAAGTGATCATGAATTTTTCATTATGCATAGGTCATAGTACATGGATGCCTTGTAATGGGCAGTGTCCGACTTCAACGCGGGCTCGTGTACCGACAGCGGCAATATGGCATCAGCTACGTCTTAGTTACGATGAGTATGCCAGAATGGCAGCATGAAGAAGTACACCCAGTCATGTCGAAGTAGCAGCAAAGTATCGCAGGCGTACTTTGAAGCGCTTTGAGAACATTAGTTCCCGGTACAATCTCTTTCTTTTTGGTTGCATCTCATCACGGCCATGATTGGCTGTTGCGTCGCGTTGCCCATTTCACTGCGTTGTTGTTAAAACCTCCACAAAGAGTCGCGGAACACAGCCGTGCTCTAAAGCTTCAACAACTATGCCTGTTGTGCAGCAGGAAGCTGACAGCTATTGAGAATCCCCCTTTTTTTTTCCTGTGCTGCCCTTTTTCATTTTGGTTTGTGTTTTGGTAGAGGCTCAAAGAACCGGTATTGCTATAGTACAAGAGCCTTCGAGATCAGAAGGCATGTTGCGACATCGCCCTAGGGAAAAGGCGCGTGCACCACGACATAGTGAGAAAGGCGGATTGTGGCCTCACAAGCACCAACGCGAACTAAAATCTAGAGAGGAACATAAGTACGGAAATGTAAGAAGGTTAACCATATCGGCATGCTGGTTTGTTTCTACCGTGTTCGAAATGAGAGAAGGCACAAAGGAGGATATGAGAAAATGCTAGACAAGTGGGGGTGTACGAAACGTAGAAAAGAAAAGCAAATAATGGTGCACTAAGGAACTGTAAAAAAAGTCTCCCTTTTTGTACATGTAAGAGTGTCGATAAAAGCAGAATACCGCTAGTCGCCACTTTATAAGTGCTGCAAATACGGAGTCAATCTAGTAGGAAACAGAACGCACACAAACGGCCTTCTATAGCAGTTCAGACGTTGTGCATAATATACACCCTGCAAAGGAAAAATCACTGCATTTCAGGCTGCTTGAACATAATTATGGGGCGAAGCTTTCGGAGGTGATTATTGTGATTAATGTTGAGATAGTACTGAGACTGATTGTGGTTGTGATAATTATATTTTTATTCAAAGAGAGAGTGCTGACACCGATTATAATATAGCGCTGATTCTTCTTTATTGCTGATATGAGTTTCCGGGTTCTGGGTTACGTTTTGACTTCATAATCATAGCTTCATTAGCTATCGTCTCTGGTGTAGAGGTTTCTTGTCGGTATTGCCGCCTTGCATCCACTTCAAGTTGTCTCAACTGCGCGTCAGCTTGGCATTTTTCCGGCTTAGCCTTTGCTTCCTTAGCCCTAGTCTGTGGTGTAGAACTTTGTTGTCGCCGTCGCCGCTTTTCATCCGCTTCCTTCTCTTTTGTCTCCGCGGTAGCTTGCCGTCGACGGCGACGCTGATACTCAGCACGTCGCGCTTTCCTGCGTTCGTCTTCGTCCATATGAAAGAAGAGAATGTGTGGTATGGAACGTGGTTATGTATATATGGCGTTGACAGCAGCGCCATCACATCTACAATTAACCACAGCGCCCTCTGATACTTATAAGTTGAAGGTTACATGGTGTTACGGACCGACGGGAGACGGCGGAAATCGTGAGGTCTTAAGGAGCTTCGCCCCTAATAAAACAATGCGCATTTGCTAGAGTGCTACAACAATATTTACACACGTCAGTTCCTCTGTGTTTGACCAAGTGGTGTTGGAGGCCCACATCATTAATGAATACGTGAGAAGGCAACGCGGAATGCCCCCTTAATCACCTATATCACAAATCAGCAGGGAATGACTATGGCTGGTTGTTTCGATACCGGGGAGGGCGCGGTTCACGAGCAGCGGCAACGGCCCTTTTCACAATGACTATTCCAGAGTTCGAGGATATCCAGTTATTTCCGATGGGCGATATGCCGAAGCACGGTGATTTCGCCTATTGGAGAACTATTTACACGTTCAGGGTGCGTATTTATTTTACGGGTTCGCCAGGAATACCACGGAAAGGGGTTGCTTTAGTCATCAAATACGTTCACTCATTGGGTCATGCATTACATTCATTGCAAAAGCAATATAATTACAATTCCCTACCCAACCCTAACACGCCCAAGCAAGGAGCCTTACAAGGTAAGGACAAAATGTTTTAAAGATCGCCTTACTAACAGTTCATGCGGTGAACCGGCCTTCATATGGAATTCGAATTCAGGGCCGTTCTAATTGGAAGGCGCAGAACAGGGAATGTGTGTATTCCTAGTTAACCATTCAAAATAGCACATGGTGCATGCAAAAAGAACATGTGACAAATTGTACTAAGCGTTCGATTCTGTGGAGTTTCGCGGTAGTACAAATGCACCTTGTCTCCAACATTTGACAGTGATTATATTTGTGGGAAATGCAACTCCAAAGCAATTATTCATTGATTTTTTGAAGAAATTAGTAACCAGTGGTTGTAACGTGCAAGGTAAAGGGGTAAAACACTGTGTGATCGTGTTCAACCTATACATTGGTATCTACTTTGAAGTGCAAGGTTTTTGTATGACAAATGAATTACGTAATTTGAAAAGCCACTTTTATCCCGCTGGTATTCTATTACGAAGATAAGCACAAGGCCCGTCGGTGGTTGTGTTAAGAAGAGACATGGTGGCCTCGAACTTACTGACGAAAGCTCTGACAAGCTTACGTACTTACGTTAACGAGCGTGGGCACCAACTGGCCCCTTCATCTCGTGCTGTGCCCGCTATTTATTAAGAGCAAAACGTCAATCTTGGATATCGATGTTTTCTGTAAGTGTTCAAGCTAGACTTTTTGGAATGTATGGTTCCTTCCTTAAGGCAAGCCCACAAAAGACCCCACACTTCGTGTGTGGTATGCATGTTGCCGCAAAAAAAAAGGCACATAACACAGGAAAAAAAACGGGCATGACCGCTGTGGCATCTCGGCCTATTTAATGGCAAGTACGTTGCATAGTAAGCAGCAACTAAAAAGTATTCGAGATTTCTAGGCGAAGTTCTATCCTTTCGCTGTATTCAGGTCATAACCACCTCCCCAGATCTCTGTGTGGTCATTGCTGAAACAATGCTGTTTAATTTCTTCAGAATATCATCTCGACAAAAAAAATATACGTTCGCTTATTGCTGGGTACTTCCGAGTTCAATTGCAAGAAAAAAGGGCAGAATGGCGGAGAGCGATCAGCCTGAATGACTTCCGGACCTCCACCTTCTGACATTCACACCGGAAAGTGAGACAAGACTGCAGTTACGAAAAGAAGTTTATCGACAAAAGACTTTCTCTGTCTTCTTTCTTTTCTTTTTTTTCTTTCTTGCGGTGTATAATAGGCAGTTATTAGAGAGGAAAAGCGCATCGTCAAGAACTGTCAATAAGGCAAAAATAGGAAAAGAATATGGAAGGAGAAACGTATACAGGAATGGTTATGCACGATATCAGCCACGAGTATATTACTGCGAAAAGAAAGTATGCGGAGATATTTATAGTACATCATGTACTTAGATAGCCAATTCCTCGGATGGTAAAGTCGAACAGCGAGAAGGACAGTGCGAGAACAAAGGCTTATGACGAACCTGTTGCCTTCTTCTTTAGACACTGCGCCCCACTACTCACTGCTTTCCAGTACAGTTATCTCTACCAGAAAAAGAAAACCATCGCGGTGACTTATGGATAAGAAAGAATAGGGGGATCCTCTTCACGCTTTAAACGATCGCTATGCATAATACCGCGCTGTCGGTACCGCTTTCCTGAAATTCTTTGTTAGGATTGCACCTGATTTGATTTTATATGTGAAGTTTAACTTCCTAAAACCACCATATGATTATGACAGAGGCAGTAGTGGAGGACTCCGCAAATTTCGACCACCTGCGGTTCTTTAACATGCACTCAAACTGAGCACATGGGCCTATAGCATTTTCGCCTGCATCAAAAATGCAGCTGCCACAGCCGGGATTTGATCCCATGACCTGTGAATCTGCCGCCACGTACCTTATCTACTAGAGCACTACGGTGGGGCGCTGCACTTTATTATTCACGAGACATGTTTGCTTCAGTGCGTGGTAAGGACATGGTACATCGAAACCAGTTTGGGTGACAGTACATGGCTCGTCATCGGCACGCATATGCAAATGAGCTGGCTGGGGTAACTAGAAGTAACTAGAAGAATAAGAATGGGGTGGAGCACATTCGGCAAGCACTCTCAAATTATGACAGGTAGATTGCCACTATCCCTCAAGAGGAAGGTATATAACAGCTGTATCTTGCCGGTACTTAGCTACGGAGCAGAAACCTGGAGACTTACAAAGAGGGTTCAGCTTAAATTGAGGACGACGCAGCGAGCAATGGAAAGAAAAATGGTAGGTGTAACCTTAAGAGACAAGAAGAGAGCAGAGTGGATTAGGGAACAAACGGGGGTTAAGGATATCATAGCTGAAATCAAGAAGAAGAAATGGACATGGGCAGGGCATGTAGCGCGTAGACAGGATAACCGCTGGTCATTAAGGGTAACTGACTGGATTCCCAGAGAAGGGAAGCGGGTTAGGGGGAGACAGAAGGTTAGGTGGGCAGATGAGATTAAGAAGTTTGCGGGTATAAATTGGAAGCAGCAAGCACAGGACCGGGTTAACTGGCGGAACATGGGAGAGGCCTTTGTCCTGCAGTGGACGTAGTCAGGCTGATGATGATGATGATGATGGCTGGGGTAATAAAATATGTGTCCGAAGGCAGGATCTAGGTGAAGCTTCTCACGTTGCTGTTCCTCAGATACAAACATGCAGAAAAGCTTTCGACTTTCTTCTGTGTGCGAATCAGAATTGTCAGTATTTTAAAAACAAAGTGCATTTCATGGTGCTATGATGTAAATATCATTTGTAACTCTCATTAGTGCATTCCTCCGGGGTCAAACAATGCTTGGCTATTTATTCATTGGTTGATAATAAGTATACAAATCTAATCTTTCTTGACTGCTCTAAAAGCAGAGCCAGCACTGTGACCACAATTACGTTAACGAGACATAAAGGCTGTATAATATAGGTGCACATTCATTGTTGTTTCCCGTGTTATAAGATTAGATGTCTTGTACTTCAACGCCAATCTAATTTGAACCGGTATTGTGCTTTCATTTATAGGGCTCTTTTCCGAAGTACCTTTATGACATAGTTTTGCTCTGTTGTAGAACACCGTACTGTTTCGCTGTACGGTTGGGTTCAATTCCTGCTGGGAGCCAGACTTTTACGTTTTGCTGGCCTAGGATAGACGCTGCTGATATTAGTTTTTTTTTTGCACTTTCGAATTTTAATACCTATTGGCTATCCTGACAATTCATAGGTATGTATATACTGTTAATCACCTGTGTTGCAGAAACGCGTACCACGGCTCAAGGTATACGGGTATATAGCGAGCGTGTATGCAGAAAAACGTTTCACAACATATTAGGCAAGACGTTCACGTTATTCATGTCATGACCAAACAATCCTATTCCTAAATAATGTTACCCTTGCATGCGAACTTCGGTCTACACCAAGTTGATGGTGGATCATGAAAAGACAAAGACGTAGATAGATAGATAGATAGATAGATAGATAGATAGATAGATAGATAGATAGATAGATAGATAGATAGATAGATAGATAGATAGATAGATAGATAGACAGACAGACAGACAGACAGACAGACAGACAGACAGACAGACAGACAGACAGATAGATAGATAGATAGATAGATAGATAGATAGATAGATAGATAGATAGATAGATAGATAGATAGAAAGATAGATAGATAGATAGATAGATAGATAGATAGATAGATAGATAGATAGATAGATAGATAGATAGATAGATAGATAGATAGATAGATAGATAGATAGATAGATAGATAGATAGATAGATAGATAGATAGATAGATAGATAGATAGATAGATAGATAGATAGATAGATAGATAGATAGATAGATAGATAGATAGATAGATAGATAGATAGATAGATAGATAGATAGATAGATAGATAGATAGATAGATAGACTGACTGAAAGCTCCTTCTTTCATTACATCAAGTCAAACGTTTTAGCTGTTCTATTCATTGCCGCAATGAAGCACGAAGACACTGAAATAAAATATGATTTTATCTTTGGCTTTACGTCACAATACTCCCATGTTATTACGAGGAACGCTGAAGTTGGGGGCTCTGAAAACTTTGTTCACCTGGTGTTTGTAGGAGCTTGGTCGACAAGCTTCTTATGCCCGCGATTTGTCCGGTGGTTTAGGAAGCCGGCATGTACGGCAATGTTGCAGGTGTAGACTTTTCTAGTCGCCGCTCAAGGCTGTGATCCCAACAGTGCTCGCTAGATTGCGCACCACAAACCAGGGTGTTATGGAACTACAATAGGTATGACGTTGTGAGAGGGATTTCGAAAGTTGTCATTGTCTTGGGTTTGACGTTCGGCGATGCGGTCCAGTGCATGAAATCGGAAGTCCAAGCAAGATTGGAAATTAAACAACGTGGCACATGTAGACTTACTATGGGAGCACACGGGGATACCCCAAATCAGGAGGTACAGGGAGACATAGGGATGGACATCATTTGAGTGCAGGGAAGCTAGCAGCAAGATAGAATTTGAGGAACGATTGAGAAAAATGGGAGAGCAGCGTTGGGTTAGGAAAGTTTTCAGTTGCTTGTACATGAAAAATGTCGATACTAAATGAAGGAAACGAACTTGAATATCATCAAGCAAATAATTAGACAACAGTAGAATACCAAGCTAAAAGGAAACATCGGTTAAGAAGAAGGTGAAGGAAACACAGAGGGACATGTGGAAGATGGGAATGCTTACGAGATCATCGCTGGAAAACTACCAAACATTTAAGCAGGAAATTGCAAGGGAAAAGATTTACGATGATTCTCGGGGTAGTTCTTTGTTCTTCGAGGCTAGAACGGGAGTACTGCGGACCAAGACGTACCGAGCAAATTACGAAGGCACAGACTTGGTATGTAGTAGGTGTGTAGAAGAGGAGGAAATGAATGAACATTTTATAATGTTCTGTAAAGGACTCCCCCCTATAGTCGAAGATAATGGCGCCGAATTTCTCAAAGCATCGGCGTTTAGGGACTGTGAAAGCAAAATAGACATTAAACGGGTAAAAATAACGAGGAGGAGGCAAACTGATTGGTGGCTACAATCGAGGCACGAGTGAAACTCAATCCTTAAACAAACCGTGACAGTAATGAACTTTTTGGCTAGGTGGCGTGAGCCACCGCCCGATCTAAAGGGCACTGCCGTATAAATCCATCCATCCATTCATGTTAGGAAGCCTTCATGTGCGCGCCGAAGGAGGCACCGGAGGAGACGGCCCGGAACGCACATGAAGGCCTACTTCAAAACGTTGGTTTTCGATGGTTCGTGAGCTCGCCTCCTAGCGGCTTTGTTCGCTTCATTCTGGTCGTTTCGTTGGCAGCATATGACAAGTTCCTACAATGAGTGTTACACACGGGCACCGATATCTCCCCAAGCTCCCTCACCAGCCTGCTCTCCACTTTGATGAAGAACGCTCGATAGCTTCAAGTCTGTCATTTGTGAGCGTTAGGCATTTTGACTCTCTGCAGCGGCCATATGGCGTATCGGCGTGGCTAACGCTATGCAGTGCCGGCCGCGCAACGCGCCTGACAACGCTGACTTTGAAGAACTCTACACATCATGCGCCGGCTAAATTAGCACACGATGCTAGTAGAGCGCATTTTGGGTTGGACTGTACATGGACCATGCGGTGTAGAATCATACGTACGAGAAGCAAAATGAGTCATGATATTTCGCGCTACAGAAAGAACAGACAAGAAAACTGGTGCCATTTAAAGATTTTGCGAGCTAGAAAACACTGGCACAACGGAAACAAAAATGATTGATTGATATGTTGGGTATAACGTCCCAAAACTACTACACGATCCTGAGAGACGCCGTAGTGAACGGCTCCGGAAATCTTGACTATCTGGGGTTCTTTAACGTGCACCCGAATCTGAGCACACGGGCATACAAAGTTTCCGCCTCCATAGGAAATGCAGCCGCCGCCGCCAGGATTCGATCCTGTGAACTTCCGGTCAGCAGCCGAGTACCTTAGCCACTAGACCACCACTTTGGGGCAAAAACAAATAACAGGGTGAATAGAGTTCTTCATTTTTTGATCACTAGAAAGACGATTGAGAGGGATGGAAAGGTACACAAAGTAAGGTTACCTTGGAAAGAAATAGTGAAGATGGACGACAACTAGGGCGTAGCAATCAGAATATTATTGCAAGTATCTAGAAGACTTCAGAAAGAGTCGGCACTAAAAGAAAAAAATATAACAGTGCTATGAAAGATTATTTTACATCGGCAGTGGTAGAGAGAGTGACTTCAAATAGATTCGAGCGCGTTACATAACTCAACCCACATCAAGCAGTCGTTAGTGAAAATCAAGTGACAACGAAAATGACGATAGTGTTTGACACATCGTGGTCAATTACATCAGGAGTGTTGTTGAATGAAAACTTATAAGAGCTAGAGAAAACATGAGTCTTCGGTATACTTGCACTCAAAATGAACTTTCGCCAAACATTCAGTTGCTCTGAAGGCAGACGTGGAAAAGGTAAAATGATATTGCTTTAGTGCAGCTCAGTTTGAGCGTGAACAAAATATGCTGTGCAGTAAAGAAGAGAAAAGAAACAGACGACAGTGTGAGTACTCACACTGTCGTCTGTTTTCTCCTTCATTGCTGCATATCATATTTTTTTCACTCCAACTTAGCTGCGCTAAAGCAATATCATTTTATCATGCAACAACTCGCTGAGTAAGCAGTGCTTGTGGAAAAGGTATTCTTGCAAATTAGTATTCATGACGACGATTGAGAGGCCTTTTGCTTTTATTGTGCAATACAGAAAAGTGCGACTTCACTAAAGAGGATATCGTTGCATGGGGGATGACCAAATGGACGGTTGGTGCAACGCCAAGCAGTTTCTTGCTAGCAGCAACAATACAGCATTACCTGAAGAACAGCTGAACTTTTCCGAAGCGACGGGTAATAATTGTAGGGGTTCTCACCCCCTGGTCTAAGAACGGAATGATCGGCTATACCTTCAAAAACTTGCTGGAACATTTATTAGTCAATCAAAAATAACAGTGTGATATAACAGTAATGGATTCAGCCTTCACCATGCTGCCCCGCAACCACAAACACACACACACACAAACACACACGCGCGCACACACGCACACACACACACACACACACACACGCGCGCGCACGCGCGCACACACACACACACACACGCACACACACACACACACACACACACACACACACACACACACACACACACACACCGTCAGTCCGAACGTCTCCACTGGCTCTTCTGTAGCGAATCTGTGGGATGCCCGCACTCCTACGGCGCAGCATGTGTTGTCACCGGTTGGCGATGCGCGTCATTCTCCTACATTCCCATCTCAAGAAGGTTTGTTGCTGGTGGTTATATTCGTTGCATGACCTGGCGTTATCCTTGGCCTTCATCACCATCGCCATCCTCGTTGACGTCTATGCCATCTTGAGAACTTTCCCAGCAGTATCAGTGGTCGCGGGCATTGTGGCGCCTGCTACGGCAGCTTGCGTCCACCCCTCAGGTTTTCGCAGGGTGCCCTGAGCATCGTGCGTTGTGCGCCTGAGGAAGCTGCAACGACGTGCGCCAGGAGTCTGGCACGCAACGGCAGTTGGGGTAGGCATTACTTTGCTGGGCTTACCACGTAGTGCCTCGAGGTTAGTCGACTGGTATCTTACGGCCACACCACTGACACATAGATGACAGATGTGATCGTTTTCCGCGGTCACCTCGGTTGTCCTTGTGATTGCGTAAAGAGACTTATGCGCGCAACGGCCTTTTTAGTGACATTCTCTGCAGCCTCCATTGTCATCGATTGACGACTTTTCGCCAACAGGGTCTCATCGCAATGACCCTCATCATCTTCAGGCGTCTCTGTACGACCACAAACACCCATTGCACTGGCCTCGTCCTCTTCAGCCACGCCCTTGCTCGAATGACCGTGGTCGTTAGAAGGTATTATAAAGGGTGCCCCACCCTCATTGACGGCATCTCGATTTCCTGTTGCCGCGGCTTCCGCGGCTTTGTCGCAGTCATTGAAAAATGCATTCTTGTCATGCACGCGTCCTTGGCATGCACGACGATGGCCTCCCCGGCCACAGGACTCGTGTCTCGAACCTCCACAGCAGAGTTTCTTGCAGCGTTCTTGTCCTCAGCAGCAGCTATGGCCAGGACTTGGTTGACAGGTAGCTCTACTACTGGAGCCTCTCCGTCAGCAGAAGTTGCGCCTACAGTCTCGTCGTCTTGTTGTGGTGTACATTCCCGCTGAAACAAGGGCGGCGGCCATCCTCCGTAGTCTTTGCATTTGGCTGCGTGTGGGGCACAGCAGTGAAGCCCGGGAAGAAGTTTGCCGTATTGTTGAATTGGAAAAAAAATGCCACATGTATGTTCACAGCGAAAGCACTGTCACTACGAAAGCTAGAAGAGCGGCCTTTCTGAGCCTTTACAAAAACACTCATTGGATAACAACTGCAAGGCAAGTTTAATACCCAGTAGGGCATTCTTGATAATTTTTCGGGAAGTAGGCTGGCACTTTTTATGCTAATTTTCGTCATTTTTTTAGAAGCGCATCCATGGTATCCGCTAAACACATGAAAGGAATTTTGTGCCAATTGTTCATGCAGTCACTGAATTATGCAGTGAAGGAATTATGGCTGAAGTGGATATACGCCACAGTAAATTGGGGAACAAAAACAAGCTTTTGTACTGGGGTGGAGCATTGGATGGCCCACTCGTTACTCTATTCGCACTGTCCGATGACTAATGTTCTTTCGCTGTTTTAAAGCGCTTTATAAGTCGTATTAACGCGATTGATTTCCCAACATCAAGCCTCATAAGGCAAGTTTGCCATCAAGTCGCAAGCACCAGCGTGGCCTAGTGGTTAAAGATGTTTTATTCCTGTTAGGTAAGTGAGAAAGCAACTTACGGATTTCTTGATAATATGGTTTGTTTTTGGTGTTAGCCTTGAACGCGTTTTCACAGCTGTTGCAGTTACTTTGTTAACGCTGAATAACACACACCGTGTCGAAGTGGAGGAAGGAGGATGAGATCTCCACCTCCGGTGCACAATCAAGTTTGGTGTGAGTTATTAGCCCTATTCTTCCTTATTATTTAGGGCTCGGCAGGGTTATCTGTGTTTCTCAGCTAACTGGCATTTTAAAGATATGTAAAAACGTTAGCAATAAGAAAAGAACACAAAATTCGTGTTTACTCTGCGATTACTTTTATTAGATTCTTATGAAAGACGCATATTCCAAGTTGAGAGTCAAGTAATACGAGCTCTTTCGCTCGTGCTAAGTGCGCTTAGCCACTGTCAATTTTCTAAGGCAGTTTGAGTATCGCATCTCATATTCCTTAAATCATACTCAATTTTGAACACATAGGAGTGTCAGTAAGCAGGCCTTTAAAACATTGAAGCTAAAAGTTTTACTAATAAATATACAATCGATTAGTACCTTTCCCCATGATAAGTATTCAACACATGTCAGTCTTTCTTGAAGGTTCTTCGTTATTTTGTAACATAGCTATCTTCTTTTGCGTTTAATCTCTTTATACGTCTCTACAATTCTCCGTTTCTGTCTCTCACTTTCTTTCTCTCTCTCTCTTTCAAGCACTTCACGAGCTCCACTTCCCCAAGCAGAGTTTCATATAACGCTAGCATGTGCAATATGCTCACAGAAACATATCGGCACTGAAATTCGACAAGCTTTACTTTGTGGCGCATAACCATCTGATGAGTGTTTTACAATGAAGGAAAAGTTACCGACGGCTTAAACAGCATTATGGTTGAAATAGGGATAGCATCTTGCAATACTAAGTCGGTCTTTTCGTTGTTTAATTCTGTACATCTATGTAATAAAACCACCTTCCCTCAGATGTCACGACCATCACTGACTGCTATCGTTTCCACGAAACACTCGCAAATATAGTGTAACACGCAAAATTTTTTATCTTTACTCACTGCTCTGTCCATGTTATTTTACTTTCTTGAAGTCTACTACTATTTGTATATAAAGAAAAAAATTGAAGGACCTTTGCAAATTTCATTCTGATGGTGGTCAGAATGAAACGCACTGCGTGCCTCTTCCTTCTTGCATGAGAGGGCAGACTGTGGCCGGCCAACGGAGGCGACGCGTGGGAGCCATTCAACTAACTCGACTGCTGCAACCTGACTTCTGACGAAGGAGTTCCCGCACGAGCTACTGTGTCACCACGTGGGAGTGGACGGGGGTGTCAGCACTATTAGCCTCATCAATCAAGTATTTAGTTATCACTATTACACCCTCGGATCTTTTAACCACCGCACCGTTGTTTATCTCTGGCTGTGACCTAGTGGAGTGCATTCTGTTTAGGTTTTTCATTTTAAATGCGAAGCATTTCTTAGCATACTTCGGTGACATTGAGCGTATCTATCTATCTATCTATCTATCTATCTATCTATCTATCTATCTATCTATCTATCTATCTATCTATCTCGCCGCTTACGTTTGGGTGCTCTCTTGGTCACCCCCTTAGCTTGGAGTGAACCAAAACTAGCATGGGAAGGTGAGATGGTTTGATGAATATGACACTCTGGTCAAAACGTGAATAATGTCACAATTGCGTCCCGTACGCCGTCAAACACGTCCCGCCAGACAGTTCCACATACCCATGGGCGGGTGTGTGCCGCTGGTATGAGGCTATGTGCCACGTCGAGAACACACATAGGCAACTTGAACGCGCGAGCGTTAAGAAATATCCGACATCGGTAGCATCGACCCGACGAATGCAAAGAATAAATGTCACGGTTTTAGACGAAATTGAACCCAACCATTGTGCGCGGCAATGAAGCATTTTTTCACAGAGCTACACTAGGTGTCTGGAGTACTTTTCAAATAGACGCTAATATTTTGAAACGTCAATAGTGGTTGCAGTGCTGCCTACCCAATTTTATAAACACTACATATGTACTCCTTTGATAGAGCCGTCACGTCGGCTTAACGTCAATTGATGGTTAGTTGCCGTGCACTGAGGTTGATTTATGTAGCAGTGTCCAGGGCCAGCATCGTCGCGAGCATCAGCGCTTCATATCAGCTTACGGTGTTGCTACGCATGTTCCAGTTGGCATCATTGCGCAAGGGAAAACAACTGCTCATACAAACATCTGAAACTATTCAATATATGTCAGTGCGACCAACAATTGTACATATATTTAGGGTCATTTCATGACGTGTCACTCAATAACGAAATTGCAACAAAGGCAGCTTGCCTTCGCATGTTTCGCATAACGTCAATTCCCAGGTACGCTGGATCTGCCGCATTTTAAATGCGAAGCATTTTTTGGCGAACTTCGGCAATTTTGAGCGTATCTATCTATCTATCTATCTATCTATCTATCTATCTATCTATCTAT
Source organism: Rhipicephalus microplus (assembly GCF_043290135.1). Lineage (NCBI taxonomy): Eukaryota > Metazoa > Arthropoda > Arachnida > Ixodida > Ixodidae > Rhipicephalus > Rhipicephalus microplus. Next base: position 4,552,545 of record NW_027464590.1, read on the forward strand.
CTATCTATCTATCTATCTATCTATCTATCTATCTATCTATCTATCTAGCCGCCTACTACTTTTAGCTCTCCTGGCCGCTTCAATAATGCTATCGATACCAAATTTCGTATGTCATAACATGACCGTATGAAGAACATACTTGACTAGTCATAACATGAAAATAATTATATGTATGTCATGAATGTCATAATTTACATTTCATGGTCCTGCAGATTTTGCGTTGGTTTCGTTCACATGACATGTTGCGAAACTGGTATGATATGACATGATTGCACGGCGAACATAGGCGACAGACTCTAATATGAAAATCATAATATGCGTGTCATGTAACAACATGACTACAAGCCACGCTCATGATGCGCTCACGGTCGTTTCACTAGCGTCACATATACCAATTTTGGTATTATGGTACGTGAATGGATGGCGAACGTTTGTGACTGGTGCAAACTTGATAATCATGAGATGCGTGTCATGTAACAACATGACTACATGCCACGCTCAAGATGCGCTAGCGTGCTTTTCGCTAGATTTACTTATACCAAACTTGGCATTACGGGACATGAATGGATGACGAAGGTATCATACCGGTGCAAACATGATGAAGATGAGATGCATGTCATGTAACAACACGACTACATGCTACGCTTATGATGCGCTCGCAGCCGCTTTGCTAGCTTCCATGTACCAAGCTCGGTATTACGTGATGCGAAGGCACGACATAGGTAAATGACATGTCTAAACATGATAATTACGACATGAGTGTCATGTAACATTATGACTACATGCCACACTCATGATGTGCTCGTGGCCGTTTCGCTAGCTTGACATATGCCAAATTTAGTATTACGTGAGGCGCATGGATGATGAAGATATGTGACTAGTGCAAACACAATAATCACGAGATGCGTGTCATGTGAGAACATGACTATAGTTATTTCCAACAGGCTAACGGAACGGCTAAATGAATCAGTGATGGTAACAACATGGACATGGTTGAAATCTCGTGATATGCAGAAGAGTAATATGTTCATTTATCTACAGGAAAAAAACTAGATGCAAATACTACTCTGTGATCTGACATGCCGTCTACTACCGCCCAATCGGAACCGTTATCGCAAATCTGAGTGTTAAAAAAACATATCTCAAAAGGCCGCCTTCTCAAACATATCTCAAACTGATTGCTTAAATCAAAATTCAGTGAAAAGGTAAATGCTTCTCTCTTCACTTGAGGATTATGACTGTCGAATAATAACCAAGGCTAGTGTATCCCTGAGTGTTGAAATCACCGATGCAGATTACATTCGGGACACGAGACGCAATTTTCTAAATGAACTTTTCATGGAAACCAAAGGGTCAACAATATGGTTATCTGGGTTGTAGAAGCACTAGTAACAAAAGTTTATCACTCAAAATTAACTCTACACCAAACTAACTCACTGTCCAATGGCACGTCAGGAGCAGAGGACTTCAGATTAGAGGGCAAATACAAAGCAGCTCTTTCACCGCTAATTTGAGCAGTAACGCATCTTATAACATTAAAACGTGGCACCGGCACATAACCATCAGATATATCCCTATAAAACTACACTGGTTAGGGAAGGGGAAGTCAAGCTGAATGGCAACAAGTCCAAATATTTAACAGCAAAACTTCTAGCAATTTTATTTAAAATGCCCAGGATTTCTTGAAATCAAAGCGATTATCAAAGAATGGTATAGGCTTTAGCTCCCAGCGACTTAGTGTGTTACTTATGAGGCTTCACAGTCGTGTTACTGTGCGGATCGCAGTTATAGCGCGCGTAATCAATGAACAGCTCCATGCTTGCCATGCACACAGAGCAGCCACTGCTACGGGAGGATTTGGTTGCCGCCCATAGATTTCTTTTGAGAGTTCGCACATTGTGTGAAAAGTTGTTTGATACCTGTTGAGCAGAACATTTCCTTTTAACCACATTTGATAATATAAGCTTCCTTGCTATTTAAATAGTGTAAAACCACGTGAATGAGTTTCTATACTCCACTTATGCCACACCATGTTGAGCATGTAAGGTCTTTTGAATAAACCAGTAAGTTTCATTTTTACGCGCAGGGTACAATATGAAACGCGGCTGCCAATTTTGTGACATCTTTCCATATGTGGGCAATCCATTCGAAGTATTTTCGTGCAAAGTCTTGAAATGGTGTTGACAGGTGTCTAGTAATGGAGTTTTGGCGATTACAGACAGTATCGAAATAACACCGGGCCGTCACCTTTTTAAACCATATTTCTCAACAGTGAGCTAGATGACCTCTTCACCAAGAGACTCAATGGTGCTCTGGAATCCATCTATTATTTTTTTAGATAGACGAGACAGATTTTCATGACTGAGAAGCGGAAACTTGACATGATTCAGCAGCCTCGAAACGGAGACTTACAGACAGGAGAAGTTCACAAATCTCATGGTTTATCTTGTTTTGACCAGGAAGTACTGTGGAAAATATGAGCAAATGTGAAGGCTTGCAGTCATTGTCTTCAATGCCCTCCGCCGTCTATTAATGACGCCGGTAAACCTGCAGTAGCGCTCAAATTTATATCTATATTACCCTTGCACCCCTGGGGCCGGGGTTGAGCTCAGCGTCACCGCTCAAGGACAAGCGTCTTGCACAATATACAATAGGAGCATAGATGATACATATGAAGAAACGGTGGTGTGTCGGCAAATAAGGAGTAACTTGAGTGGGTACAATATGTGTTGTAAAAGTAACATACATGAATACTAAAGAGACATATGATGAACATTGTGTCACCGCTGTTGCTGCAGCATGTTCCGAAACTGAGTTATGGCCTGCTCAGAACGGCTGAAAACAGCTTGATAAGTGCTTGGGAACAGCGAAGGCGCATCGAGTGGCCAGCCAAGACCGCTTCTCAATGTAAAGACAGGCAAGGTGACTGGGTGGCCTTACGGTGAGCGAAAAACGCGTTTGTACCTACTGCTGCATCAACGGTCCCCACGCTGACCAAGCGGAGCGCCGAAGAATCCGCCAGCTTCGCAAAAGCTGCGCAATAAAGGAACGTTTACAAACATTTCGTCACCACGGCTGCTGCCTCAATCATTCACCTTGTAGAATTACATAATTAGTCCTGTGGAAGTCTTAGTGAGAAGCGGTGTCTTAAGAAATTCTGGAAAAGCATGAAAAACGTGAAAAAAGTTATAATATTCAAACGCAGCAAGAATTTCTTGAACTGAAAAGAGCACCTGAATATCGAGCTGTACGCAGATCTTACGGGGAAGCATGCGTGGCTTTTGGTACAATTTGCTCCCGTGTCTCTTTTCCCAATTACTGGATTTATCGCTTCATTGCTGTCCGTGCTGATTGAGCAACGCAGCTCCACTGTGGTCGTCCCAAAGAGTGAGTGAGTGTCACTTTAATTTTCTTCTTAGCAAGTGCTTCGATTTCTGTCGAGTAGCTGAACTTCTGTGGCCCTTGCGTTTCGATACATCGATATTTTCATATCATCATGAGACCACCTTTGGTTAGAGGAGAGAAATACCAGTGAACAAGTTGATTAAAGAAATAAAAGAAGACAGGGAAGAAGGGACTTGCAACTAGTGACAGAAATTTGTTCAAAAATGTGTCAGAATGTTTCCAGCTGCTATCCGGTCTTCGTGTGTCGTTTCAATTCTTTGCTTTTGCATTCAATTTTTTTTACTTGTGGCAAAAATGAGATTTTGTTTATTCATTCAATATTTAATTTTTCTTGCTTCCTCAGAATACCTTAAAGCTTCGTGAGAACTGGTTGTTGATGAAGAGCAGATATATGTACTAAAGCAGCTCTTCGATTATGCGTTTTCAGATGACGACGTTGGATTTAACCTCTGCTTTCTTAAAAAGGGTATTAGAAGTAATAATGTTTTTCATTACGTACATATTTATTACGTGTTTAGCTCCACCTAAATGTCGAAGTTGTGATGTCAGTGGCTAAATTTTGCACACCAGCAGCGTTAACAGCAGCTTGAAACACATCACAAATAAGCCATCACGTATTACTGGAGTGTCACCTATTTGTGTAATGCATGACGTCTTCTAAACAGCGAAATAAACCGAACTGCACCTTCTTGAAGACATAAGTATGACAAACTTGTGCCTGCCTGATCAATTAGAGGCTGCTAAGTAACCCTTCTGTAGGCTTTATTGTACAGCCCTAAATAATGACGTCGTGCAAAAGAAGGACATCAATGAAAGTAAGGGATGGTAGAACAGAGGATGATAGGGCTTCGTGCGGAAAATCTGGTGATTTTTCTCGCGGGTTGGTTATGTCTTCATCTACGGGCTCCTACAGTCATGGCACTTTCTGAGAATAATTATGAGCCGCTTAGTCGAGTCAGTGCAAAGCCTCACCTACTATGAATTGCTAATGCAGGCCTCATTCGCGCGCAGCCGTAGGTTATCGGTAGAGAGACCAGCATCACATGCGTTCCCCTTAGGACTTGTTGGTTTTTACAAGCGGTATGAGGGGCACACTCAAAGCGAGTTTAATGGTGCACCTCGCAGGAACCTTCTATAAGCGAACCAGAAGACAGTGAAGCTCTATATGGCGACTCCTTTTTGAACTCAGCCAGTGTGAATGTTAATAACAGTTGGTTTCTGGAACGCCTCCGTATCTGTATCATGCAATTCATATGAAGAGTCTGTATGATAGAATAGAAAATAAAAATTATCGTTCTTATCAGCACACATACATAAGTTGTTTTCGGATGTACCAATATGCAAAACAATATAATTAGTTTTTTATTTGATTGTTTATTTATTCCTTTTATACTGCGGTCCAGAATTTTCAGGCCTTGAGCAAGGAGTGGATGAATACCACTATAATTACAAATGAACTTGAAAAAATGAAGCAGCTGATTTGCAAAATGTCATGCACAAAAGAAGTCAGTCCACAGTTGAGACAAGTACGGCACTGTATACATACAATTATACAGAATCATTCTGTATATCAAAAAGAAGTAGTGACACGTTTACACAATACTATATTCAACACTTTCAATGAAAGGGCTAGAAAAGAATTGAGTATTTATCAAGTGCACTAGACAATTCAGCGTTATTTTAAAATGTAACTGAAAAAGACAAAAAAACAATAAATTGGTTTTAAAAAATTGAAATTGCAAAGCAAATTGTTATTGAGTACCTGAATTGACGCTCTACCTCTTTTTGAAGGTCAGAAAAGCAACACAAAAACTCTTGCTTTTTAAGGTTGAAATTTTGAATGGTACTGTTAATGTTAAATATTGTGACGGGGCGAGGTCTTGGCTTACAGGACAGCGTCCACCGAGAATCGGCAGCCGAACAAGATGTCTGAGTTGCCTCTCGTGCAAGCGCCTAACGCACAGGCGTCTTCATCTTCGCTAAGTGCCACGCTTGCTCCTGTCGATGATGCACCGTAACATCACTCCCCTGCGGGGGAAGCGCCATCACGCCGCTTCGTACGGCGGCGACGAACGAGGAGGGTGATACGGTTTCAGTCTGGAAACGTGTACAACGTCTGTCTAGAGTGAGGTGGTCGAAAAGGCATTGTTTAGGGGTGCGATCTCGTAGCTCACGTCACTAAGTTGTCGTAACACTTTGTAGGGGCCATGGTAGTGTGATAGTAGCTTCTCTGATAAGCCGACTTGGCGGTCTGGTGTCCAGAGAAGTACCAGAGACCCCGGCGAGAAGTGCACGCTTTGGTGGCGACTGTCATAGCGGTCTTTTTGCTGCGCTTGCGACAAGTGCAGCCGATCACGGGAGAGGTGACGGGCTGCATGGGCTCGAGAAACGACATCGCTGGCGTACTCAGTAGACAAGGGGGCAGCCGAAGGAAGGAGCATGTCAAATGGTAATGCTGGATGTCGGCCAAATAGCAAATAAAATGGCAAATAACTAGCTGTGTCGTGCCGTGAAGAATTGTACGCGAACGTGACAAAGGGGACTGCTTTGTCCCAGTCACGATGATCTGGCGAAACGTACATTGACAGCATCTGCGTCAGCGCTCAGTTCAGACGCTCGGTCAATCCATTTGTCTGTGGATGATAAGCAGTGATAAGCTTGTGCTCAGTGAAGCAGGCGCGGAGAATGTCATCCACAACACGTGAAAGAAAGTACCTTCCTAGATCAGTAAGCAGCTGCCGCGGAGTGCCGTGATGAAGAATGACTTCATACAAGAGAAAGTCAGCGACGTCAGTGGAACAGCTTGTCGGCAGTGCTTTAGTGATAGCAAAGCGTGTGGCGTAGTCTGTGGTGACTGCAACCCATTTATTTCTGGAGGTGGACGTAGGAAACGGGCCCAACCGGTCAAGGCCAACACGGAAGAATAGTTCCGTCGGTATGTCAATGGGCTGTAGGAGGCCAGACGGTAGCACAGAGGGGCGCTTGCGGCGTTTGCAGCAGTCGCAAGCAGTGACGTAGCGAACCACAGAACGATACAGTCCGGGCCTGAAAAAGCGACGTCGCACACGATCGTAGGTACGAGAGACGCCTAGGTGACCGGCTGTAGGTACGTCATGTAGTTGTTCGAGAACGCTAGTACGCAGGTGATGGGGAAGCATGAGTAGTAATTCCAGGCCATCAGCGTTGAAGCTGCGACGGTACAGAATGTTGTCGTGCAGTTCGAACAGGCGAGCGGAAGGGTCTGTTGGAGCAGAGGTCAGACGCTCGATAATGGGGAGTAACGACGGGTCACGTCGTTGTTCGGTGGATATATCACCCAAAGCGTGGATGGAGAGAACGCAGGGGTCTGAATCAAGGTCTGTCAAGTCGGGCGTTTCAACCGGATATCGTGACAAACAGTCTGCGTCTGTGTGGAGGCGTCCCGACTTGTAGTGGACCACGAATGAGTATTCTTGCAGACGGAGCGCCCAGCGACCAAGACGTCCAGATGGGTCCTTTAGCGATGACAGCCAGCAAAGAGCGTGATAGTCCGTAACAACGGAAAAAGTTCGGCCTTACAGGTAAGGCCTGAATTTCGCCACGGCCCACACTAAAGCTAGGCATTCACGCTCAGTGATGGAGAACTTCCGTTCGGCAGGTGAAAGAAGACGACTGGCGTAAGCAATCACGCGGTCCTTCCCGTGCTGTCGTTGGCCAAGGACCGCTCCAATTCCATGGCCACTGGCATCGGTCCGAAACTCTGTAGGTGATGCTGGGTCGAAATGGGCCAGTATTGGGGGCGTAGTCAGCAGATGGATAAGGGCCGAAAAGGCGTCCACTTGCTCTATACCCCATGTGAAGGGAACGTCCTTCTTTAAGAGATCAGTAAGCGGTCGAGCGATGTCGGCGAAGTTGCGGACAAATCGACGAAAATAGGAACATAGCCCTACAAAACTTCGGACGTCCTTGGTTGAGCGTGGTTCAGTAAATTGTTGTACTGCTCGCACCTTCTCGGGATCTGGTTGAACACCATCGGCACTGACAAGGTGGCCGAGTATGGTGATTTGGCGACGTCCAAAATGGCATTTTGCAGAATTGAGCTGGACAGCAGCTCTTCGAAAAACATCCAGAACGGCTGACAAACGTGTTATATGGCTGTCAAAGGTAGGTGAACAGACGATGACATCGTCTAAGTAACATAAGCAGATGGACCACTTATATCCTCGGAGAAGGGAGTCCATCATGCGCTCGAAAGTTGCCGGCGCATTACACAGTCCAAACGGCATGACTTTGAACTGGTAGAGGCCGTCGGGCGTAACGAAAGCGGTTTTTTCACGATCCCTGGGGTCGACAGAAATTTGCCAATAGCCGGATCGAAGGTCGATAGACGAAAAGTATTGGGCACCATGGAGGCAATCGAGGGCGTCATCAATCCGAGGCAAAGGGTAGACATCTTTGTGGGTCACTTTGTTTAAATGGCGATAGTCCACGCAAAAGCGCCAGCTGCCATCTTTCTTCTCAACGAGCACGACTGGGGAGGCCCAGGGGCTGGATGAGGGTTCTATTACGTCTTTAGTAATCCTTTTATCCACTTCCTTTTGAATTACTTGGCGTTCCTTGTGAGATACGCGATATGGACGTCGCCGCATAGGACTGGCATCATCAGTGTCTATCCGGTGAGTCACTGCAGTTGTTTGGCTGAGTGGGCGGTGGTCAAAGTTGAAAACGTCTCTATATGATGTTAGCAGACTACGGAGGCTGGCAGCTTGCACTGCAGTGAGGTCGCGAGCAATCATCTTGTTAATGTCATCTGCAGGCAGAGTGTAATTGCGGTCAAGACAGGGGGATGTAGTATCGGTGTCCAAACCAGTAACGTTGCAGCTGTCAAGTGGAGATAGGGTGGCCAAAGACATGTCTTGCCGAATAACTTGAGTCAAGAGACCCACGTTGAGTTGTGGTATAACCACTGTATTATTAGCGACGGCGACAACAGTGTGAGCAAGGGCGACGTCTCGGGCCATCAGTACGTCGACTATAGGAGTGACGAGGCAGTCACCGTCGGGCACATGACGTGAGCACGACAAAGTGACATATGTAGCAGCTTGCGGAAGCAAGCGAACGTGGTGACGAGAGCATAAACGGGGAGAATAGTTTGCTGGAAAATCGGCAAATTGCGGCAGTTCAAGCTGAAGAGCACCAGTGGCACAATCAATGAGCGCAGAATGACGTGACAGGAAGTCCAAACCAAGTATTAGGTCATGAAGACACATTTCAATGACGGCAAACTGAACTAATATAGGATGACCAGCAATGGACACACGGGCCGTGCACATCCCTTGAACATCAGGAGTCCTCCCATCAGCGACACGAAGTTTGTGGGAAGCGGCAGGCGTGAGCACTTTATTTAGGCGTCGGCGAAGGTTCGCGCTCATTACAGAAATGTGCGCTCCAGTATCTATAAGGGCAGAAATAGGCACACCGTCAATGGCAACGTCTAACAAATTTTGTCTCATCGGAAGCGTCAAGAGAGGATTTGTGGAGGGAGTCGAAGATGTAGTGTCACCTCCGGGCGCTCCACCATTTAGTTTTCCGGGTAGGCAGGAGCGGGGTTGAATGGGGACGACGGCCTGCGCGTCTGCGGTGAGCGAGACGACTGGCGACGTCCTGGAGGCGAACGCGACTGATGACTATGCGGTGACGGAGATCGGCTGTTCAACCTTCTGTAGTTGTTGGGTGGAGAAGGCTGTGCGGCAGACGCGAAGCGGGTGCGTTCCTGTCGGTAGTGAGTTTGAGATGAAGTCCGAGGTGGCGAGGACCAGCGGTAATTGCAGTAACGGACGACATGACCGATACGCTGGCAATGAAAACAAATTGGTCGATTGTCGACGGTTCTCCACGCAGCAGGGTCGCGAGATCGGGCCGTCAACTGCTGTTCGTGATAGGACGAGGGTGGACGCCATGAAGCTCGCTGCGGGCTGGGCAAAGCGCACACCGAGGGAATACCTATGCTGGCGAGTTCTTGGCGGACGATGGCTTGAACCATGTTAGCAGTGAGTGGGGTGGTGTCACTTGCAGCGGTGTGAGCCGGAGCAGAGGCAATGGCTTCAAGTTCGCGCCGTACAATTCGGGTCACCTGATCCAATGAATCTATAGGTGGTGGCTGTGTTCTTGCACGGTCTTCGCAAGATGATGTTGCAGCCGTATTTGGAAGGCGGGTAAACACGCTGTTAATCCGCCGGCTCTTTGCTTGCTCAAAGCGCCGACATTCTTCTATAATGGCGTCCACTGTAGAAAAATTTTTGCAGATGAGGAGGTTGAATGCGTTATCCGCAATCCCCTTAAGAATATGCCCGACCTTGTCAGCCTCTGACATATCGACATTGGCTTTGCGACACAATTACAACACATCTTCTGTATAGGAGACGTAAGACTCGGTCGAGGTCTGCGCCCGAGACGCGAGCATTTTGTTCGCGGCCATTTTTCTTCCAATCGGCTTTCCAAACAGGTCCAGCATTTTCTCCCTGCACACTGCCCAACTCCCAAGTTCTGTTTCATGGTTCTCATACCACGATTTGGCGGTTCCCCTAAGATAGAATAACAGGTTTGCCAGCATAAGAGTCGGGCCCCATCGGTATTGAGTACTCACACGTTCGTACTCTGCCAGCCAATCTTCAACGTCAACTTCATCTGGATCGTCGGAACCGCTGAACGTGCCAGGATCCCGCGGGGGTTCGAGCACGAAGGTTGTGGTCGCAGAAGGAGATGTAGTTACCGCATCATCTCCGGCCGCAGGAACACCAGGAGCAGATGCAGACGCCGTACTCTCCGTCATCGTTGTGGAATGACCCTTCAAACGTCGGCCGCTGCGAAGTTCCGTTGCGAGGCGGTTGCCCAGCACTTCCACCAAATGTGACGGGGCGAGGTCTTGGCTTACAGGACAGCGTCCACCGAGAATCGGCAGCCGAACAAGATGTCTGAGTTGCCTCTCGCGCAAGCGCCTAACGCACAGGCGTCTTCTTCATCTTCGCTAAGTGCCACGCTTACTCCTGTCGATGATGCACCGTAACAATATCTTAGGCGTTTCCGACGACTTCCACGTGGTCCAGCAGTGGCAAGGTCACAGGATGAAAAGACACTGCCCCTGCCATGCAGAGGCTCAGAAGCAACATTAGCAAATTTATCCAAAGCCAGCTAATCAGAAACATTGGTGTATTTCAAGCAATAAGCGTGGAAGAAACTTCATTTCTTTGCAGTTTAAGCTAGAAGACCGCGTGGACCTTCTATTTTCGATAAAGAAAACGTTCGGTACCAGTCTAGCATGTAAAGTTCTTGTATATTTTTCATGTGAAAACACTTCAATCCTAGTACAGCGTGTAAAATCCCGGCTCCAGTCACTGTGTATGTGTGTCGTTTTTCGGAGAGCAGAGCAACACACTGATTGACTTAGTGATATTTCGCGTTTTTCATCCCCAAACTACCATATGATTATGAGTGATGCCGCAGTGGATGGCTCCGCGAATTTAAACCACCTGGTGTTCTATGACGTGCGCACAAATCTGAGCACATGGCCCTACAGAATTTTCGCCTCCATCAAAAAGGCAGCCGCCGCAGCCGGCACTTTATCCCGTGAGCTGCGGGTCAGCAGCCGAGTGCCTTGGCCACGGTGAGGCCATCGTCATGGTTGTGACTGCACGAACATGTTGGCGATAATGGACTCTGATTCCGAAACAAGAGACCTTTTGTGTAACGAGTTCCGAGTCTTAGGCAATCGATGAGTGTCCCAACACGTCTTGGTAGCAGGGGGTTTATTTGTCCTTAAGGTTAGGGTCAATACTATAGCATCCCAGATCGATTCCTTGTGCTCTATGAGTGCCTCAATCAGCGGTTGTAGGGAAAACAATGGCGCATGCGCTGTCGACATCTACTACAATGGTTAGGAACTAAGTGTAGTACACGGATATAGAAGGAGAACAAATCAGAGCATGTCCACGGAGTGATTGATATTGAGTGGAGCGAAGAATCCGCCAGTCCGTCCTTGCTTCCGTCCATTCGTACGCGTGACCACCCGTGCGCCTATTCGTTCGTCCGTGCGTCCGTCTGTGTGTACATTCAAGCCTCTGTCCATCCGTCCGTGCTTCCGTTCACGCCTCGGTCCATCCATTCATCTGTCCGTCCGTGAGTCCATTCGTCCGTTCGTCAATTCGTGCCTGCTTGACTGTCTGACCGTCCACCGTTCTTTTAGTGAACTCTCCAAATAACACCATCTTACGTCTTTTCATCATATATTTATTATACTCAAGTACCGACATCCAGCGGATATTTCAAGGTATAAACGAGAGATGCCTACATACTTTTTCTAATACTACCATCGCTACTACTACTACTAATATTACTACTACTAATACATACTTCAGGGACACATGACCCAAGGGTTAAGAAGCTTTGCCCCTAAAGATTGACTATTCGTTGGTGGTGCTAGAGCCTCGCCACGTGAACAACACCGAATATTCTTACGTTGCAATAACACTGAGTCGCTAGGAAGCAACTAGTACAGCTTCCACATAGAAACCATCGTGACAGCGCCACAAAACACGACACGCAGGAAGAGACAGACGAGGAAAGACGCGAACTACCAACTGCATTTATACATGGAGGACCCACACCTCTATATGTCAACATCTTGCGCAGAGACCCCGTCGCAGAAACCACGAAAATTAAAACCAGGTAAGAAAAAATAATTCAGCCTTGTACAGCGCTATGGAGGCTTCAGTTACGCACTCGTCAGCTGCTTTTTCAATGAAAATGCTTCCAGCGTTTGGCGAGCTGTTTTATCTCTGCTTCTGCCTTTAATTTTCACACAGTGAAATCGCGGCTCACAATGCGGGCAAGCAAAGCAGTGGCCACCCTTCTTCTCATTATTGAAATTTCTTTTGCGTTTTCTAAGTCAATCATTTAGGCAGAGCCCTTTCTGGTCGATATAGACCTTTCTGCAGAAAAGAGGAATTCCGCTCATGGAACTGTTGGTGCACTTCACAAAACATTTAGGGGCAAAGCTCCTCAAGACGTGGGTAGTGCGTGTGATGTCTGTAGCAGTAGTAGTAAAGCCACCTCCACGGCCGGACTTGAGGAGTGGCACGCGTGCACTCATTTGAATTGAGCAGGAAACCCGCGTACATTAATCACGACTGAAAAGATAGTTGTTTGTGATAAATATAAACACCGTGGCATAGGTAGAGTTGCTTTGGGAGCACGCGGGAATACTCCAAATCAAGGGGTACAGGGTGATATGGGATGGACATCGTTTGAGTGCTGGAAAGCAAGCAGCAAGATGGAATTCGAGGAGCGATTGAGAAAAACGGGAGAGAAATTTTGAGCTAGAAAAGTTTTCTGCTACTTGTACATGAAGAATGTTTATATAAAATGGAGGAAGCGAGTTCGCAAATTGTCAAGCAAGTATTTAATCAACAGCAGAATACCAAGCCAAAAGGAAACATCTGTTAAAAAGAAAGTGAAAGAAACTGAACGAGACATGTGGAAGATTGCAATGCTTACGAAATCATCACTGGAGACCGACCAAAGTTTCAAGCAGGAAATTGAAAAAAGAAAAAAATATACGATGATTCTCGGGGTAGGTCTCTGCTTTTCGAGGCCAGAACGGGAGTATTGCGGGCGAAGACGTGCCAAGCCAAACACAAAGCACAGATGTAGCAAGTAGTGCGTGTGCAGAGGTGGAGAAAATGGCTTAACATTTGATAATGTTTTCTAAAGGGCTCCACCCTATAGTCCAAGATAATGGCGCAGAGTTTTCAAAGCATTGGGTTTAGGAACACTGGAGGCAAAGTAGACTTTAAAGCGGTAGAAATACCCATGAGGAGGCTAACTGATAGGTGGCTACAATGAAGGCGCGAGTGAAATTCAATCCTTAAACACATAGTGATGGTACCTAAATTTATGGATACATGGCGTAAGCCTCCGCCTGATCTAAAGGGCAAGACCGGATACATCCATGCATCCATCCACCACTCCGAGGGGTGACCGAATCGCGGCGCGGAAAGGATCTGAGTTTCCCCTCCTGTCTATTGTTCGTCTGTGGGTAAGGCGCACGCATTTGGTAGGAGGGAAGTGCAGAGAGTAACGCCCAGCTGTTCAAGAGAAAGAAGGAGGAGAGCTGCGCATGCGTAGTGCGAGTGCGCACACCAGCGCGGTGGGACACAGCCACCCGAACAAGGAATGCTCAAGATCGTTGGCACTAACTTAAAAGACGTCGAAAGAAGAGACTCGGAAAAGCGCACTTCCGAGTCTCTTCTTTCGACGTCTTTTGAGTTTGCGCCAACGATGTTCTGCACAGTTACACACCAACAAACCCGACAGCATACGTTACTGAAGAAATGCTCCATATCTGAAACAGGGCCGGGAGACCGAGTGCCGGCAATCACTACGTACGATCGATGCTGCAGGAGCTTTCTAAGCCGCGCTGAATCGTCAACGAGGTTGCAAACGCCGGTGGCGGGTGGATCCTGCTAACGACGCCGCCAGGGTAACTCTCTATGTGAAACGTTTGAAGCAGCGTTGCGTTGCGGCGTCAATGTGATGACTACGTACCGTCGATGCGGGAGCTTTCCAAGCCGCACTAAATTGCGAACGGCATTGCAAACGCCGGTGGCAGGCAAACCATGCCGCCAGGGTAGCTCGCTATGTGAAACGCTTGAAGCAGCGTTGCGTTGCGGCGTCAATGTGATGATTGCGGGAGCGCGCTCGCCGGGACGAACGCCCGCTTTCGGCGGGAGTTCCTCAGTCGCACTTCGGCTTTGGCTGCGACGTCTGTGACAACTTGTAGTTTGAGAAAAACAACTGTGATTAACGCATTGCGAAACGCATTTAACCTCTTAGCACATTCCTCTGTGATGCCTAGTTCACACCGAAACATCCGCTTTCTACAGCGACCGAAATTCCCCTGCCGCCGAAACGCAGCGTCGCTCGCACTGAACGCGCCCCGTGCCGCCAATTATGCCATCTACTACGGGGCAAACGCGGGATGGATGCGCTGTCACCCGGTTGTTGTCACGGCTCGCAAACGCTACTACGCTATCCGGTGGTGTATACTTCGACGATTCTCGTACGCAAGAAGCAAGAGACAGTACTGCTTACTTCGCTGGCAAGTGGCTGCCTTGTAATGCACGAAGAGCAGAAAAACCACCGACGCCAGCGGCGTTAGTGGGTTCGTTTTGCTCTGCAAGACCGCAACAAGCTCGGTCACGCCAACAGCAAGCTCGGTCACCTCTTTTACGAAATACGGAGGCGAAGCAGGCACAGAGTAGGTTAAACTCCCGTTGGTTTCAACATTCAGTTACGTGCACTGAGGCATAACAAGTGAGTAGGGCTTGGCCACCATTTCTCGAAATTCCTTGACTAGCGCTCTTGTTGGTCCGCGGTGGCCGATTCGGCGGCAGACGCCGCAAAAATCGGTCCGAGAGCGATCGGCGCAGACAGGGCCCTTTCGGCGCATCTCGCCGCCACCGAACGAGATTCGGAGCACTTTCGGCGGCCGGAATGCTCAGTGTGAACGCGGCCTGACTGTGCTCACGCGCGGCCGAATGTGCGGCATGTGAAATGAATAATGCGGTAAACCAAAGCGAAACGTGTATAACCTTATTAAGAAGCACAAAAATGTAACCAATAATTGTGAAAGGCTTCAGTGCCACGTCGTCTTGAAAGCACTGCTAAGTACTTTTGCCACACATTTGCGCTTTCGCTGGTTAACTATATGTACGGAGTGCTCGGATAGTGCTTTTTAAAGGCGAAGGTCCTTAAGGCGTGGGTCGTGCGTCTTCTGTATGTAACAGCCACCTCTCGTTTTATCCTTGGAAGTCCGCTGTATGGTGGTACTTGTATATGATGAATATATGATGAAA
Organism: Rhipicephalus microplus; assembly: GCF_043290135.1. NCBI lineage: Eukaryota > Metazoa > Arthropoda > Arachnida > Ixodida > Ixodidae > Rhipicephalus > Rhipicephalus microplus. The sequence continues at coordinate 4,567,841 of NW_027464590.1, forward strand.
AGATGCGGGATGGTCGTCCTTGGCATGCTCACTAGATGGATGAACGGACGGATGCACATACAGACAAACGGGCATGTGTACAGACTATTTAATAGACAGCCAGACATGCAGACCGACAATGGACGGATGGAAGGACGGATGGATGACAGACAGGCAAACCGACAGACGATCAGGTGGACGGATGGGCTGACACACACACAGACAGACAGGTAGATGGATGAATGGACCGACAGACAGACAGACAGATTCACGGACAGACGGCTGGACAGATGGACAGACAACGAATAGACGCACAGACCGACAGACGGACGCGGCCAGCGGAGGATTCATGGTTTACCAATAAAATCCTTTGAAGCTTCACCCCACTCATGATCATTCACTCTGTGAGTATGCTGTGATTTTTCTGTTACATTTAGATTCTAATGGCATTTCTAGTGATGCACCCGAAAATGTTGTTACCTGCCTTTTATACCTATCATAAAAAAGAAAAAAGAATTACACCGAGAGTGTTCTTTCAGCAATGGCGCCAATGTCTGCGTTTCCGATGAAGCACAATATCTCATTTTTGCCTATCTCTCAATAAAGGCTCGGCAGGGTTTTGATTTTTAAATGCGAAGCATTCCTTAGCGAACTTCGGCTACTGCCAGGAATGCATGAAGAACATAAGGCACAGACCCTGACGTGAAAAGTATGACATCAGTTTCATGTGTGTAGTGACTACACGCAACGCTCATGATGTGCTCGTGGTGGTTTCGCTAGCTTCACATATACCAAATTTGGTATTACTGGGCGCAAACAGATAAAAAAGGTATATGACACGTCCAAAGATGATAATCATGACATGCGTGTCATGCAAAACATTACTACACGGTACGCTCATGGTGCGCTGCGGCTGTTTCCCTAGCTCCACATATACAAAATTTGGTATCACGTGACGTGAATAGACGACGAAAATAAATGACATGTCCAAACATGATAATCATCATATGCTTTCATGTAAACAAGACTACATGCTACGCTCATAGCGTGTTCATGGTCGTTTCGCTAGCTTCACATATACAAACTTTAGTATTACGTGACGTGAATGAACGACGAACACGAATGCCAGATGCGAACATGATAATAACCACATGGATGTGATATACGGCATAAATTGCGCGCGCCTCATAACGCTGTGCTCATATAAAGTAATACATGCCCCTTACTCATTTTCCGATGGAGGCGGAAATGTTGTAGACCCGAGTGCCAAGGTTTGAATGCACGTTAAAGACTCCCAGGTCGTCGAAAATTCCGGAGCCCTCTACTACTGCGTCTCTCATAATCATATTTTAATTTTGGGACGCTAAAAGCCACATATCAATCAATCATCAACCTTACTCATTCGTTCTTCGCGTATCATTGACTCCCACTGTACGTGGGATCTGCCATTTTTTTTGTCAGGCGCCGTCTACCGACTGCCAATCCTTTGCTTGCCCCTAACATAGCTGATAGATAGATAGATAGATAGATAGATAGATAGATAGATAGATAGATAGATAGATAGATAGATAGATAGATGGATATATAGATAGATAGATAGATAGATAGATAGATAGATAGATAGATAGATAGATAGATAGATAGATAGATAGATAGATAGATAGATAGATAGATAGATAGATAGATAGATAGATAGATAGATAGATAGATAGATAGATAGATAGATAGATAGATAGATAGATAGATAGATAGATAGATAGATAGATAGATAGATAGATAGATAGATAGATAGATAGATAGATAGATAGATAGATAGATAGATAGATAGATGCTCAAAGTGCCTGCAGTACGCAAATAACACCACTTTTCATCGCCACTACTGCGTTGAACGTTCTCGCTACTGACGTCGCACACAATATCAATCTTGGCTCAATTGTTAAAGCCGTTCCTGAAACTCTAAGCTAATCATTATCAAGACCTGCGTCCCCCCTCTAGAAATATATTTATTTTTAAGTGCATGAATAGTGGTTTCTTTTCTTGTTATGATTGCTTTGTAGCTGGTGTTTAACTTTCAAATGTTTATGTTTTTACAGATTTTTGTCCATGTAGTCGGAATATATTGTTTAGTATTTATTTTGCCTATTGTTTCTTGTATTCAGTGTTACCCTTTATGTAATGCCTTCATGGCGTTTATGTTATGTGAATTAACGATTAAATACTTCGGATTTAAAAACCAACTTGGGTGAAATATGATCCATGATTGATACTTGGTAATCAAACAAGTGCTTTTTTCATAGCATCAACAGCTAAGTTACAGTTACTTACGTTACTACGTTTCTACTGAAATAGCTGTAGAAAAGTCACGCTTCTATGTTTGGATTCCTGCTTGGGTCATCTGTAAATTTTCAAACCTATATGAATGTGATAGAATCATAAGGCAATTAACAAAAAATTTCGAACAAAAATTTTTTTATTGTTGACAGGCTTCTTTTCAGCAGTTGATAGTGGACTGCACAAATCTCACGGGATCCTTCACGGGAGATTCCCACACACCTGGGCCAAATATTATGCTTTTTGAAAAAACAGTCAGCGTTGATAGTTGAGGAACCATGTGGTCTACGAAAAGCAATCAGAACATTTTTGCTGCTTCGAGGGGTAATGCTGAATTTCGAGTTTCATTCTGTTCTTAAGTGCGCTGACACATACGTGCAGTTCTACCGAACAGAACAAGATTTCCAAGGTAGTTAGGGGTTTTCTCAGATGGTGCCATCTCCAAACTTTTGTTATCCTCAGAATGCTAACTACACACACGATAAAAATGCAGGTAACGCCACAACGCCACCTAATATGTTCCCCGAGCTGGTACTGTCCTTAAGGAATAAGCCTGTCTGCTAGCTTTAATAACACTAACCACGCAATCACTTGCAGAACGCCCGGAACATTTTTTTCTCAGCAATCTTACACGATCGCCAAACTGTAGGGCTGAAAATCGCTTGCCTACTTTATAACTTTTTAGTCACGTGCCAAACAGAATACTTGTTTCATGATGAAAATGGCAAGGACAAGGAGCCTTTTTGTCAACATCGCTAAGTTGAAGCATTCGTCCCACTCATACCAATTACATGAAGGACAAATTCAGCCACTCATTTTAGGGGGGGGGGGGGAGGGTCCCTAAAGTAACACCGAAGAAGCAGGCGTGGGGATGACTTTTTGTTTTGTTTTTTTAGCAGACGAAACCCTTCAAAACATACATACCATTAAAATGAACCCACAGTGGTTTCACTAATTGGTTCTAATTGGTGATAGGAGTTGGACTATGAGCACTGAAGTGAGGCGGGGAGCACTGACACAAACTTTAGAAGGCGGCCCATCCACCCAATCGTCCCCCTCTCTCTGAACCCGTCACTGAATACACTGTGAACCAGTTTGCATGCTTAAGGGTGCTTTGCGCTGTCTGTATGTCTATGAGAAACAGCCTATTAATGTCTAAAATCTAGATTAGAGCTAACAGATGGAAACACTTGGTGGAATAACCAGGGTGAACAGTGGAAGTGGCTCTGATAGGCTGGCTGACGTTTCGATTGAAGAACTCAACTTTGTAAAAGGCACCTTGTCATCCTTGGGGTGTTTGTTTTAAGGGGGTTAGTAGTGATGTCATCTCCTAGTGGTGGGACGTGTCTCTGTTGGCAATCGCTGCCTGAAAGAAAACAAAAACTGCAAAGCAGCCTAATAGTTTTATTTTCAGAAGTTAATTGCCAACAGGGACATGCGTCACCATCAAGAGATGACATCACTACAAACCCCCTTAAAATTAACACACCGAGGATGACAAGGTGCCTTTGACAAAGTTAATTTCTCCGATCGAAACGTCAGCCAGTCTATCAGAGCCACTTCCACTGTTCACCTTGAGTATACCACCCCGTAAAGGTGTTTTGACAAACATAGGGTTCTTGAAATACCAAAAGGCCCATGACATAGGCATTTCATAGGGTGCATGTTTGTTATTGACGTCGTAGGATGTTAGTTATATCCACTACAAGCACCCTTAAGGGTGAAAGCTGAGTTACAATGGCTCCACGAAACGATAGGTAACACAAACAGCAACACGGACACCCAGAGATACACTTGAAGGCTATCAGGTGTCGTGTCTCGGCCAATCCGACCCTTACCAAAATATTCCCGCTACTGTAATCAGCAGGAAGCGCGAAAGATTACATTGGGGGAGAAGTAAAGGAAAATGCACCCGCTTGATAAACCTCCTTCACTTCGTACGTAGGCTTCCTCCTGTTTCCGTGTGAGCAAGCAATTACCCCTGCTGTTATTTGGAGCTCAGCGAAAGAGCCACACGGATCGATTACTCAGTGCCATCCGATAATACACGGCGCCATCGACCTTTGCCTCAACACCACAATGGTCTGCGAAAAAGAGCACCGCAACGTTTTTTTACGCGAGAGTAAACTGCAAGCCAGGGGTAAATTTGAGCTGGAAGAAAACACTGGCACCTCTTTCATCTAGATTGTGCCGGTAACCGTAGAAAGGTACAGAGGCAGAAGTATTCCCGTGGTTTTGTAAGGCTTCTCCAACCTCCTACTAAATGCACATTGATATGGCATAACGTCCGCGTGTTCCAAGCTGCAAAAGCTTGACGTAGCTTCAGATTACCGGATGTCTAAATGTAACCAATAAGCAGCATCGGGTCATCGCAGAGAGTTTTAAAACACTTGGAAGAAGTAAGAAAAAAATATGTATGAGAGTCGAAAGGTGGAAACAACGTAGTGGGATAATAAGAATGGTCAGTTGAATTGCCTTAGGCTGGCTGGCCGACGTTTCGATAGAAGGAACTATCAAATTATAGGTAATCTTATCGAATACTGCGAATAGGGGAAGGTATCAAGCATCGCATTATGACCATCAAACATCAAAATATGATGTGCATGGTAGATTGAATAGTGCTATATTTATCATACATGTTATCCATATTAAGCACATTCAGCGAATAATGGAACATACATCGAAATGTTTTCTGTTTCTTGTGCTCCTCACGCATATCATCTCGTTATTGGCGGATGGCTGCGGTATCCAAATGAAATCATACATTTCATTAGAAGCACTGTCGTTCCAAAAGTTAGACAATTATTGACGTGCGTAGCTAATGCAAGTGTTCTTTTTAGAGGCTGTATTGTCTAAGTCATTCTGATATGTCGGTAAAATCTCACACCTTGTGTGAACTTATATTTCTGCATTTTTCATTCAATCACCTATAATAACTATGTTCATCGGTTCGCGGGAACCTGGGGAACCTGTCTTTTTACGCGCCGATGCGATCAGCCAGAGGGTAGCTGTTGGTAATTCCACTGCAAAAGCCTAAATCGTAATATATTCCATGACTTTGAATGACTGAACGATATATGCTTCAGACAAGCCACTTTTCTGGGGAACACAAAGCTACTTGGATTTCTTCGACGTAAAAGCTAAACCAAGTACAGTCATATTTTTGACCTCATATTAACTTGAAATACAAGAGAAAACGAAGGGGAGAGTGGCAAAAAAAGGCGGCGTATCTGCACGCTCCGCTCGCAGAGATCGTCGAAAGACAATTGTCTTTCAGCTGGAAAGAGAATAAAACCTTTCTTTGAACGTCTGCGTGAGAAAATCGGCGAGTAGGCACTGCGTTTGATATGGCCACCATCTAGCAGTACTCTGAAGAAACGAAGGTTTTTTTTAGAAATACGTCACTGGTCGGTGGCAGTATTATTGTGGTGAGTAAGGGCGTTTACTCAATGGGCCCAGGTCATCGGACGCACTCAAGACAACCTATTTACACGAAGACGTTCTTTATATCGGACGAGGACAGTAACACACACGAAGAAATCTCACAATGACAAAAGAAAGTTACAATAAAGTTTCTTTTACACGAGGAGAAAGTCTACGTTGTTACGGTCAGCATGCTTCGCTCCCACGACACCAAGTCTAGAAAACCACACTCACGCGCGCCGTCGTTGCGGTGACCGCAGCACCGAATAACGTGGCGTTGTGTCCATCGCAGTAGCGTCCACGGGGAGACACGCCTTCTCATGTAGCTTGCTGGCTCGAGCTTAAGTCGTTGTCCCGCACCATGACGTCTTGCTGAGGTCCAGGTCACGCTCGACTGAAGCGAGCGCTCAGGACACGGGGTCGAAAGCCCCGACAACCATCGAAGCCGGCTGCGTACGTTATCTTCGAGACCAGAACAACGGCTGGCCGTGAAGAACGTTGCTTCGAACCAACCCGGGGGTAAGGTGGGGTGATGCCCAGTCCAGAACGCACCCGAGGACTGCAACGCCAAGACGAGGCCTGGACACCGAGGGTCAGAACGAGCAGTCGGGGCGTGGCCCGAACTTGTTCTAGCGCTCTACTCTCCGAGGTTAGCCGAGCTGTCCCCGTGGCTCGGGAGCTTTTTCACGAGGTACGCGCACGAGCACGCGCATAGGCGAGTTTTTTCGTTTCACCGCTATCCCCATCATGGTGATTCCCTCGCACCCTTAAATACTAAATCGGCCCCGCACACCGATCATAAATAATTCGGCCCCGCACACCGATTTTTTACGTCAAAGCAAGACGCACACTCTTCAGGGCAATGTTTTTCACCACATCTTCCCCCCAGTTCAAGAACAGCGAAATGGCGGGAAAAGAAGGGTAGGCATGTTCATAGAGTAGATAACGTGATACTCGTGTCACGAGTTCTTTGTGTGTCTTTACGAGTATTAGAACAGTTACTTTCCGGCCATTTAACTGATACGATTTTGTCTGACGTGTCCTTCTGGGGTTGTAGCAGCTCTTGTCCCACAACGTGTCCAAGAAAGCTAATCGTCGGGGCACCTATCTCACTTTTCTTCGGCTTGATAGTTATACGTGCCTCGCGCACAAGTTGAAATACATGGTGTAATGTGACCACGTGTTGCTCCCATGTTGCGGTCGCAACAAGAACATTATCAAAGTAGTAATAGACATTGGGAATGTCGCCGACGACTTCTCGCATCAATCGGTTGAACACGACAGGTGCAGTCTTTCTGCCAAAAGGCATAACCCAGAATTGGTATAGGCCCGAGTCACAGAAAAATGCTGTAGCTTCTTTTGATGTATTGGCCATGGGTACTTGCCAATATCCTTTTGTGAAGTCAAACTTCGAAAAGTATTGACGCCCAATAAGTCGTGCAAACATTCTGTCAGCGTGAGGAATTGGTTCCGCATCCGGAACGACCACATTGTTAAGTTGAGGAAAATCAATGCAGAGGCGCATCGTGCCATTCTTCTTGACAACCACAATCGGTGTTTGATAGGCAGATGTAGACTTCTCTATTATGCCCCACAATAACATTTTCTGAATCTTTTTCTCAATAGCTTCCTTAACAGCGAAAGGTATGAGGTATTGTCGGACATGTATGACCTGAGTGGTGCTCAATTTCAGCTGGCACTCCACAACATCAGTCTTTCCCGGTAAATCAGAAAATGTGTGGTGGTAGGCGGAAAGAAGCTCGTTAACTTGGTTTCTTTGTTCTCTAGTAAGGCTAGGTGCTACAGCCACATCCTTCCAATTCTGCGTTAGTGCAAGTGGGACATGTAATAAATTCTCTGCGCTTCGAGTTCTATTTAATGGATTGACGTTACAGCAGCAGCTGTCGTTGTTGACGTGTCCGGGGCCTTCCGCAGCTCGTACTTTTTGAGCATGTTGATGTCAAAGACAGTTGTTCTGTGACCGAGGTCCACAGCATAATCCAATGGGCTTTTCTTGTTTATCACAGTAAAGGGACCCTTCTGTGTTAGTATCAGTTTGTTGTGATCGGCGGGTAGCAGCACGAGAACTTTGTCACCCACGCTTAAGTCCCGCTTCTTCGCCTTGCGATCATAGTAAGTCTTCTGGCGAACATGTGCCTTCACAAGATCCTGAGATGCTATTTTACAAGTTTGTTGCAGACGTTCCCGCAATTCTACGATGTATTCGTAGGTTGACTTGGTCACGTCATTCAACTTTGGGTTAGTCCACAATTCTCTCAATATCGTCATTGGGTCACGAACGTATCGGCCATAGAGTAACTCGAACGGCTAGTAATCGGTGCTCTTTTGTGGCATCTCCCGATACGCGAAAAGGAGGGGGCTGAGGTAGCGGTCCCAATTTTTTGGACTTTCCTGACTCATTCGGCGGAACATTTGCTTCAACGTGCCGTTGAATCGCTCCACTAACCCATTTGCCATCGGATGGTAAGGGGTTGTCGGTAATTGCCTGATAGATGGTAGCCGGCTTAACTCCTTCCTAACCGACAACATGAAGCTTGTCCCGCGGTCGCTTACAATTTCACGTGGTAGTCCAACTCGCGACAGAATTTACATTAGTCCCTCTGCCACGACCTTGCTTTCACTCGAAGGAAGTGCGATGGCGTCTGGATATCTCGTTGCAAATTCCACCATGGTTAGAATGTTCCTGTTGCCCTTGGAAGATGTCGGTGACAAAGGGCCAATGATGTCGATGCCCACACGTGAAAATGGGGTCTCAATGATTAGCATGGTACCTAGTGGAGCCTGAACAACCAAATGGCGCGGGCAGTCTACTGACAGATATCGCAGGACTTCACAAACCTCTTGGTTTCTGATTGAACATCTGGCCGGAAGAATTCAGCAAGAATACGGTCAGTTGTTCGGGATATCCCTTGGTGTCCGGCGAGGATATCTTCATGGGCTAGTTTGAGCACAGTCTCTCGCAATTGTCTCGGTACGACCAGTTGCTCGAGTTCCTTCTCCGAGAGTAGCTTGTGCTTCCGATACAAGATACCGTCGACAAGGAAGAAGCAGGTTTCGCGATTCTTTACGATAGACGTTTTACGAAGACTCTCATAAAAATGCCGTAAAGATGGGTCATTTATTTGGTATTCCTCAAGCGTCACATTATCTATGATTGTGGCAGTGGCTTTCAGGACTGGTAGCCTGGTTGTGGCGCATGTTTCTTTCACTGCTGCAGCACTGTCACTTAGTGGTACTTGATCTGCGGGTCCAGGGGATGTGCAAGTTGTCTAATACTGTCATCGGTAAGTAGCCTGAATCGTTTCCGACATCACTTTGCGTGTCGTCCGCGATGACGGCCACGGGCGAGTTAGAGAATTTTCTGACTACCTTCCCTCCGCTGTAATCACGATGCCTCTCACGATGCTGCTGAGGCTTGTGCAAATATTCTAGCTCTGTAGATCAGGCACCTTCGATGTTGCCTAGCACGACATCGTATAGAGGGTTCTTCATGCATTTAACTCGCATGACACCGGTAAAGAACGGTGTGTCAATAGAAACTATTGCCTCCGGCAAGTAGTGCCTGTTCTATAGAGCAGAAAAATGGGACTTCTAGTGCCCGTAAACTTCTCTTTCGGGACAAGCCTTTCTCGTACCACTACCGTGTTGCATACCGTATCTCGAAGTACAGATACAGCTTTGCCCTCAAGCAATCCTCTCACTACAGGCAGAGTTCCGACATCAGTCACAGTTGGGGTAGGCGTCGACGTCATATTCACGACTGGGATAGTCTCCCCAGTCTGGAGTACGACGTACCCTTCATCCGGTTTCTCCGGTGTGTCAGCGTTGTCTCCTTCTTTCGTTGACAGCATGCACGACGCCAACCGCTTTTCCTGGGTTCGAGTTGTCTCCGCAGACGAACCGTTCCTGCCACTCGACCAGCCTGCTGCTGACTGGTTATTTCTTGTCCGAGACTAACATTCAGACGCAGGGTGCCCTGCCTTATTGCACAAGAAACACGGACTTTGGTCCTTGAACTGGCGCTCAGCAGTTTCTGCTTTACGAGCATCTGCTGAGCTCTCTTTATACAGCTTGTCCTTACCCAAATTGGAAAAATCTTGGGCTTCCAGAAAACGATCTGCGTTCTGCGCTACAGAGTGCAATTTCTTACAGTTACTCTCTTTCAGAAATAGCCTCAGGGTGGGTGAGTATCCCTTCATGAACTGTTCTAAAGTTATTACGTCGTGAAGAACGTCATACGTTTTCTCGACATTTACCAGCTCCATCCAACAGTCGAAATGACCTGCTATGCGAGAAGCACAATGGAGCCCCATCTCCTTGTTTTCTGGTCTCGCCTTGTGAATTTTCTCGCGGTATCCTTCAGCCGTATACCAGAATCGTAACAGCAGTGTAGCCTTCACCTCATCATAGTCGGTGGCGGAAGCAGAGTCAAGTCGACTAATCACGGATAATGCCTCTCTCGTCAGGCACAAGCTGAGCGAAAAGGCCCATTTGCTCCGAGGCCACACCTCAGACACCGCGACGCACTCAAAACACTGCAGATATGCGTCGAGGTCATCACGCATCTCGTTGAACGGTGGCAATAGCTTGTGCGGGCCACAGCTATCCATTACAGCTGGGGACGCTGCGTCGTCGCTTAGCGGTCGCCCTATTTCTCCCGCGTTCGAACCAGTCGTCTGCTCTTGCAACTTTAGCTTCAACTGCTAAACGCGCCTTTCCTCCAGCGTTATCTTTTCTCGCTGCTCATCACGAACTTGCGCGCGAAGGTCCCTTTCGATAACGCGCTCCGCGTCAACCCATTCCTGTAGTGCTAATCCCGTTAGACTCATGTCCTTTCCGATCGAGTGCAATTTCTCTAAATCCATCTGTTTGTCCCGCCCGTCTGGCTCTCGGCAAGAAGCAAGAAAGGTGGGAAGTGGACCCAAAGCGCAGGCCGTAAGAAAGTGTGCGTGTGCCACCTCTCGTTTAGTCCTTGGAATGTCCGCTGGATGGCGGTGCTTCTATATGGGGAATATATGATAAAAAGATGCGAGATGGTGGGACTTGGAGTGTTGAATAGATGAACGAACGGACACACAAACAGATGCATGAATGGACGCATGAACGGACGCAGCGGCGGATGCATGAAAGAACGCAGGGACGGGCGCACAAACAGACGCATGGACGGTCACACAGACGAACGCATGGACGGACGAATGCTTCGCCCCACTCTCCATCATTCACTCCGTGGATATGCTGCCATTTTTTCCCATGCGTCAATCAAAAGTTGTGCGATACTTCTCAAGGAGGCTTAAAAGTTTACACCTCTGTTGCGGATATGGACCTTCGTCGATGACACAGTTGAAGATCTGGCCAGTCGAAGGGACAGTCAGGAAACAACAGAAGAGGGCGTTGAGTTCTGATGATCAATCAAGATTTCCAATGTGCTGTTGGTTTCGAAAGATACCACTGAGCCGATGCATTCACCCCGAAGCAACGTAGTCGTGATAGATGGATGAATAGATGAACCTTATTTCGTCCTTCGGAACGTGTTTTAGCCCATTGCGGGCCGCTGCCACGTTGGAACAGAAAAACCAAGTCTCTCTGCTGCGTCGTGGGCCTGGTCGACTTGCTATAGCTGTTGTTTGAGACCGGAGCTTGGAATAGCACCCTCCCTTTGGGACAGTGTGATGACTTCCCCACAGCGTAAGGCCGGGCACCACCACAGCATATGTGAACGGGAAAGGAATGCCTAGAGGCACATTGGTAGCAACCTTTTGGAGTGTAAACAGAGCAGTGCAGAAGTACAGCTGGCGAGTAACGAAAGCGGCGAAAGGCGTGAATTGTGTGGTAGCATCGGAGGTAGCGGAACACTAAACAGATAAAAAACAGTAAAGTGCGGAGCAATCTGGGTGTCATCAGTATGACCAAATTCACACAGAAAGGGTGACGGTTAGCAGGTGGAGCATCGCCCACGGAAGAAAAGACGGCAGTGGCGCAATCATTGGCGGCTTGGTGATGGGAGAGAAAATCCCAGCCTAAAATAATGTCGTGCGAATAGTGCGCGTACGACGAACTAGACTGTGTTCCCTCCTTGGATTTCAAGTCTGGCGGTACACGCAGCCAAAAGCTGCACAGGCTGTACTGTGGTGGTATGAAGAAACGGATCAAAAACTGTGTCGTCACTTTTCACTTTTCGATTTGCGCGGTGATGACAGATATTGCAGCACCAGTGTCGATTAAAACAAGTACAGGTACGCCTTCAAGAACGGCGTTAATCATATTTAGAGGCAAAAGAACAGGGCTTCGACTTTGCGATGACAGTGCATTTCTTCCCTCTGGAATTGCGTCATTTAGTTTTTCAAGTCGATTACAGAGGAAGGCCGACGCATCGGAGAGGGCGAGTGAAGATAGGGCGAAAAACGACGATCAAAAGCTTGTCGATGGCTTGGCCGCGAAAGGTGTGAATCGGGGTCTGAAGCGTAAAGAATGTGTGGTCGTACTAATATGCACATGGGTCTTCACGTTTGTGTCGTGGTAAGCGGCGGCACAGCCATGTAATATGTGCGGACAGACCCCACGAAAAGCGTAATAGCCGGTTGTAGGCTGTGCGCCAGGGATCTGAGGCTTGGTGGACAGGAGATCGTGGCAGCTGGGGTGGGGGTGTTGCTAACAGAAGGCAGTGCTTGGAACGTCTGTATTTGAGGTCGTGCTGCTGCTTTCGCGTACGTCAATGTTGCGATGAGTGGTGGCGCTGGCTGCGGTGGAAAACCTCAGACACTTGGTCTTGTATATTGTGCCATAGTGTGAGAATAAGTGGCGTACTGGGCTCTGATATGCTGAAAGTGAGTTAGAGCTGGCAGGCATCTTCTTCGTGAACGAAATCTTTGATGTGTGAGAGAAGGACGGGATCTTGTGAGAGAGTTAAGCCGGACATCGACTCCCGAAAGGCGGCAAGACGGCTGGTGACGAGGCGTTGCCGATGGCACTCGTCATAGCTTCGGCAGAGCTTGGTGACTTGGGCGACAACATCCGGGCTTTTCAAAATCAGCATATCAAATGCGCCCTCATAGATACCTTTATGTATGTGCTTGATGCGGTCCACCTCTGCTATGGTAGCTCCGACGCGTTTGCACAATTCGATGATGTCTTCATCGTAAACGGTGAAATTCTGAACAGGCAGTTGAGATCTTGATTCAAGGTACTTTTCCCCGCGAAGTTTGCAGAAAGCAACAAAGACTGCTAACTTTGTCTTGAACGCTGTCTAAGTTGGAACATCCGCCTAATGGTTCCGAAGCTACGAGTGTGGAATGCCGCTAAGGTAAATTTTGACGGTGGACAGCCACATGGCTTCGTTCCATTTGTACAAAAAACTCTTGAAGTCATAGGTAGCTAGCCAGCCGTCGAAGTCTTGAATATCAGTGCCGTTGAATATTGAAGGGTCCCGCAGAGGGACCGTGCCGAAGCACGCGTTGGCATGGGGAGCAAGAGGTGGTGGGCTTGTGGTAGGTTCAGTGGTCATGGCGGCCGGTAGAGTCTGGCTGCGCAACTCGAAGAATGTTGGGAGGCCAAGCAAACTTTACCAACTATAATAACAACCAAAACAGCCTGACAAGTAGTACTGTTATTTCAGACAACACATGAGCGTAGGCCTAGCCAGTGAGAACAGAAACAACGTCCTACCCGAGCCTATTGTGCTCAGAGCTAACAAGAGACTTCGGAGCTTGGCATGAGCCCATACTTCTATTTACATAATATTATAATTGTTGAATTTTCAAGCCCCAAAAGCACAATATGAATATGAGGAACCACGTATTAAAGGGCTTCAGAAAGTTCAACCACCTGGGGTATGCACGTGCCTCGAGCGTTCGCACTGCGTTCATCTGTCGTGTTACTTTTCTCCCTCTTGTAGATCTTACGCCTCTTCCACAGCAGACGTACTCCACGTCATGTGACGCTATCCAAAGCAGTGTTTTCATCCTTCCTTAAACGCGTGTTTTCAGGGAGGAACAATAGGAGGCTGCCTTGGTCAGCTTGAAGCCAGACATTCAGAAGGCTTTCCTGGAGTGGTCTGAGAGGGCAGAGGAGGACTACTTCGAGTTGTTCCTCCGCATCAGCCTCTGTCCTATCGCCCTCTGCTGTTTAGCAGTGGACAAATTAGGTTGTGTATTCATTCCTTTGCACCTCTGCAAAAAAATTGACTTGTGCTGGCTATATGCAATGCCAAAAGCTTAGGGTCAGTAGTCGAGGACCATAACCACTAAAAGACAATAACTGGAACTACAGTATCGCAAATATTGGTGGTTTTAGTGTCATATCCAACCAGCCTGCTCCTATGGTAGAAACTTCCTATTTGAATCTACCTTCGATTACAATAACGGTAGCCTTTTCTTAGAGACTACCATACCAGTGCAATAGAAGAGAAAGAAGGGTTCCCGCTAGAGTTCCTTTGCAAGGGGCCGTGCTAGCTCCTTTCTACTCACAGCGTGCTCCATCGAAATCGGGCTACCTGACACTAGTGCTGGCCCCTATTTATCACTAAACATGGTAGTAGATGCTACACTCTCTTCGAACCATTCCTGAAGGGCAACCAGCCATTACATTGCCTTCCTTTCAACTGCAATAGCAGTCACGTGTTTTTCAGATATTTTTTTCCTCTTCAAAAGGAAATCATTTGTTTTTTTCTCAGTCATACCAGAAAGAGCAATCACGTAACCTTTTTTTGTCGCAGTTTGATTTCGGCTATTCCACCCAATCGCTTTGCTTTGTTTTAGGATAGCGAAGCTTCTTAGGCTCGCACGATGTCTGTTGTCATCGTCGTCATGGGTTAATGTCATCCACCCGTTTATAGCATACATAAAGCGTGTAAAGCCGCATAAACCATAATGTCTCCACTCATCTGTCTGTTTGACAGACCGTCAGTCTTTCCGTCAATGCGTTCGTGTGCCAAGCCATGCATTGTCGTAGCATCTGTACGTCTGTCTATGCATCCGTTTGTCCGTTCGTCCATCCTTTATGCTAGTCGGCGACTTCAACGTCAACGTTCACATTACGGACCTCGGAACCTAGCTTCACTGCTTCATCAGCATAAACTTCTTGGATTGGCTGCCGAATTTTTAGGAGAGAGAGAGAGAGAGAAAGGGAACATAAATTGTAGAAAAGAGAAAAATAGAGTTCAGGGGCCAAATCACGATCCCGCTAAATGGTAGGCGTCCTTATCGGCGACAGCCGATGACAAGGCCTCGACTTGCGCCCGTCTTAACAGAGTCTCTTGAAACTCCAGCGAGGAGCAGAGGAGAAGGGGAATCTCCCATGACTCTCGATAAGCGGTCGAAGAAAGGGCCAGGTGGGGATATTTTGCACAAGCCCACGCCATCTAGATGTGGCAGGCACATAGCTCTTTAGGTTCTCACTATATTTGTTGATGCTGTCGTTCTAGTAGCTTCCCGTTGAACGGAAACACGGGTTTCATTAGCACACATAGGATATTTAAAGAGCGCATATAGGTGTAAAACTTACCGTACTTTGTCCATGCCTCTGCCTGTTCATCCATCCGTCCGTGAATCAGTCCGTCGGGCCACCCATGCACCTGTACATCCGTCCTTCCGTGCATGATTCCATCCGTCGGGTCATTCGTGCATCCGTTCTTGCATCTGTACGCGCATCTTGTATCCATCCGGCTCTTTTTCGTTTATACTATCCGGTGACTTCAACGTTGATACTATGAACCTTTAGACCCAGCTTCACCCCCTCATCAGCATTCCCTTTATAGATCTTCTTTTATTTAATACGTGAAGTACGTTATGACGGAGTTAAATCTAGTGTGCGGTGTGAACACCCCCACGGCGCATGAGCAACGAGTGGCTCAATCACTGCCAACGTGCTCACGCGCCAGCGCATTCCACAATACTTAAAGGGCTGGGCAAGACGCTTTGGCTTCTCCTCATTACACTTATTTAGCAATCTTGTCATGGCCTCGAGGAACAAGATTCTGCAGAAGCGCGGGGAACCAAAGCGTTGTATGCTAGGCAGAACGTGTGAGCACGCACTAGTGCGTTCGGTCTTCGTAAGTTGCTGTGCGTAACTGGCTGTGGCCTCTCTTTCTTAGGCCCTCTCAGCAATCACTGGACGGCGTCGGGGAACGAGACTAGCATCGAACAACGTCCACCCGCTTTGCGTGGCGATGAGCCGCCGTGTCGGGCTCCAACAAGGGCTCGGGAAGAGAACAGATACTGACACTACGGTGAATTAGGAGTGTGATCCACCTGCAACGACGTGTTAACATTGAGCCAGGTGCTTATGATGAAAGTTACTTTGTGTCGAACCATGCGCTGCTTCGTATTATACTTACTCATCGTTTCCTTTAGTGGGAGGTGGTGTAATTTTAAATAAGGAGCATTTCTTGATTGCGCGACGTCACGCTTCGTCTTCGGCGTTGACGCCGTGCACCCCCCCCCCCCTCCTGCGCATGCTCGCGTCTCGCATCTCGTTCCGCATGGTCGCTTTACGTACCTGCTATGGGAGACACCCACAACACTGGCACTCTCCCAACCTCTTTCACTTCGCGCCAACGAAAGTAGCGTCTGCCACTAAAAACAAGGCTGCTCGCGCCGCACAGTCCTTCACTTATGTATAGCACTTGCTCGAACGTTTGGAATTCAGCCACGGGCGTATTTACTACACTTTCACTAGACTAAGAAGGCAACCTTTCTCCTTCGTTGAATGAGTAAGAATAATAAAAATTGGCAGATCCCACGTACAGTAGAAATCCATGATATGCGACACACGAATTGGATTGGATTGGATAAACTTTTATTTGGTCCTCCAAAACACAGATCACTGTGTTGCGGGCAGCTCCCACGTGGGGACTGAGATGCCAAGCTCCTCAGCCGCCTCGCGGGCTTGGTGGACAGCCCAGAGCTGATCTGCCAAGGACGAGCTGCGGATTGCCGCCTCCCATCTGGCAGAGGTGATGTGCGATAAATGAGCAAATTTGGTGCACTGCCAGAGCATGTGTTCTAATGAAGCTATTTCCCCACAATGTGGACAAATATTACTTGGGTATAGGTCAGGGTACATGATGTGTAACATTTTCAAAGTAGGGTACATCCGCGTTTGCAAAAGCCTTAATGTAAGTGCTTGGGGCCGGGTTAGATTTTTGTGAGGTGGAGGGAAAATCCTTCTAGACAGGTAGAAATGTTTAGTGAGCTCGTTATATGTTGTAAGAATTTCCCGGTTATCCCCTTCACCGGTAGAACGCATCCCCGGGGAGGCGCGGTTGAAGAGTTCTCGCGCCGCCTCGTGTGCTGCTTCGTTGAGATTGGGAGGGGAATCGTTGATTTGTCCAAGGTGAGCTGGGAACCAACTCAGAAGATGATGTGTTATGTTCTTGCCTTGCAGTATTTTCAGCGTTTGTTCACAGACCATCCCCTTGGCGAACGCCCGTAGTGCTGCCATAGAATCACTGTAGACGACTTCGATGTTATCCATCTTGAGTGCTAAGGCGATGGCCACTTGTTCCGCAATGATTGGGTCTTTCGTCCTGACCGTCGCTGAGTTGACGACATGGCCAGCCCCATCGACTACCACTGCCACAAACGCTTTCCCATTGGCGTAGGAAGCCGCGTCAACAAATACGACCCCTCGTTCCTCGTTTGAGACTTGACGAAGTATAGTCCTGGCCCTCGCTACTCTTCTTCCGACGTTGTGTTCTGTATGCATGTTTCTCGGTATAGGAGATACCGTGATAGTCTCCCTGATCTTGTCAGGGATATCATTGTAATTGCGTCTAATTGCTATTGGGTGTTGGCCCAGCTCCTGCAGGATCATTCTCCCCGACCTTGTAGTAGATAACCTTGCAAACTGTGCTCTCTCTTGGGCTTCTGCTATTTCTTCGAGCGTGTTGTGTATGCCAAGCTCAAGCAGACGCTCGGTGCTGGTATGTATGGGTAGGCCCAGGACCTTCTTGATAACTTTCCTGGGGAGCACATTCAGTGTCTCGGACTCTGCTCTTGACCAGTTGTGCATTGCTGCCTCGTATGTGAAGTGACTTAGAACAAACGCATGCATCAACCTGATGAGGTTGTCTTCCTTGATCCCATTTCTTTTGTTGGCCACTCTGCGTATGAGGTGCACAGCACTGTCTGTTTTCCGAGTTAACTTGGCTATAGATTTGCTGTTGGCGCCGGTAGACTCTATCAGCATTCCCAGGACTTTGATGGAGTCAACCCTCTGGATGGCATCCCCTTGATTTGTACGGAGATGGATGTCTATCTGGTTTAACGGCTTCCATCCCCTGGGCTTCGGTCCCCGGCGTGTAGTCCGATAAAGCAAAAGTTCTGACTTACTCGAGGAGCACTTTAGCCCGGAAGGGCGAAGGTAGTCTTCTACGGTGTCAATCGCTTCTTGAAGAGCGCTCTCAATCTGCCCCTCGCTTCCACCTGTGCACCAGATGGTAATGTCATCTGCGTAGATGCTGTGCTTCAATCCTTCAATGCTCGATAATTTCTTTGACAGTCCAATCATGGCAATGTTGAACAGCATTGGTGAAATCACTGCCCCTTGTGGCGTGCCCCTTGCTTCTAGTTCGATTGCTGCGGTCTCGATATCTGCAATCTTCATCACGGCTTTCCGATCTGTAAGAAAGGACCATACGTAGTCATAGAAGGCTTTCCCTAGACCAAGCTTGGAAATTGCTTCGAGTATGAATGAGTGGTGGATGTTGTCAAACGCTTTTTCTAGATCTAGGCACAGAATGGCTCTCACGTCTCTGGTTTCATTGTCAATGACCTGGTGTTTGATAAGCTTCAATGCATCTTGTGTGGATAGCCCTGCCCTGAATCCAACCATATTGTGTGTATATATGTTGTTATCTTCCAAGTACTTGTTTATCCTGTGCAGTATGGCATGTTCTGCGACCTTACCGATACATGATGTCAAGGATATTGGCCTCATGTTGTCCAAGTTAGGGGGCTTTCCTGGCTTAGGAATAAGGATCGTGCTGGCCAGCTTCCACTGCTCTGGCACCCTGCCTTCTTTCCATGCTGAATTGATCATATCCCTCAGGGTTTCAATTGAATCGTCATCAAGGTTACGCAGGGCCTTGTTTGATATACCGTCCGGGCCAGGGGCCGACCTGTTGTTGAGATCATGCAAGGCTCTTCTGATCTCCTCGATGTTAAAGTCGCCCTCAAGACCTCGATTTGGCGTGCCCTGGTACTGTCTACTTGGTGGTGCCAATCCTCTTTTGATTGGGAGGTACTTATGCACGAGCTGCTGAACAACTTGCTGTTCTGTAGTGCGCCCTATCTTTTTATGCAAAATTCAAGCGATAACATGCGTTTGATTTGTTTTGGTGGTGTTTTCGTTGAGGAAATGCTTTAACATATTCCATGTCTTGCCATTGCGCATCTGACCATCGACGGAGTTGCAGATTTCGTCCCATTGCTGCCTCGATAGTGCGCGACAATGTTCCTCGACTGATCTGTTTACCTCAGCTATCTTCTTCCTCAGTCTTCGGTTCAGGCGCTGACCCTTCCAACGGTTCAGTAGTGCTGGCTTTGCCTCAAGAAGATGAGCGAGCCGGCTATCCATTCTTTCAACCGGAAAATCTGTGGTAATGGTGGAGGAGACGGATTTGATGTCCTCTTTAATCTGTTTGACCCACTGCTCCAAGCCTCGTCTGTGGCCATCTTGTTCCCTTTCCTTCCTTATCTTCCTGAACTTATCCCAGTCTGTGAAATGAAATTCTCTCTGCTTTTTACGCTCCACGGAGAAGGTAGTGGCAAGAATGCAGTGGTCACTCCCTAGGTCTACAGCAAGGTTCATCCACTGGGCCTTCTTGATGTTCCTTACAAATGTAAGGTCCGGGGTGGAATCCCTGCAGCAAGATGTACCAAGCCTTGTTGGTAGGCTGGGGTCTGTGATTAGGATGAGATCAAGTTCACTGGCACTTTGCCAAAGTCGATTTCCTTTCCCAGTGTTGTACTTGTAACCCCATGTATGATGAGGGGCGTTGAAATCACCTGCTATGACGAGTGGACATTCCCCGGCGATATTAACAGCTTTCTTTAGAACCGTCTTGAACCCTTGCTTTTGTTCCTTTGGACTGCTGTATATGTTCAGAATGAAAATGCTCTGACGGTTGCTGGTACCCGGCACGATCTCTACCAAGACGTGTTCCAACCGGCCTGCTTCTATCTTGAGGTCGTGGGTTACGTGCGTTAGTTTGTTGCATACGAAGGTGCAGACTCCCCTCCCTTCAGTATCCCCTATTACAGGCCGGAATCCAGGCAACGTTGCTTGCGGTGAAAGGGTCTCTTGTAATAATATAATATGAGGCTTTTCTTCGCTGCTCCTGATATACTGCTGCAGGGTTGCCTTCTTTTTAAGGTAACCTCTACAGTTCCGTTGCCAGATACGAAATGCTTCACGTAGCGCTGCCATCATGGTTATTACATGGGCGGCCAGAGCCTGATGCTGCACCTGTCGACAGGTTTGGTACCACTAGTATTGGTGGCCGAAGGGGTGAGCTTGGTGCATGAGGAGGCCTTGCTGTGTTGTGCAGATCTGCTTCGAGCTTTGTAATGCGCAAAGTCATATGCTCTTCCAGTGCCGCCACGCTTGATTGTAGCCTACCCATCTGCTCGCTAAGATTGGCTACTACTTTGCTGAGCGTGTCAAACACCTCTTTCATATCTGACATGGTCGTTTGGTTGGCTTCCACGTGTTCTGCCATGACTGCCCTCTTTTTCGCGGTTCTCGAGTCCCCCACGTTTTCAGCCACAGGGACATCAACTGGCTGAGGCATTGGCTGTGAAGATTGCGCGCTCGTTAGCTTAGTGAGAAGAATTTTTATTTCTTTTAACTCAGCTGATAGCCTCTCATTCGATTTTGTAAGTCTCGCGTTTTCTTGCTCTAGCTGTGCAATTCTATCATGCTCTGGCAGCTTACCTGTCATCACCTCTGCCCCGCTGTTGCGCACTCGCTCAGCCCAGCTGCCTTTCGAAGTAACTGCAGGCGTCCTCCCCGGGTGTGAAGCCGTGATCTCGAATTGAACGCCAGGCAGCTGGCCATTCGGGTGCCGCCCAGGCTGATCCCGACCCTGATTGTGACCTTGAGAACTCGAGCGCCTCCGTGATTGGGAGCGGGCCTTGGGTCTAGAACCTCTTCTGGAACGCGACCTCCCCCTGGAGTGGGGCCGCCTTTCCTGTTCTTGTGTAGTCGGGATGCTCTGGGCCCCGTAGGCTGGGATAAGCTGCTTGTCATAGATGTCTGGACTCGATGTGATTGATGCGTCCCGGGCTTCTGCGGCTGCTCGCGATCTTTCCCAACGTCTGCGTCTGACGACGTATGGCACTAAGAACCTGTTCTTGCACTCCTTGTCTGCCGTGGGATGGTGACCGTCGCAAAGCCTGCATCTTGGATTGCACTGGTGCAGGCTATCTGGGTTCTTGATCTCGCAGCCTCTGCAGATTGTTTCAGCTGGGTTCGAACAGACGTCAGACCGATGTCCCAGCTTTCCACAGACGTAACAAATATCGATGTTCTTGCGGTAAAGGGAGCACTGCAAAAGTGAAGGTCCATATCTCACGAATCTGGGCACCTTGTGTCCTTCGAACGCTATGATGATTGTCCCGGTGTCCTTGATTCTCTTCGCCTGCAGCGCGAGCGGGTTGTTCGCGTTCACAATCTTTCGGGTCAAAATGTCCTGAGTATCGCTTACGGGGATCCCGCGAATCACTCCTTTACAAGTGTCGTGGGGTGCCGCGGCGTACGCGCTAACCTCGAAAACTTTGCCTCCAATGTCAATTTGCTTGACCTTGAGGTATCTTGAAGCTCTGTCTTGGTCCGGAGTGCTTGCCACCATAATGTTCTGCTGCAAGTTGGAACAGATGATGTCCTGCATGGCCTCTTCCTCTTTGACGCCAGCCGCCAGTACTATCGCGTCTGCCACGGCTCCAGTGCCAATTCTCGAGATATTTAATCCTCCACGTGGTCGTAGCACAATTTTGCTGAAGTCCTTAGGTAGTGGCGGCATGCGTCCAGCTCGCACGAATGTATGCTTGGTGTCATACCTATTACGACTGGCTCGAGCGTCTCCCGCAACGCCGGCCTCGGTCGAACCCTTGGCAGCAGGAACGCTAACCGCGGCTTGCTTATTCCTTGAGCGTCTCGTTTCGGCTTCCTTCCAAACCATTTCTTCCGTGCAATCCTCTGGAGAGATGTCCTCTCCATCTACTTGGTATTCCATTCTCAGTCGCAGATACTGGAACGCGCAGAGCGTTGAGTCGCGTTGGCGCCGGGCCGGCGCATCGGCGACAATCGCCTCCTTGGTTAGGCCTAAATCCCCCGGTGGCGTTGCCGTGTAAAAATGTCCCAAAAAACGGTTTAAAAGTCCACTCACCGGCACAAAGGTGGTATCTGCTGATTTCTTGAGAACTTAGGCACACGATGAGAGTAAAAACTCGGCGACAAATTCGTGAATACCACAGGAAAGCATTCTTGAAAGCAGGAGCCGATCTTCGCTCGTCCGCACTGGTCGGCACCTAGAGCGTCTCCCGTATGTTACTGTCAACGTCCGATTTCCCTAACCTTCAAGGAACCGTGAGAATGTGTGGAAAATTGGGCAGTCCAGATAAACGAATGCATGTGAAAACGCACCTTTTTGTAGGTATTTTTCGCTAACTCAGCAGGTGACGGTGGGAGTACAAGATTCCGATTGCGATTCAACCAATGCATCGTTTAGGTGGCTCTGAAAAAAGCCGTTCATAAAAAAAACCGAGGTGGCTGGCGTTATCTCATAGGTCAGCACTTGGGGGCAAAGAAGCCTCCTATTTTCTTTTGCACGCCGTTCCGCTTGCCCGCGATCATGTCCGCCTCAATTTCAGTCAACGTTGTGTTGCCACTGTACACCGATGACAGTGTCATCAGTGCTCACGTCAACTCCGAACTCGTTGGCTGTGTAGGAGATGGCTCTTCGTTTTCAGTGTTAGAGTCGTCAGAGTCCTGCGTAACTTGAATTATTTTGTCATTGGTCATGTCCGCACATAGCTCGAGGTCTTTGTCAGCGTCGGCGAAACCCTCAAAGGTTATCCCGACTAAAATCGACTCGCCGGCAGCGCGCAGATTGTCGAGGGAACATCCGCGGATGGCAGTTCGTCACACACGCTGTCCACTTGGGGCGAGACGGCCGTCTCGGCGTCGAGTCTGTAGCCCGCATGGAAAGAACAGTTTCGCAGAGTCTCTTGGGGTAACCGCCTTTCAAGATTCTGCTAGCATGCCGACGGCAGACCTGAGGTCAACGGCGTAGCTTCTCCCATCGTGAACCTACGAGGGGGCTCTGTGTGCTTCGAAGGCGCAGACAAAGACGAAGGAGCAGTTGGTACCATCGCTGGAAACGGTGAATCTGCTTGACGAAAAGTGCAGCAGGAAACAGCTAGTAACTCGGTAAATACTGAAGGTCAAGAAACGAGATCACTGAAGATAGCGCGCAGCAGGAAACGATCAACCGCAGACACGACCGCGAAGCTGACATAACAACACGTGAACGAACTGAGTGAGGTTTGGCTTAGCTAAGCTGTTAAGCTATGGCTGGCAACGGATTGACTTGTGCGGTTTCGAGGTTAAGGCAGCTGCGGTGCGGTGGTTGGTGACGCGAGGATATGAAAACAACCCAAATGGCGGCGTCTGTGGGGACTTTGGGTCGGCGGTTCATAGTAAAAAGTCCGGGAAATCGGATGCCGAAGGCCATAAGCCTCCGCAATTTCGGACTTTTTAATACATTGACTCTATAGCGAACTTGGCGGTGCCACAGATGAATCCGAGAAATCTAGCATGTCCGGAATTGCAGGCGTCTGGGAAATCGGACGTAGACTGTATTCTGTTCGACCGGCGTTTGTACGTGTTTATTTTATTGGATCTCGGAAATACGACAAATGCACCTCCCCGTTATCGGTCACTGTTCTCGCCTTCAAAGCCTCTCCACGTGACGCTTGTACAGGCGGAACGGGACATGCCCTGGCGTGCATCCAACACGCTGCTGATGCGCTACCGGCGACTGTGCGAGACCCTGCGCACCAAAGAGCCCACAGTGGCTGACCTGGAGCACTCCCTGGCGGTACCCGTGGCTCCCATGACTGCGGTGCGATGTGCCCGTCTGACAGGAATGGACAAGCGCATGAACCTGTACCGGCGCATCAGACGCCTCTTCAACACAGATGTCATGAAGCGTGCCGCCCTTTCGCTGGTCAAGGTAGCCACGGCCACTTTTTTTGCCTGTTTGGAATGACGGAGACAGAATATAGTGGCCGCTGCATGAAAGAGCTCTCTCTGATCATTTGTGTCACTGCTCGCAAGTGCTCTTTTCTTTAGAGCTGTCTGCCGTGATTGCACTTTTGCGCAAAACTGTGCTAAGCTGCGCGAAATTGAGTTTACTGTGTCATCCTGATTATATCAATATAGATTGTGCTGTACTGCACCGAAGTCTTGGGTTTGGTGAGTCGGCTATCACTGTCCATCGCACCGCCAGCGCATCAAAAATGCAGCTTGACCTTGAGGCCACCAGTGTCACTACCAATGATCGAGCATTACTCCCGATTGAGCCACGCCACCACGCACAGTGCAGACACAGCTTTAGTTGTGCCAGTTGGTTGACTGAAGCTACATCAATACTTACAGTTAAACCTAGAGATAACAAAACTGATGCATTCCCCCCCCCCAAAAAATTTCTTAAACACAAATTTTCGTTATATACAGTTTCAGTGTGAAATTTCGAAAAAAAAGATGCACAAATAAAGTGAAAACGGAAGGCAGGTCTTTTATTTATTTGGCTATCAAGAACTGCATTATTATTGTGATAGAAATTATATAGACTCTCTCGGCGAATTTTCACTGTCATGTTTCATATAGAGTCCAAATCGATAGCATCCCCCTGCGCATCGCAAGTTGTACCCATGGGTAAAAGCGTGCGAGTGGGGGCCCAAAGTGGATGCTGATATTTCGAGGAGCACCGTGCACCGCTTCTGCTCTGTGGGGTCCTTGTCTCCGTGTTGTGAGGGGCACCGCCAAAGCGCGTGCTCTAAATCGAATGTTCCCCCGCAGTTGCTTGGGTATAGATCGTACTTGAAAGCGGGATTCGGATAAGAAATAGTTGTAGCATTCTAAGAGACATTTCTCTGGCTAAACAGGTGGGGGGATTGAATAACTGCGTATTCTTGAGGAGTTCGTTGTATGGAGGCTCACTATAGGCAGGTTTAAATGTACGTGTTGTCAGTTGAGTGTTGGTTATGTGGTGTTCACTGGATTTGACTGCATCATTCATTAGGTGCAGGACAAGCTCCGCCGGCGTAGGGTTTGACTGGCTCCATATGTAATTGTTGCATGTGCCCAAGTGAAACAGCTGAGTTTTCTTGGCAGAACCGGAACGAGAATGTGAGCCGGGAGACGTGCATGAGGCTGTACCGCAAGATGCTGCAGTTTCAGCAGGGCACTCGCCCACCGAAAAACTCTCAGATGCAAGGCCGTTCCCTGACCAAGGCCATCGCCAAGTACGCGCAGCCCCTGCATCGACCCATGCTGCCCAGCCTGGCTGCCTACAAGCACCAGTAGTGGCAAGCTGTGGCCAATGGTATGCATGACCTTCCACAGCACTCTTGTGACATTGGAGCATACGTGATGTTTTCAGCTTAGCATTGGTCACCTAAGGAGGTCGTTGTTTAGAAAGCACCGACTCTAAATTTCGAAGGCGAGATGAGTGAGATGGATTTATGTGGAGACATACATATCTATCAGATATCACAGGCAAGTATAGCCATGTCTAAAATTAATTTTAAAGTGCATGCCACGCGACTGAGCGAGATGCGAACTCCCTTGCAATGCTGAACATCATTCAAGAGTCGAAATTGGGCGCATATTGTGCCATCATACGCCAGTCTGATTGGCTGCACCAGCCTGCGCATAAATGGCAATTTCTGCAATACTTGTCGATTAGAAGTGTAAATTGCCAAATCTAGTCGATTATTGTAGACTGAGCAACACTGAGCAATGGCAACCCTGACGCGGCGGCATCCAAATCCAGTGTAGTTTGATGGTTCCATCATGTTGCATTTCGGTTCATTCAAGACGTTTGCTAGTCCTCGTCGCTGTTATCACCGTGGTTTCCTTGCAAAAGTGTCTAGTAATACGATGAAAGCTCTATAATTTGTACCATCTGGGAACGCCTCTAAATTCGTAACCTCTCCAAATTCATTAACATCTCTAAATTCATAACCGTCGCGCACTCGCGCAAGCGAAGTTGCCAGCTGCGATAAGTGGGTCGTAAGCTACTTACTGCAAATAAATAAATAATTAAATGAATAAAGAGGTGCAAACTTCGCACGTCAGTGTTATTTTAAGAGTGCAAGCTGCTTTACAGAACCAGTAATAGACTCTTTTTATTAACCTGCAAGTGCGCTTCCTTGTACTGCACGCTGTCTCAACTAATTACGGCACCTGCCATGCCTCAAGCGGAGCTGAGCTCCTGCACTCGGCGACAACTTTCCTTGGCAGCACAGCCAAGGCTACGAAGCCCAAGCACGCCTTTTCTTGCTACGCTTCTGCTCGTAGTCCATGAACGCTTACTTTAGTATGCTGCGTAGCATAATGGAAACTATAAAAAGAAGAGATGTGAATATTACAAGATTGTTCGAATTATTATTACAAAGCATCACCCGTGTAGGTTTTTTGTTCTTTGCTATTTCTAGTTTTCTTGTTTTCTGGTGCCGTTTCACTTTTCCCTGCCCCGGTAAACAAGATATGGCATTGCTCGGTTGCAGCAAGTTCACATCGAACCTTGTGAACGAGCATCAGTGCGGGTTCATTAGGTGATCTGTATTCATCGAGCAGGGAGAAACGTAGACAGTAGTACGTCATAAAATATTTTGTTTCCCGCACATGCAATCACCAAAAATTTGTGTGCTATTGATATCATCAGCGAAAGTTGTACTCGGATCGCAATAGCCGCCATGAAAGTGACACTGGTGAACTGCCAGTCTTCAACAACACCAGCTGCTTGGAAGAAAAATTGCACTTGGAAACTGTACGTTAAACCAATGACCCTATTCCTAAATTGCTTTGCATACGTGGTCAGTGTTTCAGCTGGCTAATACTGTTGATACGACAACGCTGAAGATTGCGTACCGTAACAACGCTCCCGACTATGTCTACGGAGGTACCTAGTCGTTACTAGCGCTATGTCTGGGTAACAGACGCGTTAATGTATATTACCCTGTTGACTGTGAAAAAAAAAACTGCGTTCTTTTTCGAGTAAAAATTGCGTTCCAATTTGAATTTACTAACATTAGACGCCCACTTAATGACCAATCGGTGTCATGACCCCTGCTTCCCGTCGCTGCCTTTGCATCCCTTAAAAAATATCATGAGCTTCTCCAGCATGTTTTTGCGTCTCCTAAAGAAGGAAAACAATGATGCTGACCAAGTATGCACTGCAATTCAGGAAATGAAGTCATGGCTTTGCGTTGTTCCAATCGCCCAGAACCTGCTCGGCCATACCTTTCTTTTTCTGAAAGGAATCGCGACGCACCAAAGAAGATTCGTGCTTTATGCCTTTAAAAATGAACATTTTATTCATTTCCTCCCCCAAAAATGTAAGATATTTTTATAGTGGTCATGCGAAAAAGTGCATGTTGGATGCGCTTGCGAAACTGAAACCGAAATTGCATGAAAACGGACTACTTGGCATAATAAGACATGTGCAGAAGCTTCACCCACGTAGCTTTGGCTGTGCTGCCCCTGAAAGTTGTCCCCGAGTATAGTTGCGCATGCTTTTCAGGCCTGGTTATATCTAGAAAAATAGGTCTGTAATTTCTGCGTCGTCGCACAATGAAACTTCACGTGAATACACTGCGGAAGTGACTAGCTGCGACTAGTTGAACTTACTGCATCGCAGGAAAGGTAGCTTTACAATTATCATAGGGGTCTGTATAAAAAAAAAATTATTTAGAACTCTTTATTTCCGAATTCACACACTAGTGATGTTTCGCCTCTCTACTTTTCACGCATCTTAGGTCATCGTTTCAGCCAGAGCGTAGGTCGCTGAATTTTTTTCTTTGTTTCATTTCTCAGGCTTTTCACGGCACTTGAACGCTCAGTTACTAACATTTCTTGCTGTGTGAACACTGGGTGTTTGGAAAGCTCGAAAGTTTGTTAACTGTAATTTTTCAAGGTTTTGAATGTTTAGAGAGGGTGTAATTGGAGAAGTACATTTTTTTTCTTCAGTCATCCCCAGTAAGGTAATGGAAGATTTATAACTATTGTTTTTCGAAAGCTAGCACCATAAAAACTGCTTAACATACATAGAATCCAGGGACATTTAATACAGCAAGATCTGTGCTGCCACTTCAATAAGAATCAGATCCTTATATGTTTTCATTAATTATTAACTTTCAGAAATTTAAGGGTACAATCTACATAAAAGCTTAACTTATATTTGTATCAGTGCAACAAAATCTGTGCATGAAAAGTTTGAGTCAGTATAGGTCCCATTGAATTATTAGTGTGTGCTCCACACGCTCCTTGAGTGAAATCTTGTGCAAAGACATGGCGATACCAAAAACACTTATTTCATGAATGGCATTTGCTATTGGTTTGGTTGGCTCTTTTTATATTCACCATATAAGTAACTTGCTACGAGAGGCGCTCGGGTTAGGCAGTGCAACTTTTTTGGGACCTCAGTGTAAATTCTTTATTATTTAGAAGAGACTTGACCTGCATTCACTCACAGAACACAGCAGGAAATTTAGATATGGTACTTTGACCTTGATTTTCTCCTCTAATAGTAGACTTATTGATGGTAAGGTTGACATTAGAGTTCCCAGAGAACACTTGATTAATCTAAACCAATTTATTGTTTCACTTTGGTTTGTGGGGGTAAAATGGAACCTGCTCGCACAAAGTAGGGTGACCTGTAAATTATTGGGAGAGCCCTTCAGTCTGTAGGGGATGCTAGATATAAAAACAGGCTGACGATGATTACGCGTGGTGCGCTCAACGTTTGGTGTGCGTGGCTTTTGCCTTCCTCCTCAGTGCTGCACGACCTCCACGGCTTGTCGAGACCACCTCCGAACCCAGAAGTTGAGGAAGTGGGCACCGTGCCCATCTTTGAAAAGTTCTTCTCTAAGGAGGTGCTTGGCGTGCCAGATGCATTCGAGACCAAAGAAGGCTGCCTCGTGCTTCCGCTGCTGCCGCCCAACGAGGTATGGTTAGGCCGCGTTGTTTTGCTTGAAACGATGGCTAGAGAAATAGAAATTCCTTGCAGCTCGAAAAATAATGAAATAAAATCGGGAAAGTCATAATATGGCTTTATTACTTTATTATAGTGTAAATTAGTTCTCGAGCTTGCGGTGCGAAGAAAAGTGCATAAAAAAGGGAAATTGTCATTTGTCATTCAAGTGTATTTTGATACATATTGAATGCATATGAAGTTTCATATGTACTTTCGTATACAAGGCATTCATATGTGTTAAACGCAGATTTCATGCAAATTATATGACTGGTTATTCATATGGACTTCTCAGTAAGAAAAGTCACATAGTTGGTCTTTTAACCATGGGTGGAACAGCTGCGCCCCGGTGCGCCAAACTTGCTTACCTGTGCCTTCTTGCGCCAAGCCACCCCTGCTGTGCCAAACTTGCCTATCAGTGCCTTACTGCACTGCAGCACCAGAATTTAGCCGCAAAGTATGAAAGCCATCAAGCGCCGTGCCCGGAAACGTGGCTGAAACGTGGTCTTTTCAGTTTGATCGTAATGGCTATAGTTTCGGTTTCGTGAACACTGTGATCGCTCCAGGCGCAGCTGTGGACTTTAATCACATGGGCATGGTTGGGATCGCTATGCGTGTGCGATCCTGGCAGGCATCAGCGGGAGAGGCTCGTGGACCGTTGTGCATGCTGGGATCTCAACGCAAGCACACTGCGAGGAGAGCATCACTCCCTGGCAGGGCTGTGTTTTCTTACACGAGCATTTTTATAGAGTTATGCGATATCAGATCTAGAAGAGTTGGCTGCCAGCCTTACAATTTGTTGCTGTCCCATTCATTGCTTCGCCATTCCAGTGAAGCTGTCTTTCTTTCATAACTTTACGGCAGTGTTTGGAAAAGAAATAAACGTTGGAAGTAACGGTGCTGGAAAAATTAAGGCTGGTGTCAGTTTCCGGGAACAACTTAAGGCTGCTCTGCAGACCGTACTTTTTTATTTTTCAAGATATCTGGATGAAACTTTCAGGGTATGTTGGCTACACTAAAACTAGCGGAACTGAATAGTTGCATGCAGCTGCGTTCTTTAGTTCCAGATTTATGGATGTCTAACTGGGTTGTTCACCTGGGTACTTGAGGAAGAGTATTGAGAAAGCTCAGGACATAGTAGGAAGCTAAAATTTATTGTGGTCGTTTTTTGATAGATATCCTAGGATACTACAAAGCCGTTTCTTTTTTATTTTCTCCCCAATAAATATTCATGTGACATTGAATTCAGTGTAGCTAGTAATTACCAGGTTCATCAAAACTGAAATGTTATAAATTAACGACACCAATTTTCAGACAAAGAAGCTGCTTGTACTCTGGAAAAGTCATTCAGAAACAGGATAAACAAAGCACACAAATTTAATGAGCGGTCTGTGAGTTTCAGCTTTCCTCAGCACCACAACTAGCAAAAAAAATTCATTCTGAGAAAGCGGGCCTAGAAAGTTTGACACTTGCATTTTCTTCAGAAAGCTTCAACAGAATAGCTAGAAGTATTTGGATGCACTCTTTTTTTCTTTCGCCTCATCTACATCTTTTGGTGTCGTTGGTAATTTATTTTTAGGCGTAAAGTGTCGAAGTGCTAGGCCGGCAATCTCGAAAACACTCGGTGTCATGCTCAATACAGTCGCCCACCAATTTTTCGGGCACGGGGGGGACCGAAAAAAAGTCCAAAAAATCTAGCAGTCCGAGAAATTGGTTTTTGTCAAAAATATGAACTTTATTCCATCAGGCAGGCTTAAAAAAGTCCATGGTTCGCCCGTATTTGTACCAAGGTGACATCGTCACTGTAAATGCTCGACAATAGCGTCATCGCGGTGGCGATCTCCGCTGCCGACAGCAGCGGGCGATCATCGTCGTCATTATCCGAACGGCTCTCCGACTGCGGTACAACCTGGCAGAGAATTTCTTTGTCTGTGGGCTCTGCACAAGAAATAGTCACCGTCCCGATGAACGAAGTCTTTATGCAGGGAGTTTTACAATAACGTTTGCGTGTGTTGCGGGTATAGCGGACGCATTATGAGCTTTAGAATAGTGTTTGCTCCCCCTAGGGAAAAATTTAGGGACTTTCCCTTCGACCGTAAACTCAAATGCACGGAAGCTACAGACATCATTTTGCGGACCTCGCGGGCTGTTATCCCTGCACGCTATTTCGGATTTTCTGCGGGCGGGCCGCAAATGGTGACTCGCGTTAAGACAAATGCACAGTGTCAGCGACCGCACCGCAAGGGCTCGCGACACGCTATTTTAAAGCTCCCTAATGTCATTGTGGCAGGCACATTCACTTCGCCACTGCGTAGCTCCGCTTCCTCCCTGTGTGGTGCGATGACAACAGTGCTGACCACAATGGCTTACCGAAGACGAAAAAATGTCCCGTGCCGCGTTTCCTAAAGCAGACACGGCTTCCGAAACTTGAAATATGACATTTGTTTACCAATCTTGGGGGCAGAAAAGCCATTTTAAAATTAAGCCACTAAGTTTAGTCAAGCTGCTGAAAAACCCAACATGGCGGCGTCCTTACAGATTCGTAGTGCAGCCCGAAACAAGCGATTTAGTCCGAAAAATCGGGCGTAAAAATGCATTAACCCTTGGGGAACCCTGACGGTGCACTTTTTAAGTACGAAATATCTAAAAAGTACGAATTTTTGAAGTTCGAAAAATTGGTCGGCGACTGTAGCACTGATTCGGAGCACGTACTGAGTCCCGCAATTTCTGACGCACTCAGTGCAATCGGGGCTTCAGCCTTACTCAATGTGTAGTATTCTTGACTGGGGACTGCTGAAAGCACTGTTCCGCCACTGCAAGCATCCACGCAGTCGGCAGTCGCAGCAGAATAGTGGCATCGCGACGTTGTACAAACCGCATAGTGTGCCTCCATGCAAAGGACCTCTCCACCATCTTCGGCATCGTTACCGGCATCGCATGCAACAACTAAGACGAAGAACACAGGACTAGTGGAAAAAGAAATTGATATGAGTGCAAGAGGCAAAGTGCGATGAAGAAGACGCCGGCCGAGGCAAATAACAACGGGGCGAGCGAGCGTCATCGAAGGAAGCGACCACCCCCACTGCTGCGCAGCAACCAATGACGGGCGTGCTTTCTCCCGCAAGATATGAACGCGCTGCTCTAGCCAATTAGCGCACCTCATTGCTTCATGGGAAAATGCCAATACCGTCTCAACCATTCTGCAAGACTCCAAACAAAAAAGAATTCGCACTCAAAACAACACCAAAACGTCGTCATGCCCTGTATATATATGTGTGTCACAGAAAAGCAACAAAAAAATTTAGTAAAGTACTTTCTGGCGCGCGGAAGCGGACGTGCAACCTTTCGCTCCTTAGCGCATGGCATTAGCCACTGAGCCATGAAGGCACATGTCCCTCAACCCTTACACCACTTATCATTGCGGTGCCGATCTCGTGGGAAACAGCGTATTTTCAGTGTCATCGGCAAAATGGCAGAAAAGGCACACTCGGCGCCCTGCTCGTTGTGACGCGGTGGCACACGCTTATTTTCTATGCGTAAGTTGCCCATCTGGGAGGAGGGGTGGGTGGGAGGTAGATGTTTATGGTGGGAGGTAGATGAGCGCACGCTCATCTCGCTGTGGAGGAAAATCCCACACCTTGGACTTTCACCAGGACGATTGTGTTGTAGTTATCGGGTGCACAAAGGTCACTTCGCTCGCTGCACATTGCCCATTTGCGAAAACATAGAACTTTTCAGACACAGCGAAGTAATAACTGTGACACTTTTTATGTCGAACTCATCTGTACTTATGAATATGTGCATCATTTCTGCATGAGCAGGGCACTGCACGTTTTGATCTGCTTACCGTTCTTCGAGCGACACTTTAGTTTGTTGCTATAGTAAAATAAAACCCCGTTAATTCGGACTTCACGAGACCGGAGAGAATGTCCAAATTGACTGAAGGTACGAATTATTGTGAGTACAAACAAAATACTTCAAAAATGTCTCCTACACCATCAAGCTTACATTTCTTAAAAAACGTTTGTGATCGCGGTTTGCTTCACGGACGCAATGTGTGACGAAGTCACAATTTTGCAAATTTCTTGCAGGTGGCTTAGTCCGCACACAGTGTTCGAGAAAGGCATGCATATGTCTTCCAAAACGGCCAACGCATGCGCCGCCTCCGTCATTGTGTGGCGTGGACGCGCGTCTGCATCACTTGCGTCCTCGTCAGCCGGTTCCCCTTCGCCGTCCAAGACTTCGGCGACGATATCGCTGTCGTTCACTGTGCCAGCTACGGCAACATCGCTGTCTATTGCGAAATAATCGCCAAGGGGCACATCAGCTGGCATGATGCTCACATAGCGGCCGTCTTGCTCTTCGCCGGTTTACTCATCAGCCACCCCACCCGGATCAGCAGCGCCGTGCACGAAGTCGCTATGCCTAAAGAAGTTTGCGACTACTGTAGGCGGTGTGTTGTTCCACAGGTATGTCAGCATGTGGATTGTGCTTAGCATGCTTACTTCTTACTGCTTGCTTGACTCCATGCAGAGCAACATCCGCTTGAGTACCTGCCATCAATAGCGGCTTTTCACGAACTGTATGATTCCCTGGTCCCATCGGCGGCAGGGAAGCCGTTGTGTTCGGAGGCAGGAATAGCAGTTCAATGCTTTCGAGGCCGGACACCTTTGTGTGCGCGCTACAGCTGTCTAGCTTGAACAACACCTTCCGAGACTTGGCCACAGAGTGGCGGTCGAGCTGACGCAGCCAAGCTTGTAAAAATTCGGCAGTCATCCAAGCCTTTCTGTTGAACCGGTAGTCGACAAGCAGCTGCCTAATGTTCTTAAAACATCTTGGCTTCGCGCGCTTCCCGATCAACAACAGCGGCAGCTGCTCTGTGCCGGTCATGCTAGCAGCCAGAGGAACTGTCACGTGCTCTTTACTTCATTTTCCACCGATGCACGAGTCCCTCTTAAACACGATTGTCTTGTCAAGCGGAGCCTTATAAAACAGCGCTGTCTCATAAGCGTTGAGAATGTTGCTCGGCTCGTACGTAGAAAGGCGCGCGGATAGTGCAGATCACCAGTCCTGCACAACACTTTTGTCAACTGCACCTCTTTCACCACACACGTTGCGGAACACCAGCCCATGTCGCTTCTTGGAGCTGTCGAACCATCCTTCCGACGCACTGAAGGAGTCAATGTTTATGGTCACCACGCACTTCCCTGCTAGTGCACAGATGAGGGGGCCAGGCTGCAAAAGGCCAAACGCGCATCGCGCGAAATGGCAATCCAGCGCAACATCGCTTTTTCTAGTTTGGGACGCGCTGCCGTTCGAAGCCTTTTCCTTTGGTCGCCAAACATGTCCCCGTCATACGCTTGCATAATCTGCTCTTTGTTCTTCATGTAAGTGCTCAGCGTGCTTTTCTTCACATTGAACTTTTCCATCACTTCTTTTCGAGATGCTCCCGCTTGCAACGCCTTTAATATTTTCACCTTTGCAGCCAAATCTTTTGCTTTGTACTTAGCCCTTCTCGCTGCGGGAGTTAGGGCGGTTGGGGCCGCAGGAGACGGAGGGCAAGCCATTCTGGCGTTGCGCGGTGGTCACGTGCGCGTGCACGAAGTAGACAACACAAACACACACACACATACACACAAAAGAATGCACGGTGATAAAAACGAAATAAAAACCGGCGAACTTTTCAAAAAACAGCAAACAGTAAAACTGTCGATCGCACTGATCACTTACAGATAAATAATTTAAGAGGGCAGACTGGTCATTGGGACTGAAGAGTAACAAAAAAATTCATTTTTCTGTATAGACACATTTGGTTTCTGCAAGTATTTTTTTATCTAGCTGCAAATTTTCACACACCAGGAAGTGGTAATTTTTTTTGTAATGTCATTCCAACTATCCAGATTCTTGGTGCTGTTAACATGCAGAACCTGCAAAAAAATGGGGAACAGACTTTGAAGCTTCTATATAATTTCCCGGCACCTGTGTTAGCAGCTCTGCTATGAGTTTATGAGCCCCTTTATGAGGATTGCAAACATGCGCACCATGATTGTTGCTTTTTGAAGAAGCTGTGTGTTTTCAATTCTTTCCATGTTTCTCAGAGAAGTAAATTTACGGCTGTTCAATTTTGAGGCCTCAATATCTCTGCAGCTAGGGCAGGTATAACAATAATTCTTCTTGCAACCGAAACCTCTATGTGTGTAGAATGCAAGTACGGGAGCAGAATTTATAGCACGAGTCTTTTTAATTAATTACTCATCAAAATTGTAATATAATTTCAACTGCTTTTGAAGATGGATATAGTTCATTTTGTTGTAAACTAACCAAGAAAGGCCTAAAAACCAAAAAGTCTTGCATACTATCACTCTATAGTCATTAGTCTATGTTGAAATATCTACACTAGCATTTTAATTAGCACTTTTTTGTTGTATAGCAGCCTTAAACAATAGGGGATCAACTTAAGTGATTTCAGGAACAAGATAAGTTACAGAAAAACTAATTAAACATTTGAAATCAACAGAAAAAACTGCATAGTACTGTGCATTTCGATCAAGATCACTGAAAAAATAAACAAAAATTGTCTAAGACCAGTCCGCCCCCTTAAAGCACACTAGAGGTGAGCAACCCAACTCAACCGTCATACAAACATGCTCGAAGCGCAAGAAAAAAAGGAAAGGCAAATCCGTGGATTGCTCGTTACTGATGACATTAGTGATGCACTGCCTTGTATTTTGGTTGTTTAAACCACCATGTGTGTGTATGTGTGTGTGTGTGTTTTTAGCGGGGGGGGGGGGGTGCCTCCAAGGTGTACTACCCATGGAGGAAGTTTTGGATCTCAGAGGCCGCAATCTGATGCGAAAGTTGTTTAGGTGTGCTGTCGATTTGGCCAACAGATTCCGCTGCTGCTTCCCCGTCGAGACTCGACCGCGGTCGTGCGTTCGAATTAACTGAAGTGCGGCCGAATTTGACCAAATGAATGAGACTTTTCAGTCATAGAACAATGTACATTTTGAACGGGACCGGACGCCATGGCCGAATTAACCAAAATTCTGAATTAATGGGGTTCGAATTAACGAGATTTTGCTGTATCGCATTCATTGCGACTTTTTTCGTACTCCTCTAAGATGGGCGGAGTGTCTCCTTTCTACTTTGACTACAGGCCTCCTGCGCGGGGGTATTGGATGTTATCGCATGTGCCCTCGTGGCAGAGATGGGCCGCATCGTTTGATCTCTGCTTCAACCACGTTCGTCACCCCCGCTTGCGGAGTTTTACCCGCGGATCAAACGTACGATGAGTGGGGATATGTTATAAATTCCGAAGTGATGCGGAACATGACGGCAATGGCGAGAAATCGTTGGGAGTGTTCAAATAACTTATGTCACAATAATGAGGCTATTGTACAATTTAGCAGGGTGTTTGAATAATGCAGCGTTGAACAAATGTAGCTTCGCAAGTGCTTTGAATGTGGCTAAGTCTGCTCTGAATGTTCTTGCTGCTTCAAGGGGAAACATGGTGTGTGGAGATATTATCTGTATTTGTGGACCAAACATGATGAAAATATACGTGCTTATGTAGTTTCTCCTGTTGATTTCAAATATTTAAAAAATTTTATTGTATGTCAATTCATTTAGAAGATACACAGTGCTGTCACTCTATTGTTTTCGATGAGAATAGAAAAGAAAGTGCTTATCAAAAAGTAAGTATTATTGCATAGCTAGACAGTGCAATCAACAATAAGTGCAATGCTGCAAGCAGATTTCAAATTAAAGAAAAACTGGTGATTTTGCAGATGACGAAAGTTGAGGAGTCATGTCTTGGCTATCATATAAAAAGAAATTTAATACCATTATAAATTTGTATGGGCAGCAAATTGAAATTCTGCTCTCAGCACTTTGTAATACACAGATTGGGCTCTACGGTAATGTAAAAATTGTTGCTCTGGCTGTTCTATATTGCAAAATATCCACCCTACAAACTAGTAAAATCACCAAAAAGCATGTTTTCAGAAAACTGAGAAAAATGAACAAAACTCATTCATTTACATAACTGCACTTGAAAATGCTCGGTATGCACGGGGAATGTAGTCTTTTTGACTATGAGTCCCTGTGGGGTGCTTTTCAGGGACTGGTGCATGTTCTCCGTTGCTTGTCACTTCATTGATGCTGCCGTGCGCCTTCGATCCTTTTCAGTCATGCGGATGTGGCTTTGCCAGCTGGAATTTAGGCTCAGCCCTTTCGTAATGTCTTCTGTTGCCTTTTTTTATTGCCTGCATGAGCACTGCTTCTGCCATGGCTGCCTCCACCGTGAATAGCGAAGCATGTCGCTCTTTTGGTGCCAGCGCTGAGATCATTGAATGCAGGCATTCATTGTTATTTTGGGTTTTCTCTCGCTAGCATCATTGCAACAGCTTTCTGTCTGACAAGCGCTCATAAATGGGAAGTAAGGCTTGGCAGACATATGGAGGCAGCTTTCGAAGATGTTTCGGAATGGGCTCCCCCCTGGCCTTTGCCGCATTTTGTTTGCACCAGGAATTTGGACCGGGTGGGCACAGAGTGTGGTTTGCCACATCATCATTGGACGTGATGTGATGATAAGTGGCCATCACTGCTGTGTGCATAGCATCAACATCACCACTGTGTGTCTTCAGAGCCCACCCATAAGAATTGGTGAGCTTGAAGATCAGGTCTCCTGTCAAGCGGCCCTTTTCCCCAAGACTCTCAAGGCCAGGGCCTTTGTGTTTTGCAATCAAGTTGCGTAAAGCAGTGCCCATACACTTTTGGACATGATTAATGCAGTCCTCTTCTTCCACTGGGATATACCCATAAACCTTATCTTCTTGTAACGCAAGGTAACTGCGGCTGTGTCCG
Organism: Rhipicephalus microplus; assembly: GCF_043290135.1. Classification (NCBI taxonomy): domain Eukaryota; kingdom Metazoa; phylum Arthropoda; class Arachnida; order Ixodida; family Ixodidae; genus Rhipicephalus; species Rhipicephalus microplus. The sequence continues at coordinate 4,605,717 of NW_027464590.1, forward strand.
TCTGTGGGATCTCGACGAAGCGAGCGCCTCGCCATGCTCTTGAAGTGAACGAACACCGCAGACGCGGTCGGTACAAACCAAACAATATACATACATTTATTTAACTACTTTTGAACGACGATATCGTCCGCCAAATCAATAGTAATCAGCCCACTAAGACATCCTTACACACAATCTCCATACACTCGAAAACATGACAAACACACAATAACGACAAACACGCTAACACACCCAAGACGGCATCGCCAACGCTTGACTTACCACGTGCCCCCCCCCCCCCCCCCCCCCCGGCGCGGAGGCCCGGGGTTTTCCTCGCCGAGAACCCACGCTAGACAAACCGTTCGCGACAGCCGCCACGCGCAGAAGAGGCTCCCTCAACTCTCCCCCGCCACCAAGGCCTGCCTTCCGCGAGGGGTCACCACCGGCGCTACCACTCTACTAACAGTGGTACTCAACGCGAACACAACTCCATCTAACGTCCGGCGGTTGTCACCCCCGAATCACGGCTTCTGTGCGAGACACGTGCGCCACGCGGCGCAAACAACTTTACAGGAGGTGTCAGCACCCCCACACGTCGCAAAGCACCGTGGCGTAGCGCAGGTTGGGCCGCTCAAGTGACCTTCTGAAGAAGATGAGGGCAGCCTGAACGTCCATTTCCCCAGCCTTCTTGTCACTGTTTTTCTGACACTGGTGATGTTCCTTCCACACTTTATAATGTCACGATGAGTCACAAGTACTGGGGGATTTATTAAACCACAAGGTAGCTAGCACTAGGACGATGCGTCAGTCGTGGCTGACTCTCGAGCAAAGAAGAACGTGATCTTCTTTTTTCCTCTAGATTTAAAGCCGCTCTTGCTGTCAACCAACTACGTGCTGGTGACATTATCCCCCCTTCCAAAAAGAAAAAAAAACAAGTACCAAAAAGAGGAAAGGAAAGTACATAGCAGCACCGCGATGCTACTACATAGGCGCGTGAAAAAAAATGGAAATTCGGATGAAGGGAAAGTAAAAATTGAAGAGCGTGCCAACATAGTAAACGTCAATGAACGAAAAAGTAAGTTCACAAAATAAACAAAAAACACAAAGAACGCTGTACGGTAAAGGAAAAGTTACGAACAACGCGCAATAAATGGCTTCATGCGCAACACATGAACGACATCCGGTCTCAGCCGTGTCCTGCTCCGTGCATGGGGTGTTGAGTCCGGAACCACTTCGTAGTTCACGTCACTGACGCGACGTAACACTTTATAAGGGCCGAAGTACCGGCTCAGCAACTTTTCACTAAGGTCACGGCGGCGCACGGGCGTCCACACCCAAACTTGATCTCCGGGGCTGTAAAACACTTCTCTCTGGCGGGTATTATAGCTTCGTGCGTCTGCCTGCTGTTGCTGGCCGATGTGCAGTCGCGCGAGCTGCCGGGCTTCCTCGGCACGCTCTGCGAATTCTTCGGCGTCTGTTGCCAACTCGTCTTCGTCCTGACACGGTAGCATTGAGTCCAGCATGGTCTGCACTTCGCGGCCGTAGAGAAGCCGAAATGGCGTAAATCGCGTGGTCTCTTGCACGGCGGTATTATACGCGAAGGTCACGTAAGGCAAGATCCGGTCCCATGTTTTGTGCTGTACGTCGATGTACATTGAGATCATGTCTGCGAGGGTCTTATTCAGTCGTTCAGTAAGTCCGTTGGTTTGCGGGTGGTACGCAGTTGTCCTTCGGTGTCTGGTGTTGCTCAGTTTGAAAACCTCGTCCGTAAGCTGCGCCGTGAATGCCGTCCCTCTGTCCGTTATTACACTGGAAGGAGCACCGTGTCGTAACACGATGTGGCGCATGAAAAATTGTGCTACCTCAGAAGCCGTGGCTCGTGGGATCGCCTGGGTTTCAGCGTAGCGTGTCAAATAGTCGGTCGCGACGATCACCCATTTGTTGCTGTCCACAGACATAGGAAATGGCCCGAGAATGTCCATGCCGACTTGGTCGAACGGCGTGCAGGGTGCTTCAATGGGCTGAAGCAAACCAGCTGGCTTAACAGATGGTTGCTTTCGGCGCTGACATTCCCGACAGCTCTTTACGTACTTCTTTACGCTTGCCGAAAGTCCTGGCCAATAGTACCTCTCGCTCACTCTGGCAAGTGTCCTTGAGTAGCCCAGATGACCGGATGTGGGTTCGTCGTGGCAAGCGAAGACGACGTCGTCTCGCATAATCGGACGAATCTCTGCATCATCCCGCTGCCGTTTGCTCAAGTCTGATGCACTAACGGCGCCCAGGAAGCCTTCGTCTTCCTCTGCTTCCTGACTGACGACATGAAGGGGTGCGCGTGACAGTGTGTCAGCGTCTTCATGCTTACGGCCAGACTTATGGACGATGGTGACATCAAATTCCTGCAGCCGCAAACTCCACCGTGCTAGCCGACCTGAAGGGTCACGCAGGCTTGCCAACCAACAGAGCGCGTGATGGTCCGTCACTACCTTGAAGGGACGACCATAAAGGTACGGGCGAAACTTGGTGATTGCCCACACGACTGCGAGGCACTCTTTCTCCGTAGTGGAATAATTCGCCTCGGCACGGGATAGAGAGCGGCTGGCATAGGCTATCACCCTTTCGATGTCGTTTTGACGCTGCACGAGCACTGCACCAAGCCCAACGTCACTAGCGTCAGTATGAACCTCCATGTCAGCATCATCGTCGAAATGAGCGAGAACGGGTGCTGATTGCATGCGCAGTCGCAGTTCATCAAAAGCTGCTTGTTGCTCATTTTCCCAGACAAACGGCGTGTCGTCCCTTGTGAGACGAGTCAGAGGTTCTGCTATCTGTGCAAAGCCATGAATGAACCGGCGATAGTAGGCGCACAAACCAAGGAAGCGCCGGACGGCTTTCTTATCGACAGGAGCTGGTAATTCGGCAACAGCGGCAAGCTTGTCTGGATCGGGCCGGACTCCTTCAGCGCTAACTACATGTCCAAGAAATTTCAGTTCTTCATAGTTCTGTGGCTTTAGAGTGAGGTCCGCCGATCGGATAGCCTCCAGCACGCTGCGCAGGCGCTGTAGGTGCTGCTCGAACGTGGCAGAGAAGACCACCACATCATCAAGGTAGACAAGACAAGTCTGCCACTTGAGCCCTGTGAGGACAGTGTCCATCATTCGCTGGAAAGTTGCCGGCGCTGAACACAAGCCAAAAGGGAGTACACGAAATTGGTATAGGCCGTCTGGAGTCACGAAGGCTGTCTTTTCGCGGTCTCACTGATCTACCTCGATTTGCCAGTACCCGCTTTTGAGATCGAGAGAAGTGAAATAACGGGCACGACGAAGTCTATCCAGCGAATCGTCGATACGCGGTAGCGGGTACACATCCTTTTTGGTCACGTTGTTAAGCTTTCGGTAATCGACGCAGAAGCGTAGCGACCCATCCTTCTTTTTGACAAGCACGACTGGAGATGACCACGGGCTGTTGGATGGTTCGATAACGCCATCGTCAAGCATCTCGCGAACTTGCGTACGTATCGCTTCACGTTCTTTAGCCGACACGCGGTAGGGGTGCTGGTGTATTGGGCGTGCGTCCTCGTACGTGATGATCCTGTGTTGAGTGATGGACGTCTGGCGGATCTTTGAGCAACTCACGAAGCAAGACCTGTGGCGCAATTATGTAAAAGTTCCAAATCCGGACAAAGGCGGTCTCTTTCATTGAGTCGCACGCGATTGGCCCATACAAGCTGTGACGAATTCTGTGACGTTATGAGTGACGTGGACTGGGGTGTCACGTGACTCTTTTTTTTCGGTTTTCGGAGAAAGGCGAAGGAACGGTCGGAGAGACTGTCCGAAAGCAACCGGATGGATTGAAATGGCTGCAAGGTGGCCTGGATTGGATTGAAATGGAAAAAATGCGCGACTTTTCGGCACCGGGGCACTTACACAACATGGCGTTTCCCACTGACACGGTACTTCGCCTTGCCTGTGCGGTAGCTTTAACCGAGCAGAGGCGACGACGCGAGGTAAAAGATGCATTTGAAGAGTTCAGCGAAGAAAAGTTCCGGCAATGTTTTCGTCTGTCCAAACGAACAGTGCGTAGCTTGTGCGACGAACTTGACCCTATCATCGGATGCCAGTGAGCCAGTGGCCTTTCCACAGAGAGAAAGGTGTGCGCGTTGCCATTTTTCGCCACCGGTAGCTTCCAGCTGAGCATTGGTCGCGAGGAACACATCGGCATGTCTCAGCCGGCGGTGAGCAACACCATCCACGAGGTGACGGAGGCGATCATTACCGTGGCTGCTAGAAAAAGGGTGGCGGACTTCCTACTGACAACAGCTGCTAAGGATGAGGCAAAGGTGGAGTTTGTGCTACGCGGTTGCATCCCAGAGGTGCTGGCGTGTGCCGATGGCACGTTGGTCACCATTCGCAAGCCAGAGGGATTGATACTGACCGACACGGCGAGCTTCATGTCCAGAAGGGGCTATTATGTCCTGAACGTCATGATCGTAAGTACTGTTAGGATCGTTTATTACTCACCCTTCGGAGCAATCGTTCAGTTGTGACGCCAAAGCTGGAAAAAGTAATAATGCAACGAATGAAAAAGAACCTGCAGGGAATTGGGTGCGAGCTAGATGGTGGCTCGCAAGGCCTCGGTAATAATAAGTGGCAAGTGTTTTGTGCGTGAGCCAGTTGCCATTTTTGCACTGGCATGCATACGCAATTGAATTGTGCATTTTAGAGGTAATCGGTAATATGGGCAGCAGACGTAGCAGAAGTATATACATGACAGGGAAGTATTTCCAACACGAAAGTGCTTACAATCACAATTGCACGAGCTGGCTTTGGTATTTACGAGTGTTCTTTCCCAAGAGCAACGCGTAGCTTTTCACTTATCGATCATTCAGTGGAAGTCGTAGCCATGTGTACAGCAGAGGTGGGGTCGTTGCCCCCACCCTCCCCCCTCCTCGGTGTGCTACACCCTGTGTTTCCTTCGAAGTGAAGCTCCTTGTACCAATGACTGTACTAGTACGCATTGTTTCCTACATATGCGTAGAAAAAAGGGATTTATTCTGAGTATAAATGCAGTACTATTTTATATCGCTCCTCATCGCAGATGTGCAAAGCATGGCTGTGCATAATTGTCATAGACCCATGATTCCCAGATTCGTGCCACGACTCCTGGGTGTGGGAACACAACCCACTGCGTGCACGCCTAGCTGCACATCTGCAGCCTGGCGAATATCTGCTTGGTAAGTATTAATGTGTACTATCTGGGCAGAGCACTCAGCTTTTATGCTTACATTGCAGGAGACGCAGGCTATCCCCTCAAGCCATGGCTCCTAATTCCAGTCCTTGGCAGTCAACCGTGCAACACTTCCGAAGGCCGATACAACAAGGAGCACGCATGCATGCACAATGTTGTGTAAAGGTGTATCGCCGTGTTGAAAAGCAAGTTCCGCTGCTTGCAGCACTTTCGAACGATGCTCTACAACCCCGATCGGGCAGCGCAAATCATCTATGCTTGCTTTGCTCTCCACAACATTGCGTTGCATGCAGGCGACTGGACCTTGGACGAGTATGTCGTGGACATGCCACCAGCTGAGGATGACGATGGAGAGCTAAGGGGGAGCCATATGCTCACACCACGCAACGTGCTGCTCAGAGACGGCAGCAGCGCTGTCTTGGACCTTTTTTGAAGTACACAGGAATGGTGAGTTTTTTGTTTTCATATCCCACACATAATTTATTTACACTGATTCTAGTGCATCTAGACATGAAAGGGCTGCGTTTGCCACACTTGAATACACAAAGTACTTACTTGTGCTTCAATATGAAGCAAGGTGGCAATGTCAAAATGCTGCATTTTCTTCAAATGGCACATGAAATATGCAACAGAAACACCCTTTTCCATATCAGTAATCACAGTCACAACGGACTAGATTGGAGCAAGCATATATGAGGGGCACTCTGTGCTGAATGTTGCTATCACAAAATCGTGCGAACAATGCAGCAACGTCTCAAAATTCTTTTAACCAGAACGCATAAAAATCGAGATTCCATTAGTACCATGTTGTATGAACACATGATACATAAGTCCATATCTTCTCATAGTGACTGACTACAAGCATTCAATTGTGCACGCCAGGCTTGACGAGAAATTGTGCTCGTCAAGTTGTGCTTTTTTTGCTCATTGTCCTAAACATTGTGTGAATGTTAAAATAACATTTAATTTGAATTCACGACTGCAGTCATGCTGCAATGCTAAAAAATACGCAAATCAAGACGGCAAACAACAGGCGAGTTGTTTTGATAACATACAGCATGAATAATTCGCTCAGCCATCTCGCGGCTCCCAAACCATACCACGTTCGAAATTTATTCCCGCAAAGAGTCGTTTACAATGAAAACTAGATGAAATCAATCGCTGGCATGTTGCTGTGATGACCATTTTCCTTTGTGAAACTGTGCGAGATGACCACTTACTAGCTTAGCGCTCCCAAACAAGATTCAGAATGTAGTTGTTGCATCTTAGCCTCATTGTGCTGAAATGAAACTATCACAGTGAACTGCAAAACAGTGTGATGCAAAAAGATATCACATTACTACACTATGTGGTAATGCTGAATAAAAATCCCAGTGAGCTAGAAAACACAGTGGGACAATACAAATATCACAGAAACATTAACAGAAAATGTCAACTATACACTCGTGGTCTCCGTGTGAATGACTAGACACCTTTGAAATGTGGGTAAAAAACACTGCCACTAGAACAGCTCGAACATACATTGAGAAATGCATATATCGAACATAAAAAATTCTGCACTCCTTGTACAAAGTAAATGCTAACCTAAATCTAGTAATATGTACTAAATGCAAACAAAAAACGAATAAAATAGAACATGAACAGCAACACATAAACATATCAAAAACACTAAACCAATTATGAATGATAAAAAGTTGAAAACATGGCGAAAAACAAACTAAACTATGTGTATGTCTCCCGAAGCGTATAAAAATCAACATGAATAGCAGCACCTAAACACATTGAAACCGACAAATCATTAATGAATGATGACAAGAAAAAACATTGAACACATGACGAAAAATTAAACTAAACTACGTATACCTTTCTCGCAGAAAGCCCTCAGCCATGGCCAGTGCCCTCCTGCACCGCTGCCGCCTTCTCCTGTGTCGCTGCCACACGCCGTGCTGCAGAAGCGATGCGGGTGGTTGATTTATCATCTCCCACAGCCCCTGCGATGAATCGTCATGGTGTAAATGTTTAAGTGAGCTGCCGGTAAACCCTTAACCATCTCGTGGCTGGAAGCTGCTCCTGCTGCCAAGAATTGCAACGGGCACAACAATTTCCCCTCAGTTGAAGATCAACTGGCCTGATGGCATCCTTTGAAAGTGGGAAGCTTTGTGTACAAGCTATGCCCTCCTCGTGCGGACCTACAAACATTTGTTGAAACTGCTCTTTATTAATGTCCTCAAATGCATCTCTCACCATGAAAGAGCCCCAGGGCTAACCAACCTTTTGCCCGGCAGTTTATCATTGCAGATACCCGATACCATGCCCTCAATACAATGCATGGTTCTTGTTTATAGCCCAAGTTGGTTTCAGTCATCATAATAGAACATGGAGAATGCTTATGCCCCTTATGTAAAATGTAAACAAAGGGTCTACTTACCTTGAGCACCTTGTCGCCCTGCTCAAGGTTCCAGTCCTGCACTCAATAAAGCACTAAGTTCTCAGATGCTTGCGTGTTACTGTGTCACTGCCATCTACAGCCGCTTCAGTGGCCTCCACATCCATTTCCACTGCAGCAGTGGGAACATTCGCCTGCTGGAAAGTGTAGTAAGGGGGTATTTCAGAAAGGGGGTATTCGTTACTCTGGCTATTTTGCAACCTTAAGTACTGAACATCTGCGGAAATGTCCTGCAGCTATTCAGTGGTCGTTGATGTCATGTATTACCATTTTAGTGCATGCACTTGCCCGCAGTCATTGCGTGTTTTATGATAAATTAATACCCCTTGTACTGCAAGGGCTACAAACTGAGATTTTAGTTAAACCTACCCACTTTTGATTACTTTCTCGTGCGCTTTATTCCCGTTTAACAAGGTTCCGCTAAAGGCACCCCTTCAGATATCAAACCCTGTTATGGTACCGCTCAGGAACCCGTGATACTGCGGCGGCAGAGTGCTTACCTGTTGATAGGTGAGGCCAAAAACGCCACTGAAGCATGTCATCCCAGTCAACTGTAGAACCCGGCCGCGGAAGCCAGGCAGCCAACCCCCTCCAGTGCCCCTGAAAATATACACTAATGTCACAGAACAAATTGCCCGTGCCATTCGACGGTTTCACGCACAAACGTGAGAGACTCACGTTTGTGCGTCTCTGATGGCGGTGGTGTCACGGCGGGCCTCGTGCACCGGCCTGCGCCACCAAGCCTGCCATTCCTGCGCAGGCACTTCATGGTTCAGCGCGTCGCTTAGCTCTTGCCACAGCCGCCACCGGTCGGTGATGGTGACGCCGTGCCGCAGCTCGATGGCATTCGCCACGAGCTGGGGATGTTCGTCCATAAAGGCGAGCACCAGCGCGCGCTGAGCCTCGGATAACGCCGATGAGTTGCTGCTTCTGTTGACTACTCGTACAGTTGACCTCCGCCACGATTGCGCTCGACTGAGTCAACAACTTCGAAAGTTGCGCCGTTTAGGTTTGTATAGTGAGGGAGATATGAAAACAGTAACTGCTTGAAACGGGGTTGTATTTAGCGCCACTACGTACCGTCCCGCTAAATTTAGCGTTATTTCAAAACACTAACGAGAAAAATACGTTTACATTGTGCCGTATTCCTTAATAAACGTTTGAAAACTTGTGCCAACACAATTTGATAATGATCAATAGTAGTTAAACATTTTTCAACACGTTACAAACACTTTTCACTTTGCTATACGGTCCCCAAGTCCACGTCAAAAAGATGACGCGAGGCTTCATTTCGCTCATTGGCTGTTCACTTCCCTTCGTCCTCGCGACCGCTGCGGACCGCCCATTTTTTGACGTCACCGACAGACCGCCTCCGTCCGGATTTGGAATTTGTATATAATTGCACCACTGTACTCGAACAAGAGCGCTCGCAGCGCAGTCTGGTTATCGATGGACAGATCAGGATTGATGTCAATGTTGCTCATTGATGTGTCTGCGTTATCCACTACTTCTGACGTGAGACAGTTGGTTACGTTTGCTACTTCGTGGGCAAACGCTATCGAAGTGTCACGGAAAAGGTGTCGATGCTCGTTGCTAAAGTTGGTAACGAGCAATTCAGATCGGCCGTCGCGAACGTGTATTACACTTCTCGCTACACATATGCCTTGCTGCAGTAGGTGTTCTAAATTTGTCTCGGCCACCACATCGCCATCGCTCAAACCACAGCACGTTACGTCGACTAGAACACTGGCTCGGGGAGGAAGCGTCACGCTCTGTTCAGAAATACGTAGTACGTCGACACGCATTCCGTCATCCTGCACGTTGATTGCTCGCTGGGCTGAGAACGTGACGCGGCGCTCTTGCAGATCAATGATAGCTCCATTTTCCTGTAGAAAATCAATTCCTAGAATGACGTCACGGGAGCATTCACGTAGAACAAGGCAGCTTGCTACGAATGTGTACCCTTGAATCTGTACTCTAGTTGTGCAGGCGCCCAGTGGAGTTACGACATGGCCACCAGCTGTACGAATCTGCGAGTTATGCCACGGCGTGATTACTTTCTTCAGCTGCGTTGTCACTTTCCCGCTCAGTATGGAATAGTCTGCGCCGGCGTCCACTAACGCATGAACTACACAAACATCAATTGTTACGGCTATGTCGAGTGAAAGCCGGCTATCCTTTGCAGCAGCAGGTGATGTCGGACCAGTTTCTGTACGGTTCTGCGTCAATAGGAGGTCTTCAGCGCTTCGACGTTCAGCGACCCCGCCCCCAGAGGTCGCTTCGGCTAGTTTTCCCGGCGGGGGCTGGGAGATCGTGCGGTAAAATACCGCTGGGGCATTGATGAAAATCGCCTCGGTGATGGCGAGCGCGACTGGCGCCCGGCAGACGGTGGTGCATGCTGCTGGGAGAGGCAGTTTTGGATGTCGCGCGGTCTCTGGCCGTAACGGGGGGGCGGCGAGTACGCAGAGAAGCCGCGAAGCCCAAGACGGCGATAAGGACACTGGCGGTACAAGTGATCAGCTTCTCCGCAGTGAAAGCACAGAGGCCGGCGATCGGGTGTGCGCCAAACATCAGACTTTCGAAGAGACGTGCGCCGATCGTCGATATACTGAACTGGTTGCACTGAACGATGGGCGACAGAAGCACCAGGGACAAAAGCCAACGGTGGTGGCGTGTACGTGCCTTCGTAGTACGGTATGTGCTGCGCTTACTGTAGTGAAACAGCAGGAACAGGATGGACGAATAATGGCGGCGTTGCAGCAGGGCGTTTCAAGGCTTCCGCGTAGGTTGCATCACGGCGGTATTCAGCAGGAGCTGGCACAGCTGTATCATGAGGCAAGGTGTCCCGGAGGGCCTGGTGCAGCTCATCCTTGATCACAGTTGCAATAGAGTTGATTGTAGGATGAGGTGTTACACCAGCCTTTTGTAACTCTTCACGTACTATATCACGAATGAGTTCACGTAGACAGTCGTTGTTGGTTCTAGTGGCCGTGAAAATGTCGGCAGTAGACATGCCACTGACTTGCCTGTCGTATTGGTTGGATCGCTGCTGCAGCATTTTTTCCATTGTCACGGCCTCGGACAAGAACTCCGCGACCGTCTTTGGAGGACTTCGCACGAGGCCGGCAAAAAGCTGGTCCTTGACACCGCGCATCAAGTGACGCAACTTCTTGTCCTCCGTCATTCTTGAATCGGCCCGTCGGAAGAGGCGTGTCATGTCTTCGACGAACGTGGTCGCAGTTTCGTTTAGCAGCTGGACGCAGGCCAGAATAGCTCGTTCAGCTCGTTCTTGGCGATCAGCACTGGCATACGTCTGCAGAAGTCTACGAGAGAATTCGGGCCACGTCGTCAGCTGTTCCTCTCGGTTTTGATACCACGTACGTGCCCCGTCTTCGAGATAGAAGTAGACATGACCCAGTTTCGCCGCGTCGTCCCACTGATTCAAGGTGGCTACGTGCTCGAAATCCGCCAACCAGTCCTCAACGTCCTCGTGCTCCGAGCCATGGAACGTCGCCGGTGCGCGTGGGCTTTCCAACGTGTAGCGGTTCGACGTCGTGCTTCCCGTGCCGGTTGCCGAGGTTTGCATCGAAGCGCTGGTCATGTTTGTCGACGTGGTGGGAGCAGTATCGTCGGCTTCCGGAGGCAATCCCCTGATTCGGCGGCTGGTCCGATGCACGGGAGTATTGACTGGCACTGGACTCGTATCGCGGCTTCCTGGGGGGGGTCTGCAGCATCCGTGAGACTACCCAGCACCTCCACCAGTTTGTCACGATGAGTCACAAGTACTGGAGGATTTATTAAACCACCAGGTAGCTAGCACTAGGACGATGCGTCAGTCGTGGCTGGCTTTCGAGCAAAGAAGAACGCGATCTTCTTTTTTCCTCTAGATTTAGAGCCTCTCTTGCTGTCAACCCACTACGTGCTGGTGGCAATAAGAAGGGTCACCTTCCTTTGGGCCCGACTCGCATCCAGCACAAAAGTTGCTCAAAACAACGAAGTCAAGCACCAGGCTACTGAACAATTCTATGACGGTGCCGAGACCGATACGCGACGAATGACCGCGAGTCATCCATGACCCATCAAACGACACCGCGATGTTTCCCATGTGGACGATTTTAAGTTCGGCGCAAAGTTCGCAAACCGACCGCGTGCAGCCGCTCGTCAAACTCCATGCAGCACGATCGGCCGCGGGTGCCAACTTCGTTTTCACGTAGTGTTGCCACGTTTTTGTGTGAAGACCCCAGCGGCTGATGCCCATCAACGAGAACACATAATTCAGCCTGGTCTGTATGTTCCCCGTTGCCTGCATTGCATGCGCGGCCAAAACGTTCACAGCAAAAGGTTTCATGCGTTCATCGCTACGTCCGCGCGGCGAGCTCCACGACGACGCAGTCTCCCCACAGGTCGAACACACAAAACGCAACTTTACGGCGAGTCCGAATTTCGCGTGGTCGTGGACAATCTGCAGTTCTCCGTTGCATACCTTGCACTTTGCAAATGCCAACAAAACGCTGTTCACTGCGTCCAAATCTATAATTGTGAACATGGTTCCATCAGGCGGCCGAGCTGCTTCGTCGGCACCGTCAACCACGAATGCGTGTTTCCCCTCCGTCGCTGCAGCGGATGACAACTCCGATAACTTATTATCTTCGGCTTTAGCTCGCTCCTCTTCCAAGTCAGATTGCTGTCGATAGATTGTATTTAGACACACGCGACCGCTGCTCGAAGGCTCCACGACTGAGAGACTTTGCACAAGCTCCGTGAGAATTGATGGGGTAGCTAGGCCTTCCGTGGTAGCGTCGACGACTTGGCCATGGGGCGCGGAGAGAGTAGCGTCTCGGGGGTTTTGCTGTATCACGGAGCACTTATTGAAATTCGCTACTAGCGTCCTTCGCACCTTTTTCGCACCAAACTTGAGCTGTGTGCGGAATTTGCGCTCAGGATTTGGCATTGTGAAACTTCTCTGCTGACACTGAGGCAAAATGGCGCGCATGGACGCGCGCCTCAATACCCGGAGCAGACGAAGCCAGGAGCCTGCGCCAATAAGGAGGCAAGCTCAAGTCACGTGCGCAAAGTAGCGAATAGGAAGGAGCTCTGATACTCTTTTTTGCTGCTCACTTTACAAGCTTCCAATGGTTAAATTGGACCCATTCTGGTGGGAATTTGAAGGCGAAAGACGGCTCTCTCAAATGAGACCAAGCGGGCCGCGCTGGCACACATGAAAGGGCAGGGGCGCGTCACGGAAAATGTGCGATTTCAACATCGATTTCGGCTCATATTTAGCTAGAAATCGCAGTGTAAAGGGTCTTAGCAGCTAAAATAATATAGGCATGAAATTCACGATATAGGTGCACTTGTAGCTGTAGATTTCAAAAATGCAATAAAAAGAGTTTTTTTGCAATTTTTTTGTCTCCACAACCTGTGTCCCCCTTTAAACTTGCTCAAAAAGGCCCTTCTGGCTGCTCCAAGCCTGTTATAAGAGTGGAACTCTGAACAGTACCCTGTTCCACCCCAGTGTGACTGTAGGTATAACTGTATCTATAAGTGTCTGCCCACATGGAATGGAGTTGTTCAGTTTTCAGTCTTGACCCCGCCTTGGAGATGAGCAAGATGGCTGGATTTGCAGCATTTGCCGTATAAAAAAATTGCACCATATCCACGGAGTGCATGATAATGAGTGGGGTGAGGCATACATCTGTCCGTTTATTGTTGCTTCCGTGCGTCCATCAGGGCATCTGTCTGTCTGTCTGTCCATCCATCCATCCATCTAGTGAACATTCCAAGTACTGCCATCTCGCATCTTTTCATCATATATTCAGCATATAGAAGTACCGCCATCCAGCGGACGTTCCAAGGACTAAACAAGAGGTGGCATCGCGCACTTTCTTACAGCTTGTGCTCCGTGCCTACTTCCCCCCTTTCGCCGCCTCTAGTTCATGGCTATATACTTGTTCACTATATTCATGGCACTGGGGCCCAACCCTCGCCAAAGCATGCCAAAACCAAGGAGGTTACGCACAGCGTTTGCCGTCTGCTAGTCTGTCTGTCCGTTTTTCCGTGTGTCCATCTAGTGACCACTCCAAGTACCGCCATCTCGCATCCCCTGTGGCACATAACCGCTCTAGAGAGGGTATGTGCCATCGGTGGCTAGTACCTACTACTCCTACATACATTGTGGACGCACGACCCACGCCTTAAGGAGCTTCGCCCCTAAAGGCATGTTTACAAATTACATGCTGTTGCTAGGTCGCTGTAAATTATGGGAGCGGCGGCCACAAGCATTAAAAATAACAGTGCAGCAGCCGCTGGCAGCAGGTGGTTGGGGCCTGTGTTCCGAACAGTAAACATGGTTTCTGTCGGTCTTTGCCTCTTTCCTGAGGGTGTTTCGTGCTAGCCTCAGCCTCAAATCCCTACAAAATTTATTCTGCACGCCACGCAACTGAAATTTTTACAATGCTGACTGAACCGAGTAGCAGCCAGCAAAGCGATCTTGCATCTGCAGCCTGAGTGGATTTGGTGAAAAGTCAACTGAGTCTGCTTCACCGTACACTCCTGCACTTTTTTCTGCCGACATACTGCATGCTCGGCATAATGGACGCCCTTTCTCTTCGCACGAGGCCCTAAATAAGCTTGCACTGCGTGATCACGCTTATCCACTTACACGCAACGCGGGCGCAGTAGACAGACAGATGAATAGTGGCACGTGTGTGAAGGCTCTAGTAGTTGTTCATGGTGCTGGTGGCGGGCCAGCGCAGTTAGCGCACTGTTTAACCACCAGTAGGTAATGAATCTTTGTCATCCTTGGCATAGAAAACCAAGTTTCAGTCGGACGAAGTGACAGTGTAGTCAAATAAATTTCCTATTCTACCGACATCAGTTAACACAGGTTTAAATGCACTTAATCCAAATACATCTTTGTTAATAAAAGAAGTTGGGAATTCTTGCCTGCTAGGCTAGTTGGTTTATTGGTACTGAACCGTTGCCATAAACCATGCACGATAAATGAAGGGCCAGGGATAGAAACGGCGCTGCTTGTGAAATTTGGGTCTCTGTCATCATTTATTTATTTTTTCGTATTGCTTGTTTTATGAATGTTTGAAATTGTGTGTTTTTCAATACATGTCTTGAGTGCCTGCTGGCGTTGCAGAAGAGAGTGGTGAAACGAGGAAAAAAAGAAAATACAGTAGACTCTCAGTAAACGGAAATCTGTTAAACAGAACTACTGCTTGAACAGAACGATTGCCTCTGCAATGCTTGGTTTCGGGCTTGTATTCTGCACCAATGTTCATCTCTCAGTAAACGAAACTCCTCTTAAATGGAACACATTATCCCGGCCCCTTCAGGTTTTGTTTACTGAGAGTCTACTGTGTGTGTATATACATGTATGTATATATACATGTATGTATATATATGTATATATATATATATATATATATATATATATATATATATATATATATATATATATATATATATATATATATATATATATATATATATATATATATATATATATATATATATGTGTGTGTGTGTGTGTGTGTGTGTGTGTCCTATACGCTCCTCCGGCACCCTGCACTCTTCATGTCTGGAGAATCGGCGTGTGTGTGCCAATACGCGCACAGCAACGCGCACACACACACACACACACACACACACACACACACATATATATATATATATATATATATATATATATATATATATATATATATATATCCATAGGGAAGAAGACGCACGTACGAAAGGATTTTATTGACGTTACGGCCGTGGGTCCGGCCTTCATCAGAATACAGTTTATGGCACGAGTGCTGTTTATATACATGTGCATATCAATAGGATACAAATATGAAAACCGGCATGAAAGGTGATATATGGGCATATATATATGCAAGTCACACAATTTGAAGGGCACATGATACACGAGTAAAAAGATATAGTTTCCATGCGCGAGCACGTGGCGAGCACGTTTTTTACAGGTAAAACGCATAAAAGATAAAGCGCATCACATGAAGAGTAGTCCGACCAGTAATTTAAATGTTTACCGGTCGGACTACTCTTCATGTTATGTGCTTTATCTTTTATGCGTTTTATCTTTAAACAACGTGCTCGCCACGTGCTCGCGCATGGAAACTATATCTTTTTACTCGTGTATCAGGTGCCCTTCAAATTGTGTGACTTGCATATATATATGCCCATATATAGCCTTTAATGCCTGTTTTCATAGTTGTATCTTATTGATATGCACATGTATATAAACAGCACTCGTGCCATAAACTGTATTCTGATGAAGGCCGGACCCGCGGCCGAAACGTCAATAAAATAATAAAATCACTTTGTACGTGCGTCTTCTTCCCTACGGATAATCTCACCCGGACCCAGCATCACTTTTGTTTTTGGTGTATATATATATATATATATATATATATATATATATATATATATATATATATATATATATATATATATATATATATATTGTTCAGATTGGTAGATGCTTTGCCAGACAGTTAGTCCTGCTTTGTTAGCCTGGTACAAGCTCCTAAAGTTGGGCTTTGTGATAACATGAAAACATCATGCTTGCAACGCGGCCTTGAGATGCAGATGAAAACATCATGCTTGCAACGCGGCCTTGCAGTACGGCCTTGAGATGCCATGCTTAGTTTACTTGGCTCGGCTGCCTAGCTAGACCCCATGAAGTAAGTTTGACTGCAGTTACCAATGGCTGACGTTGCTATCCTTTTGTTTTATGCCTTTTTTTAATGAGACGTGATTGGCTGTATTTCCACAGTTTGCACTCAGCCCGTGAAGCATACAGAAAACCTTTTCTGTCCCCCCTTTGTTGCAGAAAACGGTGGCTACCTATGGGAGGCTGTTGGATCGCTTTGACAGCGGTAGAACTGTGGAATCGTTGCTTGTGGGCAACAACAAGTTTCCCGAGCTCTCCGCAGCTTTCGACACCGGCAGCGCCGAGTACATTTGCTGCACCGAGTGCGTGTCGCGAAGCCTCCTGGAGATCTCGTCCGTCGCCACCGGCGCTCCGGTGCCCTGCAGTCGGTGCAAGGATGTGCGGGCCATGCGAAAAAGTTACGCTGTTCTGCACGCACGCGTCATCTCGTACTTTTTCTGGCCCGCTGTCTTGGACTTTATGAACGTAGCCGAGACCGTGGAGCTCCCTGCGGAGCCAGGGAGGAAGCGTGCCAAGATCTATCGCAGGAAGGCAAAACTAAAGAAACCCTGGGTGAAGGCGAAGTGGGTGCAGCGCAAACAAGCGGCTGCTGAGGCGGCGGCGGCGGCTGGTGCGACAGCACAGCAAGTCAATGCTCCAGGAGAGGACGGCAGCGCTCGACGCTCTCGCACTTGAGTGTACCTGCTGCTTGTTTCAAACACAGAAACATTAGGTTGAGTTCATTCGTGGCTGCGTCATGAAAAGAGACCGGATATAAGGCAAATGGATATTTCGTTTTTAGCGTGCCTATCGTGCCATTTTGACATATGAGCATGAATCTGAGAGCTTTTGTAGTGTTTTGGTGCCCATAAAGGCCTACTTTTTGAGTGTTTGCGCCCAAATTTTTAGATAAGTGCCTAGAAATGCCTATTTGTAAAATTGGTGCCTCTATGAACGCTGTTTACTTTTCATATTTAGCTTTTGGGTACAACTGGAAACAGTTATTCATGTTCCCAGGCTAAATTGAGCTTTCGGAACACTGTGGGGTGCAACCAATACTCCCATTTCAAAAGTTCTTTTTAGCACTGTCATAGCTAAAAGGCTTCTTAGCCAATGGAAAGGCCGATTAGCCTCTGCACATGTATTCATTCGCGCCGCGTCGTCTGCTCGATATCTCGGCGCTTACTCGCATGCGTATGGAACGGGAGGTGCTTCTGTGCAGCTGCAGGACAATGAATAACAAATGCGAAAACGTGGAGTGTGATAAGAGAAAGAAGAGTGTAGATAAAAAAAGTCCACATGGTTTTTGTTTTGCTTGTCATTTACTTAGCGGCGCTTCACTAGGTCGCATAAGAATTTTTAGGTACACTTGAAGTTGTTGCATGTCCGATGAAAAGCTTTGCAGCACTATAATCTATATAATATCTTGATTGGTTCACTACAAGCCTCGAAAGCAACATGTGGGGAGGTGAGCTTAAAACTTTTGCCTCTCGTACGCTGTGGATTTCGCTACCCAAATGGCTCCCCTGCCCTCTTCGGTATCGTAGCATCTCTGAGCCAGAAGGCCACACGACGCAGACATATCAACACGTCATGCGCAGGCAAGCACAGATCGTGCACGCAATCTATGTTGTCATTTCGACATTCTCTGTATTGTACTGCATGTTTCTATTCGATGGAACTATCTATGCGCGCACGTTTGGAGAGGCTGCCAGGATCGTGTACCCTCACGACGATACACAGCGTCGCACCACTAGAACTGCTATAAAGGATGATGCACCAAAAACATGCCAAGCATTGTGAATGCTGGCACCGGCACTATGCGAGAATGGTGAGAACTCCAACGCAAAAGAACTTGCTCGATACGAAGTTACAAATAATAATAGCGTGCGTTGATTCCATTTGTATGCTTTAAAGTATTTCTGCCAACATTCATACTTCTAGGCAGGCAGCAGTGTATACACAAATTACTCACGTCGCCTTGAATAATTTTCGGTGTCACGTACTACTTAGACGTGCTTGTATGCAACACCTCCCCATGTTGAGGCTGCGCCCGTGAGATGATGGTCAAGCAGCGTTGGATCTGACATTTCAGCTTTTCCGGGACGTGTAGCATTTGCAAATCTTGGCGGGTGAGACTGGGAGCGCCCATTGCATGCATTCCTCTTGCCTGCTCGAAGCTCTCAAACCTGGTTGAGGGCCCTTTAAGGTGTTCACAGACAGAAGAGAAATTAACTCTGTACAGTTGAACCAAGTTAATACGAGGCAAAATGGCCTTTCTGTCCTATTGGCGCTCTGGCTATTTGCTCCTGTGTTGCCCTTCTCAGCCATGCCGAAAAGAAAGACCTTGGAGCGTCTTTATTCGACGGTTGATACTCAACTTGCCATGCTAGACTAGAAAAAGGGAGACCATATTTTTTGAACTCTGTGGGAAAAACATTGCACGGCTATGCTAAGCTATTGGCACCATTGTACCGTCACAAACTAAAATATTTATGTTTGCTTTTTTGTTGTAGACACAGGTGCCGCACCTATTTCTTCAAAAATGTGAATAGTGTCGAAGTTCATTGCGCCTATATTTATGATTCCAGAGACCTAAAATAATGTTTTACCCGCCTATTCATGGCGCCTGAAATCTAGTTCTTTAGTGCCTATGATTCCGGCTTCTAGTAATGAGACAGTCATAGTTACTGGTTGAATGTGATATTCTTTGAAGCCCGAGAAGTTTTTTCTATGATAGTTTAGTGTTATTACGGTTGATTTATACATTTCTTCATCACTCTTCATGCAGTGTTCCTCCAAATGAATTATTCTTCTTGGTGTTACAGTGTGAATTGAGCGTTATTCCTTCTGCGCATTGTTTTAAAGCCTGCCAATCGCCAATAGCAGCACTTCCCACTGCCAGGAGTGTTTAGTGTGTCGAATGGTTACGCCCCGTACAATGGCTGGGAAGGCTGAAAATTCGGGACAGGAAAGAGCGCCACGTGTCTTTTGTTGATGCAATATGTCAAGTATCACGTGCGGCAGATCGTCGACACTAATGTTGAAGTTTGTAAAGAAGGCATCGCATAAGAAGTGCAATAATGACACGGGGGATGAAATATTTAGGATGTGAAACTTCTATTGGATCGGGCGTCCGCAGGTGTCCAAATAATGTCTCATAGAATATATAAGTAACATGATCAGACGGAGACATTTCCGTTGATGGCGCAAAGTCGCAACCACGACACATGCAAGTTTTTGTTGAATTCTGCCAGTTTTCTTTCATTTCTCGTGAGTAAAATTCTTCTGTTTTCTTAGATGCTCAAGATCAAAATAATACAGAAGTTTCAAATAAATTGACCTGAAATTGCATTCTTGGGTCTCTGGAGGGTCAGGCACCCCATAAAGTCGCCGCTTGATGAGGCATAACCGTGGCAAATTATCTACACTCACAACTCGTAAAGCATCTTGCACAGAAGTTTATTATATTCAAAAATTAGTTCTAAAGATATGTCGCTAGCAGAGTATTGAATTCAAGACTATTTTTCATTCACTTCGTTATAACCAATATTTCGTTATATCGAGGTTTCAGTGTATACACGTTGGAATCTGTATCCTAATTCGAGCTATGTATATTGTGGATCAGTAATGATATGTGTTTTAAATGCTGCTGCTGCCTCAGAAATGATTGATTCCCGAGATATCGGAAACACATTATTTCAGATGGCGGAGAATGGGGGGAAATTTTGAGCAACTTTTTGCGCCTCCTTACCCACGTAAACTTCCTTCTCTGTCCCAGCCCTTGTGGGACTAAGTGTCTTCACTGCAGTTTGAGGCACCTGTAATATACCAGGAGGAGGAGATGACAGAAAGGAGCAAGTTGTTCAGTACAAGAGGGTGATGTGTATGCGCTGAGGGCATTTACAAGTTGCGAACTAAGTCACTGAGGCATCGGTGGGATGCAAAAGCATGCTCTTGGAAGATGTTTTCTTCTCAGGGGGGTCTTTCATCGCTCCCCCTTTCCGAGCTCCCTGACATGAAGAGTACTATGTGTTGTCTTCTCAGCGTCGTTGAAGCACAAGAAGCGTCGTAAAAAAGGAAAGATGGTTTACTTAAACACAACACAAGTGAGGTTGTGCGTGTGTGTTACTGCGCATGTCGTTCACTAACCAAGTTTTTGTATATTGTCCAAGTTATTGAGTTGTTGAATAGGATGACCGAGCATTTTTATGTGAAGTCGGTCAAGACCTGTGGCACAACAGCCTTTGCGAGGACGTTAAGCTTTTCAGGATGGCCGAATGTTGGCGAATTGCTTGCACGTCCACGAGATGTACGCACCTTGTCATAACTAGTGAAAAGACTAGGTAAACGAAGAGAGTTGCTTAGTTAGCAAGTGTTGCATGCGAGTATCTGTGTTTAAGTAAATAATCCTTCCTTTCTATGACGCTTGTCTTCAACGACACCTGAAGACAACATACGCTGTGGTTCTCGAATGTGCATTCTGTGCAGAAGATCCCTGAATTGCTTAGGCTCTCATCTATTGCCAACAGACTGTTGGCCATTCTGTCTTGCAGCTATTTCAAAGAGACCCACTCCTTTTCCTTTGAGGCTTTTAAAGTTAGGATCATGGGGAATTTGCTCCCTCCAGTAATATGAAAACTCTCCACCTATGCAGTGCAATTTCTCATTTTCCATGTTCTCGTTGAATTGCCTTTATTATCGAATTCTTGTGAGATGACAATGCAAATTACATGCCTCTGTGGCAAATATAAAGCAGTATAATGAGTTAACAAGCATGTTGGAAGGATTGGGTACAACGAGGTAAGTGCATGCATCAGATTATGTACGAGTGTCTCTTAAATTTCAACTAAGACTCCGAAGCTTTGCAACAAGCTATGAGGTTGCTTAACAGACTTCAAAACCTCAACGAATGCATTAAAACAAGCACTTTTATTGATGTATTTTTTAAAATTTCTCTTCGATCTTTTAAATTGCGTGTTGTAGCTGTGTATCTATATTCACGACCTCGCACCCTGCTCCCCAACACTGATGGTGTGCTTTGATGGTGTTGAAACTGCCAGTGGTGTTTTAAACTGCAATGTAAATCTTGACAAACTGAAACATCTCTCTGAATACCAGCAGTTCGGTGAATTTTACATTATTTTAGCACTGTAAAGCGTGCACTATTGAAAAGTATAAGGTTGCTTTGTGGCATGTACTCGTCAACTACGAGGCATTGTTGCTAAATCTTCATATGTTCACCCAACGGAAATGTGAGTGGTGGTGGTAGTGGTTAGAGGAGGAAGAAGGCACCTGATTTCTGCAGCTCGATAGGGAGCACGACGCAGTGCCTGCGGGGAATGGAGGAAAAGCGGATAGAACTGATGACTCGTAATAGTTTAAGCGAATCGATAAATGGTCTGACTGAGCTTATAAATATTTGCAGGCATTCCTATCAAAGTAATGCAGGCATGTGCAGAATTGCAATGCACAAAAATTTGGACAGCTGCCCGCTGTTGGTGCAATGACTGAGGTACGTAAGAGTGGCCTTCCCTTCTCTGATACTCGCATTAATCCTCCTCACTCCCCTTGTCCACTGTATACATGCTACGCTATGATACCCTTTCCCCCTACTCAACATCGGTTACATTGCACACACCAATGCCATAGAGTTTCATACAATAGTATTATTGTATGAAACACTATGCCACATTGCTATCACAGCTGAGAAAAAAATTGGCCGCGTATATTCATCGCATTTTCAGCGCAGCGTAGGAAACGCTAGGGTCTTTAGGATTGCATATTTATGCACTTTCTAGTAAAGGAACACACAACCTTGTAGTTACTTATTGATGTGTCGCGTCAGATATGCGTAGCATTTGCTTTTTGATCGAGAATGCTCCCCGTTCAAGATGTCTGGGCGTTGCCGGGTGGCTGAATAGTGTCACAGACCAACACCTCCTCTAGAAGATGGCTGCCGCATGAGAAGAAAAACGGCTGCGACATTCTTTCCCTCCTTTATTTTAGAAGGTTCTCGGTCGCTAGCATCACTTGTGGCGGACGATGCAACAACGCAACACTTTGCATAGCCTCCGAAATAGCGGTGTACAGTTGCAGGTCTCGAACAACTCTCGACTGACGCGCCCTATGGGCCGCAGATGAAAAACGCTTAGCTGGTACTAGAGGTGTGCGCCGAGGTGATTTCGACCGGCGGCGGCGTGGGGGTCGTTCAGAGTCGGCGGCGGCGCGCGGCCACTTTTCATCGGCGGCGGCGGCGCCGGCGGCGCGGAAACCGAAACTAAAAATTCAAAAGGTTCTTGTGCCAGAGCTTACTGAATTAGTTGAAATTCAGAAATTTTCATCCAAATAGCAGTAATGACACTACACAGATGTGTCGACATCACGATGAATGCAAAGCGTTTTGTAAAATAGTTTTTTATTTCGCTTTCATAATAAAAAACGCGTATTTCAATGTATGTCCATGTTCTACCACGAATGTGCAGCACTTTGCTTGTTTATTTTTTAAATTTAAGATGCAGCAGTTTGTTTCTGTTGTTGGCTACGTCATACTTCATGAAACCTTCTTTCATTGAGCAAGCATCGACGCACGTCACTCAGTTCGCTTTTTCCGAATTGGATATCACTTTTACATTGCACGCTGCACGAAAAAAGAAGCATCTCTGCAACGAGTTTTTTTATTGCGATTGCAGGAAACCGCTCTTTTAAGTATCTGTCATGCCTTGAATGTTACTTTCCTTCAAACGAATCGAAATACCTACTTTTCACAATATGAGAATGCGTTGTGTAGCGGTATAAGATGCGGAAGAAAACAAATCTGCGCATTTAGTCAACTAGACCTCACTGTTGTGTTCAATGAATGAAGTGTAGACATAAGCGCGGTGCGAAAGGGGCACTTGACCCCTTCAAGCCGCACCAGCACTTGCTATCCACTCTAGCGACAGCAACACGACCCCCTCCCTCAGCCATGATGCAAGTTGAAAGAAGGATTTCCTTACCCCCAAGACAATAACCTGTCGATGGCGATATGTGAAGATGAGAGCAAATGCAATATTTTCTCAGATGCACGGTTCATACTGGTCACGAGCTGGACGCCGGTTAACCACGCCTGCAGAGAACGTTGACTCCCCGACCCCTTTGTGCTTGTGAGACGTCCCCCGCTACGCCACCGATCGCCAAAGAGAGGGAAGAACACTAAAGCCTTTTTCTATCCGGTTCCCTCTTGAATACGTGTGTCAAACACTTTCCACATGCAGGGATTCGTGCTGGGGCCGGGAAGTAAGAGACGCTACGCCCTGTTCCTGTTTACTGATTCATTTAATTTAATACTAACTGCAAACATCGTATACCCGCGTACATCAACCTCTATACAAAATTATAACACAAGATTTACACACTCGCAACTTGCGACGCAGGATACATAAGGGAAATAACTTTGACAATACAATGGTGCGACCATACAAAGTAAACACAGGCCGACACAAATGATAAAGTAATTAATTAATAAAACCGTGCAATGTCTCAATATGCCGCATCCCTTCCCGCAAAGCTCGTTCAAGTAAAGGAGGTGAAGTTCGTCTCACGAATGGTCCATGTGGTCAGTCTTCACCGTCTTCGTCGTCTTCGTTGTCTCTCTAGGCGATTTCCATCTTAATCTTCTTTCATAACATCCCACGATCACTCGTTTCCTCGTTTCCCATCTCTAACTTTCATTCCTCGTCGTACCGTACTTTTCCCAGTCATCATCTCATCGCCTCTCATCGCTATTTCTTCGCACCCTTATCTTCCTTTTCCATCCCGTCTATCTACCATCTCAACCTCAACGCTCCGTCTCTCTGACCATCACATCGTATCTCGGCCCCTTTTGTATCGTCTCCTAGTCCCTTTTTGTAGGACCCGACTCCGCCCTACCGTGGCACCAAACCAATAGCCACTATCCACGCGGCATATTTCTCTCTCAGTCGGTGTGTGTCATCTTCGACGGCCACTCCCGCGGCCCACACCAGTAGAAAACCCTCTCCCAAACAAAGCCAAGCAACTAAAATGTATAAACTCAAGCCTCAGGAAGAGTGATGGGCGAGCCGTCCGAAGACACTTTAATTACGGGCGAACAATGGTCCCGATGCTTCCGGTACTTAGTGAGCCGATGTCCAGACCAAGTCTCAACGTTTCCATGCAGCTCGGTGTCTCCCGCAAAATTCTCCGTAGCCGCCGCTTCTTTGTCATTCACCGCCGCGGGCGGCCATCCGCGCAGAACGCAGTAATGAGCCATGGGGCCACGGAGGCTGACCGAAAGTCATACTGGACCCGGCACAAGCGCTGCGGCCGCGTCGCATTCCCCGAACCAACAAAAGGTGCTCTGCTGCTTCCCCATGCCACAAATCTGAAGGGTGTGCGCCGATTATCTCCACCGTACACTGTCACACGGTCTGTAGACGACAAGCCTCCGCCCGGTCCTCGTGTTTGCGCGGGGAAGCCCGCGAGAATAGTAGAAATAATCCTTCTGGTACTTCACTCCGGAATGCCCATTCGTTACACCAAAGGTTTTTTCTTCTTTTGTTGTGGGTTTGAGAAACGAGCGAAAACATCCCGAAAGGTCCGCGGTTCAGTCCGTGTTTGCGGGGACGTCACACTTGGTCAGAAGAGAAAGACACCCCATGCAAGTGTGCTCCCTTAAAATTTCTCTTGCAGAACGTCACAAATAAGTATGCTAGATAAGTGTGTATAAAACATTCAACTTTTCAATGCTTTTTTTTTTGTAGCGTGTACACGTGCTCAATACCTATCAGATGTGTGAGACAATTGAAATCGCAACTGCCACTCTCGACTGGTTCCGGGAAAGACTCAATAGAAGAATGCAATAACGAGTGCTTGGGAACCTATGTTCGTTTGTCAGTTTGATTTCTAGGCATGATTTTATTTTTATATTAACAAAAATAAAACCTGCAAAATATTAAAACAAACTGGCTGCTATTGCAAGATATGTGTGCCTTTTCGTGATTTTTCTAGACTTACGCGTCTGCAAGCCACATCTGGTGTCACAAACTTGCAAGTGTCCCCCTCCTCCCCACGACATCTCCCAATACCCCCCTCCCCAATAAAAAGGCACCAATGTAGGCCTCCGTAGGCCTTCGACAAGCTTTATTGAAGGTGTTGAAGAATCAAGAAAAGGCCGATTGTTGTAGATTTCTTGAGAGTTCAATGATAGCTTCTTTGTGAATACCGTAGATTATCGAACCTCACTTTGTGTATAATGCTCCAATGAAAAAAAAAATGGTTTCAATCTGGCTCACTGCAGAGTCAGAAGCCATCACATGGGCAGGCGTCATTAAGCCTCTATATAACATTGCTAAGGTTCAGCACATTTGCACAAATAACTCTCGTTAATTGAACATTGAGTATAATCCTTGCTTGGGTTAGTATGTGTGGAACATAAATTTGAAATTTAAGAATTCTCATTGTGGGTTTTTGCAGCAAAGACACACTGATTAAAACTGATGATTCTGGAGCTACGGCAGAGGTAACATTCGTTATGTTTTTTTTTTCGGTTAAGGTAATGGTAATGCGCTACATTTTTTATGTATATATAGAACGTGGAGCCGTGAAACGTTCCCTTTTTTATTGGAGTAACGAGTAACGTATTTAGTTACTTTTTACTGTAACAGATACAACCCTAAATATATAGACTTACAGAAGTGATGTCGGCCCACACCGCTAGCTGCGGTCTATAGTCTGGCTGTAAACATTACATAGATATATTCCTTTGATCCAGCACGTGATAGTGAAGGTTTGCTCGATAATTGATGTTCTCGACCTTAGAGGAATACACAACAGCTTCTTAATAATATGCATATCATCCAACCGAAGCATGCACTTCGTTTCGCTAAAATTTACAGTCAACGTGAGTGCTGTCGCCACGCCGTATGTTTTAGGTAGAAACTGAGCCTACTCGAAATACCCAAAGACGTCGATCCTCCTAGCAACGCGTGGCTATCCGCTGACAGTTCTGTATGAAAATAGCATCCAATGGAGCCTGTGGCATCTGCTGAAATTTTATCGCAACATTATTATACTGCCACTCCGCTTGTATTTTTATGTCACTGTCTTGCGCAAAGACACCGCCATTGTGGTTCAGTAGCTAAGGTAGTCGGCTGCTGACCCGCAGGTCGCGCGATCGAATCACGCCTGTGGCGGCTGCATTTTCGATAGAGGCGAAAATGCTGTAGGACCATGTGTTCAGATTTGGGTGCATGTTAAAGAACCCCAGGTTGTCATAACTTCTGAAGTCCTCCACTTCGGCATCTCTCATAATCATATGGTGGTTTTGAAACGTTAAACACCTCATATTTATCAATTGCCTTGCGCAAAACACGCTTGGCAGTCTGCGAAAATTCTAGAATATTTTAGAATCTTCTGATAAGCTTGAGACACCTACAATATTGATGATGTTCGATACCACGGGTGTATATGGCGACGTACCTTCGCGCAAACCATATTACCAACGACCAATGCTCTGATCACCGCTATCTGCGTAAAGCGCGAATTTCTAGCACTTTGTACTCTTCTAGGCACATGTTCACGAAATAAAAAGTGTCGTCTTGAGCAACCCAAGTACCATATTTTTTGCTGTCGCAACCACGTGGCAATAAGGTAAGTAAGATGAGAACGGTGAAATGATTGATACAAAACAGTGAGATGGGGCGTAAGTGCACGGCCAAGTTTTATTGAAGATGCGCATACCACAAGCTATTTTCTTCTATAGAACCAATATGATGTGTCTTTTTCAAATTACTGCGAAATTGAATGTCAAGAAAGGAAGAACGCGAACTTAGAGACAGACAGTGGATACGAAAAGTGATATGTATCGACGTAAAGTTTGATCGCTCATTCCACGCCAAACGTCCAAGGTGTTTTGGCGGCTACCTCAGGTGTATTCAAAAAATGTCGGGATGATTTACTCCATTGAAAGCAGTCTATTAGGGAAATGTTTTGCAGAGAAAACTATTTTTGGTCACCTATATGTTACGAAAATACCGGCTTTAGTCTGGACCCTATATCGAGTCCTAAGATAACAGCACATTTACTGAGCTGGTCTATGTAGGCTCTATTTATTTTGCCGACCCAAGGTTCCGAATATTTACAACCTCCTACAATGGCGTCCCTTGTTGTTGAATTGACATTCCGGTTTGTAAAGCCGAAAACTTTATTTTTCAAATAATAAAACTGTTCATATCTCTCCCTCCCCGGAACTCATTCTAGGTCCTTTGATAAACACCAGTCATATATATTTAAAAAATACTTTGATATCAACTATTCATAACTCTCAATAAGGGATGTGGAAATGAAATGACCGTCACTAAATGACCGATGAGGTGAAATATTAACATTAAAAAGCATAGTACACGTGACTAAACAGCTAATTCTACGCTAAAACAATGTAACCTGAACTAATGATGTCCCCACACATCTAAAACCTCATGCAATGTCTATTGCATACCTGGAAGGTGCAGTTATTCAAGCACTTTTTGCAGTGAAATTCGGCCATGGAGTTAATCTCGTTCATGGTGGTGCTATCTTTATACTTGACGTTTGAATATATAACGAAGCATTCGGAAGTTTTTTCCGTGAAACCCGTAGTTTTTTTTTTTGGCGATGTAATTTAGGATTGTATGCATTGTGTTGGCACGAAGTTTAATCTAGGTGATGTGCTTGTAGAGTGCACCGTTCGCTGACTCTGGTGAAATAGAAACAGCACTTTATGTTAATTCACCACGTGATCTGCTCCCAGAGAACAGAATACATAACGAATTGCGTTACTAACGAACGGAGGAATTAAATATTTCTCGGTCTTTTAATGTTGTTTCTGTAATCCAATCTACAAACGTTTGTACCAAACGAGCATGACGGTACAAAGGGATGGAATTGGGTTCTGCAGCTTGTGGTGACACATGTGCCACTCCAGGTCAGCTTTATTACGTGACATCGGAATCTACACTGAGCTTGATCTATCATTATGTACCTAATCAACGGAGAAGAAGTGCTAAGCTCCAGATTCATTATTAATGTGGCTTCAAAGACGAGAAAGCATCACGATTCGTGAGCAATCGAGCACCCGTTCTCTCTCTCTATTGCGTTGAACTGCTTCTGCCCTCAGATGCCACTTTAGTTTTTTCTTGAATAAATGTGGCAATTGGGAAAATTGTGAGCGCTAAACAAGACGTTAAGAAGAACGAGAGAGACAGGATGGGTGCTGGTGAACGTCGTGAGGAAGCATTATATTGCGCTAAAAATTTCCCGATAGCAATGCGCCATCTGGCTGGATTTCAAGTTTTGTTAAAATGTACGATGACACAGACCATGGGCTTTTGTCATGTCATTTGCTACCAATTAAACAGCGGCTGCGTAATTTAGGGTACCATGAAAATTCTCGCGGCCATATTTCAAGAAGGAAAGAGGCAGAACCACACCGTTCATGCCATACGTGATCCTTCATCACTTGCTGAAATAAAGTTATTCAAGCTGAAACGTGGTCGAAGAATTCTTTTACCTCTCAGCAATCAGAGAGGCTTTTAATTCTCGAGTCTCTTTATGAGATATTGCTGCCATCTTTTTCCAACAGGCCTGCAGTTCTGTTGAACCGACACAACATAGAAGCGCCCGTGTTTTTGTAGATTTTTTTCATTCCCATTTAAACACTTTTCCATTCATAGTCATCTTTGAAGCTCGTAAGAACTTCCTGTGGTCTCTCATTTATCATTGCGTTTTTCCAGTCCACACAGCAAAAGGCTTGATGGCAAGGTCGTTTTCCACACTCAAGTTTCTCGTACCAAATATTTCGCGCTCTTTGAGCTCTTCAAGGAATGCAGAAACACTACAAATCGAACGAGCTCTACACCGTGCCTTCGGGACTACTATGGGGCAAACATGTTGCGAGTGGTGTCGCAGTGTTCTGCCATTGTGCTTCGTTCGCTGTTCCCTGCGCTCAAGTTGGGTCGACATGGGGCGTCGTTGCAGTGCCATCGGTGTCGTGTTTCCCGTGTCTTTGCTTATTCGCAGTTTTCTGCGAATAAATGCCTCTGTGTAGCCGCTGGTGCCGAGGTCAAGGATTACGTTTTTCCTTCCTTCCGCAGCTGTGGTGACAATCCGTGGTTGGATTATCGGTTGTTTATTTATTTTAGTTTTCTAGTTTAGCTAGTTTTTCTGTATTCTTGCCCAAGAAAGGTGATCTAGGACATTTTTTTCTTGTGGGAATGGCTATAGGTATGTGCGTACGTGGTTGCAGCTTCACATTTCCAAATCGTACAACTCGGACTGCCCTGCCAACGGCCCCTATTCTCTTTCTGCTCTGGCAGCCATGGCCGTCACGTTCTTTCAAACCTTCTCCTCCTTCCTACTTCTTAACTCTTTTCTCCACTCCCCGCCCCTCCCTTCAAGCCACTGAGCCCCGCTCTCGCAAGAAAAGATAGCGTCTTTTTTCTGTTTTCCAACCACAGATTCGTCCATTCAGGGGAAGCTTGCACGCAGTAACTGGTTTGGAAGGCAGGTAAGGTTCGCGGAAACTCAGCTCACCCTGAGCTACCGAGCACAAAACAAAGCTTAGCCGATAGTCATGAGAAGGCTATAGGAGATTACACAGCAAGATGAAAAGAGAACATATTTTGCCTAATGAAGTATTGCGAAAGCCACTGGGGCAATCATTTCCTTTACCACCATCCCCCCTTCTATTCGTACATTGAAATAATGAGAAAAGTCCAACCAAAACATATTAAAAAAAACGACGTTTTGAAGCCAATCTCTCACCCTTGAAAAAGAAGCCGGACCAGCTTCGAAACATCTTGTTTTTTTTTTATCATTAAATATATTTTGGTTGGAGTTCTCATTCCTTCAGTTTGTATCAAAAAGAGACAGGCTTATGTCAAATGTTCACCTTTGATTCCTGTCGTACATTATAGACTCGCTGCTCCGATAAACCCCCTCAGACCGAAACATTTAGAGAAGCAATGACAGTTGCGCAACCATTAACAGCCCCTCTTCCTTCTTGGACGCTTATAGCTCTGGTGTGCGTGTGTGTGCGGGGGGTGCGGGGGCAGAAAGAGGAGTACTGAAAGAAAAAAATGTTGCATCTTGTTTTTTTTTTATTTGTTGCAGCAGGTAGCTAACGACCTAGTCATTATTTTCTTTTTGAGGAAGCAGCATACAATACAACACAATCATGCCCACCTAAATAGACGCAAACACAGGCGCTGTATTGCAGCTGATGAGTTATTGTCGAAAGACTCAGCTTATGTAGAATAACACGTACATGTGCCCTAACCACAGGTCCTTCCAATGAAGACAAGTTTTTCTTGCAGTGTTTTGCAGTAAGACTTGATGAATAATGAACCATGAATGTACCTTACCTGATACGAAACTCGGGACAGGTAACGGACTTTTTAAAGAACGCGACCCCGTCAAGTCATGGTTCTCAGATTTTCTGCTGACAAAAATTTTATGTTACAGCATTCCGCACAATGACCAAATTACAAGCGTGGGCGAATGTATATACCAGCATAGTATCACCAAATTTCAAAATAGCACAGGTATTTACAACAACCAATTCATACGGTACCTATTGTATTTAGTGTTATCAGCGCGCATGTGCCTGTCGCGGAAATAGCATGTAATATAAAGTTTTTCTTTATTATTAATAATTAGAGGCAGTAGAAATAACTTGTTTTTGTATGTTAAAAGCTTATATATATATATATATATATATATATATATATATATATATATATATATATATATATATATATATATATATATATATATTTCTAGGTTGCTTAGCAATTTCAATTTTTTCACATGTGTTTTTAATGGTGCTCCTTCGACGTTTATGATATCAGCCCGACCAAGTCGAATATCGTTCATTTTCAGTCCAAGTGCGTCTGTTTTAGAAACATTTGGCGAGTCTATTAGTCCGAGTGAGTCCGCTGGAGGAACTTTTTGATAAGTCTGAGTATGAGTGGGTATATTTGAGGAAAGTATTAGTGGATCAGGCTGACAAAAACATCGGTGAGTCTGAGTCTGAGTGAGTTTAAATAGAAAGAAATTCCATTAGTCTCAGTCCGAGTGTGTCCAAAGCAAAATATTTTTATATATGGCTTCGTTACACCGACCATACAGACAACAGCATAGAGGCTTTCACTTGCCGTCTTCGCGCTCGCGATGATCAAGAGTTGCAATTTGGAACATCTGTGCACCGGGCCCCAGTACATAAGCCGGGTTTTCTGTAGAACACCAAAGTCTAGATGGTGATGGTCTACAAGTCCTTCAATTATCAAAAGTGGTCTCTTACAATGTGCTTTACTTTTCCAAGTGTGTCAGGCGTATAGTCTTCTATGCAGCCCCCTAGCATAGGTTTAATTGAAGGACTCATCGAAAAAGCGATCCAAATTAGTTTTCTTTTTGTACCAGCACCAAATAGCGCATCGGCACTACTGCCGCGTGCTCCACATAGCACAAGTCAGTTAATAGACAAACGCAAATAGACAAACGCAAAATAGTCAGTTAATAGACAAAATGAAAAATAGCAATGGGCAAATTGCATGGTTTAACCCAACACCCTCAAGACTGGAGGGTTTCGTTACACCGGCCGTACAGACAACAGCATAGAGGCTTTCACTTGCCGTGTTCGCGCTCACGATGATCAAGAGTTGCAATTTAGAACATCTGTGCACCGGGCCCCAGTGCATAAACCGGGTTTGCAGCAAAAATATGTCGCTTCTTTCAATCAAAATATGCCGAAGGGAAAATTCCTGGTGATCGAATGCTTGGTAGTCTGTAGGAAATCCTGTCACTGTGTTGATATGGCTTATCGTACACCATTCTATTGAAGCAGTAGTGGGGCTTAACACTCATGAACCGTGGAAAAGCATAGACAGAGAACAAGTACTCCCACGTGTGAACTTATTTTAAAAAATATTGGAGCAATAGCCTTTTTTTTAGTATCATTTCCAGAAGTCATGCACGGCGAATTAATATTTGTAGTACTTTAACCCAAATATATGCGAGTAACAACCGCCTCATACCTCGGCTATATAATGAAAATATACTAGAATCACAAGACTTTCAAAAAAAAGCTATCGCATACACTGCACGCCTTTTTATAGTAGATGCACGTTAGCTACGTCATTGCTACCACTACCAAGTCCCTCTCGGAGTGAAACGGCGCGTGCTTATGTGCGTGTGTCTGTAGAAGATGTTAAGTTCGGCCTCCCTGGCTGGGCGCCGCTTAGACTTGGGGGACGATTGCAGCTAAGCCTAACCTGATTTGTTTTGGATCAACGCTCGCGAGGTGCGCCAAAAGCGGCGACAACACGGAAGTCATACTTCGAATTCTTTAGGGCTGTTGGCTCCCCTCGTCAAAAACTCTTTGGACACGCCTGACTGACTGACGGCCTAGGAAGAGCTGTTTGAAATTCAGGCTGCTTGATTTGTTCGACGTGCCAAGAGACGTGCTGAACAATTAGCCGAGATCTTGGGATCCCTCGTCAGGTATGTTTCCCACACTCTGGGGGAAACATACCTGACATGCCGGTCAGGAGCACTGCGCCGTGCTTCCGACCTGGTTGCTGAAATTAGGTGCATTTTCTCATCTTCTAACCACTACCACCACACTCTGTGGTGTTTGCAAGTCTTCCATTCTCACAAGCCTTAGCCTGTTTAGCGCAGCAGACCCTATTCCTGCATGCGATGCAATGTTATTGCACTGTGATGTGTTGTGCGTATTATTGCACTGTGACCTACGTTATGTTTCTCTCTCGCCGTGTGACAAACTGAACGTGCATCTTCTCTCTTTCCTGGGTTGAAAAGAAGGCGGTGTTTGACTTTCTCCCTCTTTCTCCCTCTCTCGTTTTTTTTTATTCGCTGCTCCCTGCGCTCCCTGCTGGGCTGCAGAAATTAGGCACCTTCTTATAACCACTACCCCCCTCACCCCCATTTGGCGGATGGAGATGAAGACGACAATTGGTTCGGACTGCCCTGAACTGAATTTACATGCACTCTGTGAGTTTACAGTGATCTGCAAAACGGGTTTCTTGTAAGGTTTGTTTTTCAACCAAAAACTCTCGTTCACAGACTGCTTTTATTTCTCATTTTGAGCACGCGAGTACAACAAAATGTCACGTCTCCAAATTCCAGCGAAGGCACGCGATCACAACAAGATCTAAAAAAGTAAGAAATGGCAAAAACGAAATGAGTGAGAAAAGCAGCCTGTGAACGTGAGTTCTTGGTTGAAAAAGTAACCTTACAGAAAAGCTGCCTAGCATATTATTGAACTTTCCACTGTTTTCTCCTGCAGATAATTTTAGGAAGACCGGGGCGTAAAGCGTGAGCACCAAGACACTCTGAACCATCCCTGAGAAGCTCTCATCACGCTTCCTTGATGCTACCATCAACATGTAGCTATCTTTAGAGTGTAAATAGTATATATAAACGTTCTTCTTATCAGCCCCGGCTACTCTGCTCGACTTCTACCCGAGACTTGGCTAGCTCCTTCGAATAGATCACGAGCAAGCAAAAGGGCACGGAGTTGTACAGGCGAATATGTCCGACATCACATCGCTTTTATTACGTGACATATTCGTTCTCCGCTGCATTCGCCCGCTCGTGTCCGCAGATAACGTTCCAGTTTTATAGCGACGACACACCGTTGATTGCAGTCACGTCATTGAATATCAATTAAACAGAGGTTGCATTATTTATTTGCAAATTACTTCAACATAAAGCATGGTGAAGTAATTTATTACTTAGCCACCTGAGGAGCTTTCTAACATGACTAACTTTTTTATCAAGACCTGACATTAAGTTAAGATTTATTTCGATCATTCTGAGCACTACCTTCGCAACAGAAGTACATCACCACTGTCCACAACAATTATTATTCATCTTTCACAGTGCCAGTAGGTCTGTTCAAATTACGTGATGAAAACAAGTTTGCTGGACTCCGTCATATATGACATGTCGCTCAAGTGTCTGTCTCCGCATTATTGACGAATCCAGCCGCCTTTTGTAAACTTCTTTCTGGCAAGTTCTTTCTTTTATTTTATTTTGTTCTTTTTTAATTTGGTGGCCTCAGACAAGCTTATTACGCTTCTGCTCACCACTGACATAGCGTTGTTACACGTGGTTCCTGGGCCGACGGGGGAGAGCGGCATTCAATTTGTTCATCAAACAAGTCACCGAAGGGCTGCTAGCCTGCTGTCCGCCGTGTTTTGTCCATCTTAGCCGGGAAGTGAGGGGGCATTCTGACACCATGAGACGTTCGACTAGACGACCACAATGGTTTCTTGGTGTGACAGGTCCAGCGTGGTGGCCACGCCCCAATCAAAGACGTTGACTTGAGCTAGTGTGAGCGGCACCGTCAGAAATTGTGTGTGTCCCCCGTGATTCAACAGCGCATTCTGGAACCATTCCCTGATTAAGTCAAAACGCACACTTTATAATAAGCCACCCAGCTCATTCGCAAGAGATCTCTCGCCCTGTCTGCACAGAATGTAATAAATCCTCTGTTAAGTTTGCCATCCTACTCATGAGTGCACATGCGTTTTCTTTTCTGTCTCTCTACACCCCCTTTCTTGCCCCTATTTCTCCACCCCCAGTACTGGGCAGCAAACCGGATGCCAAGATCTGGTTATTCCCCCAGCCTTCCTTTCTCTCTCTTGCCATCTTACTGCCTTGGCATCTTCATCCCGGATATCTGATGCCTGAATTAAAAGGCATCAAATATTTTCTGCACCATGTTGAGACGCTGCATATGAGTGGTCATCCTCGAAAATTATAACTTTAACACCACGGACAGGTGACGATATACCCTGAGCAGGTTCGAGCATGTATTACGCCTCGACGCTTCTGATCTCCATTAAACTTCTCCCTTTCGATTTCATCCTTCGGGGCTTTGTGTAATTCTTCACCTACCGCGCTGCATTCGTGCTGCACTACCACCATTTCATTTCTTTCGTGTATACGCCCTGTCTCGGGCACGATCATAGGCTGCCATCTTGGACTGATTATGATGCCGTCTTGCATCCATATGAATATTCGAATAGTGCTACAGTGAACTCGCACGAATCAACACGCTGGGCCAGTACATTCAACGTTGTATGACCAAAATCATTGCTAATTACGACATAGAAAACCAGAAAAAATTGATTTTAAGCCTAATATGGCAGCTTCTATGCATTACTGTAACTGTTACATTTAAATTTTGTCAATTTGTCTATTATGTCATTCCATGTGCGGCCGCCGAACTTGTGCCGCTGCTCATAGTGGTACTCTCGGTCTCTGAAGCTGGATAAAGATAACTAAGAAGCCTGTTTTTTACTGGCTACATAAATGTGAAACGAAGCTATGAATCGAGATGAAAAGAAAAAGACCAATCTGTGAACATTCGGTACTGGTGTCTAAATTGCGCGCCGATTACGCCGATGAAAAACGTCGGCGCCGGCACGCCGATCAGTTCGCGTCGGCGGCGGCGGCGCGGCGAAAACTCTCGGCGGAGGCGCGCCGACCAGTCGGCGCACACCTCTAGCTGGTACCGCCCACTGCCGTGATAATGAATGGATGGATGAATAGATATGGCTGTACCCTTTAGATTGGGCGGTGGCTGGCGCCACCAAGTCGTAAAACTTAATGAACCAAAAACTAGAATTTTTTTAAAGTGAGTTCGAGGATTCGTACTTTGCAAGGAGACTTTAATTTTCACTCATGCCTTGACTTTAGCCACCAATCAGATAACCTCCTTCTAGTTAAGTCTACCTGCTTAAAGTCTATTTTGCCCTCCCGGTCCCTAAACCCTAGTGCTTTGAAAAACTCTGCGCCATCATTCTGAACTATAGGGTGAAGCCCATTACAGAACATTATCAAGTGTTCGTCAGTTTCTTCTTCCTCTCCACACGCACTGCATACTGTGTCTACCCCTTCGTATTTGGCCCGATATGTCTTGGTTCGCAGTACTCCCGTCCTGGCCTCAAACAGTAGAGAACTACCCCGAGTATTATCATAGATCCTTTCCTTGGCAATTTCCTGCTTAAAAGTTCCATGGATCTCTAGTGCGGACTTCTTAATCATGCCCATTCTCCACAAGTCAGTCTCCGTTTCCTTCACTTTCTTCTTAAGCGATAGTTCTGTTTGGTTTGGCCACCTGCTGTTTTCTAAGGCTCGGTCGCGAGTAGAGGTGTGCGCCGAGGCGATTTCGACCAGCGTCGGCGTAGGGATCGTCCAGAGTCGGCGGCGGCGGCGTTTTCGGCGCACGCCGGTTTTTTCATCGGCGGCGGCGTGCGGCCAATTTTCGTCGTCGGCGGCGGTGTCGGCAGCGCAGAAACTGAAACTAAAAATTCGAAAGGCTCTTCTGCCACAGGTTACTGAATTCGTTAAATTCAGGAATTTTCATCCAAATAGCATAAATGACACTACACAGATGTGTCGACATCCCGATGAATGCAAAGCGTTTTGTAAAGTAGTTTTTATTTTGCCTTCATAAAAAATAACGCGTATATCAATCTATGTCCATGTTCTACCGCAAAGTGCAGCACTTTGCTTTTTTTTAATTTAAGATGCAGCAGTTTGTTGCTGTCGTTGACTACGTCATACTTTATGAAACCTTCTTTCATTGAACAATGAGCAAGCAGTGACGCACGTCACTCATTTCGCTTTTTCCGAATCCGATCTTACTTTTAAACTGTACGCTGCACAAAAAAGAAGCACCTCTGCTTCAAGTTTTCTTGTTGCGATTGCATGAAACCGCTTTTCTGAGTATCTGTCATGCTTTGAATGTAACTTTCCTTCAAACGAATCAAAATACCTTCTTTTCACAATGTGAGAATCTTTTACGCAGTGGTATTGAATGCGGAAGGAAACAAATCTGCGCATTTATTCAACTAGTTCTCAGCACGGTGTTCAATGAATAAAGTGTAGACATGGGCGTGGGCAAAGCGGGTGGTGCAACACGGACACTTGAACCCTTCAAGCTCCCACAGCACTTGCTAGCCACTCTAGCGACACCAACACGACCCGCTCCCTCAGTCGTGATGCAAGTTGAAAGAAGAGTTCGCATCTCCCCAAGACAAAAACCTGTCGATGGTCATATGTGCAGATGAGAGCAAATGCAATATTTGCTCAGATACACAGCCCATACCGGTCACGAGCTGGGCGTCCGTTGACCACGCCTGCAGAGAACGTTGACTCCCCGACCCCTTTATGCTCGGTCAGGGGAGGGGGACGCCCCTTGCAAGTGGGCCCCATTAAAATTTCTCTTAAAAACGTCACAAATAAGAATGCTTGATAAGTATGTATCAAACATTCAACTTTCCGATGCTTTCTTTTATAGCGTGTACACGTGTTCGATACCCATCAGATGTGTGAGACAATCGAAATAGCAACTGCAACTCTCGACTTGTTCCGGAAAAGACTCAATAGAAGAATGCAATTACGAGTGCTGAGAACCTAAGTTCGTTTGTATATTTCATTTCTAGGCATGATATAAATTCTTATGTAAACGAAAATAACACCTGCAACATATTAAAAAAAGCCTGCTATTGCAAGATGTGTGTTGCAAGACGTGATTTTTCTAGACTTACATCACTGCAAGGCACATCTGGTGTCACAAACTTGCAAGTGTCGTCCGCCCTTTTCCCCACTACATTTCTCGATCCCCCCCCCCCCCACCTCTCAATAAAAAGGCAATGTAGGCCTCCGTAGGCCTCCGTGATTGCCTACTGGTGCGTGGCGGGCCATTCCGGTGGCTAGGACCAACAGTGCCGATTTCGACTTGCTTTATTGCAGGTGCTGAAAGATCAAGAAAAGACCGATATTTTTAAATTTCTTGAGAGTTCAGTGATAGTTTTTTTTTAATACCGTGGACTATTGAACCTCACTTTGAGTGTAATCCTCTAATGAAAAAAAAATGGTTTTATCCTGTGTCCCTGCAGAGTCAGAAGCCATCATATGTGCAGGCATCATTAAGCTTATATATAACATTGCTAAGATTCAGTACATTTGTACAAGTAATTCTCCTTAATTGAACATGTATAGTATAATGCTTGCTTGGGTTAGTATGTGTGAAACATAAAGTTGAGTTTTAAAAATTATCCTTGTGGGTTTCTGCAG
This sequence comes from Rhipicephalus microplus, assembly GCF_043290135.1. NCBI lineage: Eukaryota > Metazoa > Arthropoda > Arachnida > Ixodida > Ixodidae > Rhipicephalus > Rhipicephalus microplus. The sequence continues at coordinate 4,644,200 of NW_027464590.1, forward strand.
CAAAGACACATTGATTAAAACTGATGACTTTGGAGCTACGTCAGAGGTAACATTTGTTATGTTTTTTTCGGTTACGGTAACGGTAATGCGTTACCTTTTTTATGTATTTATATAACGTGGAGCCGTGAAACGTTCCCCTTTTTCTTATTAGAGTAACGAGTGAGGCATTTAGTTACTTTTTACTGTAACGGATACATCACTAAATAGACTTACAGGAGTGATGTCGGCCCACACCGTTAGTTGTTGTTGTGGTCTTTAGGCTGGCTGTAAACATTACATTAATATATTCTTTTCACCCAGCACGTGATAGGGAAGGGTTGCTTGACCATTGAGGATCTCGACCTTTGAGGAATACACAACAGCTTCTTAATAATATGCATATAATCCAACCGAACCACGCACTTCGTTTCGCTAAAATTTACAGTCAACGTGAGTGCTGTCGTCACGCCGTATGTTTTAGGTAGAAATTTAGCCTACTCAAAATACTCAAAGACGTCGATCCACCTTGCAACGCGTGGCCACCCGCTGACGGTTCTGTATGAAAATGGCATCCACAGTGAAACATGTTGCATCTGCTGAAATTTTATCGCAACATTATTATACTGCCACGCTCGCTTGTATTTTTATGTCACTGTCTTGCGCAAAGTCACTGCCGTAGTGGTTCAGTAGCTAAGGTACTCGGCTGCTGACCCACAGGTCGCGGGATCAAGTCCCACCTGTGGCTGCTTTATTTTCGATAGAGGCGAAAATGCTGTAGGTTCAATTGCGGCGATTTGGGTGCATGTTAAAGAACCCCAGGTTGCCAAAATTTCTGGAGTCCTTCACTATACGGCATCTCTCATAATCATGTGGTGGTGTTGAAACGTTAAACACCACATATTTATCAATTGCCTTGCGCAAAGGACGCTTGGCTGTCTGTGAAAACTCTAGATTATTTTAGAATCTTCTGATAAGCTTGAGACACCTACGATATGAATGCTACGTGTATAAAAGGTGACGTACCTTCACGCAGATAATATTACCAACGACCAATGCTCTGATTACCGCTATCTGTGTAAAGCACGAATTTTCAGTACTTTGCACTTTCCTATGCACATGTTCACTCAATAAAAAGTGTTGTCTTGAGCAACCCACGTACCATCTTCTTTGACGTCGCAACCACGTGGCAATACCGTAAGTGAAATGAAAACGCTGAAATGTTCGATACAAAACAGTGAGACGCGGCGTAAGTGCACGCCCAAGTTTGATTTGAGATGCGTATACCACAAGCTATTTTCTTCTATATGATGCGGATTTGTTAAAGTACTGTGAAGTTCAATGTCAAGAAAGGAAGAACATGAACTTGGAAAGAGACAGTGGAGACGAAAAGTGATATGCATCGACGTAAAGTTTGATCGGTCATTCCACGCCAAACGTCCAAGGCGTTTTCGCGACTATCTCAGGTGTATTCGAAAAATGTCGGGCTGATTTACTCAATTGCAAGCAGTCTACTGCGAAAATGTTTTGCAGAGAAAAATGTTTTCGGTCACCTATATGTGACCGAAATTCCGGCAATAGGCTGGGCCCTATAACGAGTCCTAAGATAAAAGAACATTTACTGAGTGAGTCTATGTGAGCTCCATTTATTTTGCTGACCTATGGTTCCGAATATTTAAAACCTCCCACGATGGCGTGCCTTGTCGTATTGACTTTCCGGCTTCTAAAGCCGAAAATTTTATTTTTCAAATTATAAAACTGTTCATATCTCCCCCCCTCCCCGGAACTCGTTCTAGGGTTGGTCCTTTGATAAAAAACCAGTTTTATATCTTAAAAAAATGTTTGGATATCAACTATTCATAACTCTCATTAAAGATGTGGAAATGAAATGGCCCTCACTAAATAACTGATGAGGTGAAATATTAATATTAAAAAGCATAGTAAACGTGACTAAAAAGCTAATTCTACAAAAACAATGTAACCTGAACTAATGATGTCACCACACATCTAAAACATCATGCAATGTATATTGCATACCTGCAAGGTGCAGTTATTCGAGCGCTTTTTGCAGTGAAATTTGGTCATGGAGTTAGTCCCGTTCATGGTGGTGCTATTTTTAAATTTAACGGTTGAATATCTAACGGAGCATAAGGAAATTCTTTGCGTGAAACCCGTATTTTTGTTTACGTAATTGAGGATTGTATAAATTGTGCTGGCACGAAGATTAATGCAGGTGATGTGTTTATAGAGTACACCGTTCGGTGACTGTGGTAAAATAGAAACAGCAATTTATGTTAATTCATCCTACAAAACTCACGTGACCTGCTCCCAAAGAACAGAAGAATGCATAACGAAGGGCGTTACTAACGAAAGGAAGAAATAAATGATTCTCAGTCTTTAATGTTGTTTCTGTAGTCCAATCTACAAACGTTCGTATTAAACGAGCATGACGGTACGAAGACATGGAATTGGGTTCTGCAGCATGTGTTGAAGCATAGTGCCACTTCAGGTCACCTTTATTACGTGACATAGGAATCCACACTGAGCTTGATCTATGATTATGTACCTAATCAACGGAGAATGAGTGCTAAACTCCGGTTTCATTATTATTGTGGCTTCAAAGACGAGAAAGCAGCATGATTCACAAGCAATCGAGCACCCGTTCTCTCTCTCTATTGCGTTGAACTGCTTGTGCCCTCAGAAGCCACTTTAGTTTTTTCTTGAATAAATGTGGCAATTGGGAAAGTTGTGAGCGCCAAACAAGACGTTAATAAGAACGAGAGAGACAGGACGGATGCTTGTGAAAGTCGTGTGGAACCATTAGTTTGCTCTTAAAATTTCCCGATAGCAGTGCGCCATCTGGCTGGATTTCCAGTTTTGTTAAAATGTGGCGATGGCACAGACCATGGCCTTTTGTCATGTCATTTACTACCATTTAAACAGCGGTGGCGTAATTTAGGGTACCATGAAAATTGTCACGGTCACATTTCAAGAAGGAAGGAGGCAGAAACGCACCATTCATGCCATACATGATCCTTCATCACACGCGGAAGTAAATTTACTCAAGCTGTAACATGGTTGAAGAATTCTGTTACTTTTCGGCAATCAGAGAGGCTTTTAATTCTCGAGTCTCTTTATGAAATATTGCTGCCAGCTTTTTCCAACAGGCCTGCAGTTTTGTTGTACCGACATAGCAACGCCCAAGTTTTTGAAGATTTTTTTTTCATTCCAATTCAAAAACGATTCCATTAATAGTCATTTTAGAACCACGTAAGAACTTCCTGTCGTTCGTCACCCGTCGTTGCGTTTGTCCAGTACACACTGCAAAAGGCTTGATGGCAAAGTCGTGTTCTATGTTGAAGTTCCTCGTACCCATCCTTTCGCGCTCTTTGTGCACTTCAAGGAATGCAGAAAGACTAAAAAACAGCGCAACGAGCTCTACACCGTGCCGTCGGGACTGGTATGCATGGCGCAAACATGTTGCGAGTGGTCTCGCAGTGTTCTGCCATTGCACTCCGTTCGCTGTTCCCAGAGCTCAAGTTGGGTCGGCACGCGGCGTCGTTGCGGCGCCGTTGGTGTCGTGTTTCCCGTGTCTTTTCTTATACACAGTGTTCTGCGAATAAATGCCTCTGTTTAGCCGCTGGTGCCAAGGTCACGGATTACGTTTTTCCTTCTTTCTTTCCGCAGCTGTGGGTACTCAGATTTGGGTGCACGTTAAAGAACCCCAGGTGGTCGAAATTTCCGGAGCCCTCCCCTACGGCGTCTCTCATAATCATATGGTGGTTTTGGGACGTTAAACCCCACAAATCAAATCAATTCCGCAGCTGTGGTGGCAATTGGTGGCTAGATTATCAGTTATGTCTTTGTTTATTTTAGTTTTCTCGTTTAGCTAGTTTTCTGTATTCTTGCCCAAGAAAGGTGATTCAGAACATTTTTTTCTCGTGGGAATGACCATAGGTATGTGCATATTTGGTTGCAGCTCCACATTTCCAAGTCGTACGACTCGGACTGCCCTGCCGACGGCCCCTATTCTCTTTCTGCTCTAGCAGCAATGGCCGTCACGTTCTTCAAAACCTTCTCCTCCTACCTACTTCTAAACTCTTTTCTCCACTCTCCCATTTGTCTTCAAGCGACTGAGCCGTGGTCTCGCAAGGAAAAATAGTGTCTTTTTTTTTCTTTTCTTCAACCACACATTCATCCATTCAGGGGAAGCTTGCATGCAGTAACTGGTTCGGAAAGAAGGTAAGGTTCGTGAAAAGTCACCTCACCCTGAGCTGCCGAGCACAAAACAAAGCTTAGCCGAGAGTCATGAGAAGGCAAGGAGATTACACAGCAAGATGAAAAGAGAAGATACTTTGCCTAATGGATTATTGCGAAAGCCAGTAGGGAAACCCTTTTCTTTAAAACCATCCCCACTTCTAGTCGCACATTGAAGTAACGAGAAAACTCCAAACAAAACATATTTAAAAGAAGCGACGGTTTTAAGCCAATATCTCACCCCTGAGGAAGAAGCCGAACCAGCTTCGAAACATCGGGTTTTTTTCCCTTAAATATATATTGGTTCGAGTTCTCATTCCTTCAGTTTCTATCCAAAAGAGGCAGACTTATATCGAATGTTCACCTTTGATTCCAGTCGTACATTATATCCTCACTGCTCCGACAAACCCCCTCACACCGAGACATTTAGAGAAGGCGTGACAGGCGCAACCGTAAGCAGCTTTCTTCCTTCTTGGACGCTTATAGCTCTCGTGTGCGTGTGTGTGCGGGGGGGGGGGGGGTAGAGAGAGGAGTACGAACGAAAAAATGTTGCATCTTGGTTTGTTTGTTTGTTTTTTTTTTGCACCAGGTAGCTAACGACCTAGTCATTATTTTATTTTTGAGGAAGCACCATACAATACAACACAATCATGCCCACCTAAAAAGACGCAAACACAGGCGTTGTATTGCAACTGATGAGCTATTGTCGAAAGACTCAGCTTATGTAGGATAACACATACATGTGCACTAACACCAGAGCATACAATGAAGACAAGTTTTTCTTGCAGTGTTTTGCAGGAAGACTTGATGAATGATGAACTATGAATGCACCTTACCTGATTTGAAACTCGGGACAGGTAACAGACTTTTTAAAGAACACGACCCTGTCAAGTCATGGTTCTCAGATTTTATGCTGCAAAAATTTTATATTACACCATTCCGCACAACGACCAAATTACAAGCGTAGGCGAATGTATTGACCAGCATAGTATCACCAAATATCAAAATAGCACAGGTATTTACAGCAGCCAACTCATGTGGTACTCAATGTATATAGTGCTATCAGCGCGCATGTGCCTGTCGCGGAAATTGCATGTTAGGTTAGGTTTCTCTTTAATAATAATATGTAGAGGCACGGGAAATAACTTGTTTTTGTATGTTGAAAGATTATATATATATATATATATATATATATATATATATATATATATATATATATATTTATATATATATATATATATATATATATATATATATTTATATCTATATATATATATATATATATATATATATATATATATATATGTTGCTTGGCAATTGCAATTCTTTCATATGTGTTTTTTAATGGTGCTCCTTCAACGTTTATTGTATGAGCCGGACCACGTCGAACATCGCTCATTTTTAGTCCGAGTGAGTCCAAAGCAAAATATTTTTATATATTGTTATTGAGTTAGTCTGAGTGAGTTCCATTTATTTTGCCAACCTATGCCGTACATGGGATCTTTCCGTAATCCGCAGGGTGTAGTTTGAGTGTTGTTTGCGAAATTTACTATAACCTTGCTCGTTTGAATGGCGAATTTAGTTTTCATGTTAAGCAAAATCGTTTGTTCCAGGTGTTAAAAGCTTAACAATATTGCTGCTATTTTTCTGCCATACAAGCATCCAGAAATCTTGCCGAAATGCTCTGTTTGCGTCCTTTTTTGCAAAATCGCGTGATGCTGCTCTGAGCAACCCGGAAAATGACGATGTTTCAATTTTTCCACAACGAATTGCACACAAGCTGTTTGCGATAGACAAGAAATCACTCTGATGTGCGATTGGAGGTGGAAAATATATAGTTTGCTATTTGTATGAAGGCTTGAGATAAATGTAAAGGGACAACTGGAAATGAGGGTGAAAGAGTTTGCTGGCGTAACCTCTAATTTAGGTAGGTACCTCATCTTCCAGTATAACGAGGTGGCGCAGACATTTTGATATTTTGGCGTTTCGGTAGTTAGGTGTTTTGATTTTTTTACTTGGTGCAGAAGACTGAGGCGCAAAAAACCTATCGTGAAGCAGGAAGAGCCGAAGAGAAGAAAGAACAGCGCCGTTGACATTTTACACTTTCGGTATCTTGTTGAATCGGCTTGTTGATTTTTCGGTGTACTAACACTCAGCATTCCAAGAGTTCGTCATTTCGATTTTCGGCGTTTCGAGTGCCACATTATTATAGCTTTAGTCAACAAAAAATGCGAACTCTACTCAGGTACATTTAAACCACGTGCAGCGCTCCGCTTACCGGGAAGTGATACCAACCTGCGCGACAAAAGCAAATAACCCATGAAAAAAAAATATTGCATAGCAAAGTCACAGTTATGAACTAACTGAATAGTATTTGAGGGACCATATTTAATTAACCACTAATCATGCGTTGATTTATAATTGCAACTCATCCGCCGCGAGACATATCTTTTTTTTATTTTTGCGGATTCTTTGCTCGTTGTTCTCTATCAATTTATTATTCTTCAGATGTAATTAACCAGGTGCTTTACACGTCAGTATTCCTTCACAGTGTCACAAGAGATCCACGTGGTGCACTCTAAAAGTATTCGAATTCCTCGATGACCAAAGCTAATACTCGCGCGGAAATAATTTGAATAAGTACTTAGAGAGCTCTATATACTGTCTAGATGTTTCTCGCGTCCACTCAGCTTATACTTAATGCTAGGATTGCACTTAATGCTAGGAACCACTAAAACGAACCACATTAATATAAAGACATGCGAGGACTGAGATCAGTAGGACGCCAATTTAAAATTGTCTAGCTGACTAAAAAAAGCCTTTTTGAAAAAAAAACTTACAGTCGGTACACAGGGCAGGCTGCTAGCAAATATGCTCTGGACACATCAATGTTAAATTTAGAACCTAATGCGGCGCGTCATTGGCTCAACATCTTTCTGCAGAACACCACAGTCTAGATGCTGATGGTCTACAAGTTTTTCAATTAGCAGAAGTGGTCTCTTACAACGTGCTTTATTTTTCCAACTGCGTCATGCGTATAGTCTTCTATGGAGCCCCCTATAATAGGTTTAGTTGAAGGACTTATTGAAGAAGAGATACAAGCTAGCCAGTTTTCTTTTTGTACCAGCACCAGAAAGCACATCGGCACTACTGCCGCCTGCTCCACATAGCACCACTCAGTGAATAGACAAACGCCATGATGAAAAATAGCAATGAGCAAAGTGCATGGTTTAACCCACCAACCTCAAGACTAGAGGGTTTCATTACACCGGCCATACAGACAATAGCGTAAAGGCTTTTACTTGTCATCTTCGTGTTCGCGATGGTCAAGAGTTGTAGTGTGCAACATCTGTGCACCGGGCCCCAGTGTCGAAACCAGGTTTTCAGCAAAAATATGTCGCTGCTTTTAATCAAAATATGCCGGAGGGAAAATGTCTGGTAATCGAATGCTTGGTAGTCTGTAGGAAGTCCTGTCACAGCGTTGATACGGCTTATTGTACACCATTCTATATAAGCGGTGGTGTGGCTTAACATTCATGAACCATGGAAAAGCACCGACAGAGAACAAGTACTCCCACGTGCGAGCTTAGTTTAAAAAAAATGTTGGAGCGGTTTTCTTTTTCTTGGCGGATCATTCATATCATTTCTAGAAATCATGCGCGGCGAATAAATATTTGTAGTACTTTAACCCAAATATATGCGACTAACAACCGCCTCATACTTCAGCTATATAATGAAAATATACTAGGATTCGAAGACTAAGAAAAGAAGGTACGGGATACACTGTACGCCTTTTTATAGGAGATGCACATTACGTACGTCATTGTGACTCATACCAGTTCCCTCTCGGAGTGAAACTCCGAGAGGGAACTGGTAGTGGTCACACAGCACGTGCGATGCAACGCACGTGCAGTGTCTGCACGTGGTCTGCACGTGCGATGCAACGTTATTGCACTCTGCTGTGACCTACGTTGTGCTTCTCCCTCGCCATGGGACGAACTGAACGTGCACACTCTCCCTTTCCTGGGTTGAAAACAAGGCAGTCTTTGACTTTCTCTCTCTTTCTAACTCTCGTTTTTTTTTTTATCCTTATTCGCTGCGCCGTGCTCCCTGCGGGGCTGCAGAAATTAGGCGCCTTCTTCTAACCACTACCCCCATGTGGAGGACGGAGATGAAGACGGCAATTTCTTTGGACTGCCCTGGACTGAATGGACATGCAGTCTGTCCGTTTACAGTGATATGCAAAGCGGATTTCCTATAAGGTTTATTTTCCAACCAAAAACTCTCGTTCACAGACTGCTTTTCTCCGTCATTGTGCCTTTACCTTTTCGAATTCCAGCGAATGCATGCGAGCCCGCGAGTACAACAAAATGTCAACTCTCCAAATTCCAGCGAAGGCACGCGAGCACAACAAGATCTCAAAAAGGAGAATGGCAAAAACAAAATGAGCGAGAAAAGCAGTCTGTGAACGAGAGTTTTTGGTTGGAAAACTAACCTTCAAGAAAAGCTGCCTTGCAGATTATTGCAAACTGTCCATTGTTTTCTCCTGCAGAGAATTGTAGGAAGACCACGGCTTAAAACGCGAGCACCGAGACGCTCTGAACGAGCTCTCGGAAGCTATTGTCAAGCTTCCATGATGCTACCATCAACATACAGTATTACACTACCTTTAGTGTGTAAATAGTGTATATAAACGTTGCTCTTATGAGCACCGGCTACTCTGCTTGACTTCTAGCTGAAACTTTGCTAGCTCCTTCGAAATACATCACGAGCAAGCAAAAAGGCACGGAGTCGTTAAGATGAAAATGTGCAACATCACATCGCTTTTATTACGTGACCTATTCGTTCTCCGCCGCATTCGCCCGATCGTGTCCACATATAACTTTCCAGTTTTTATAGCGACGACACGCCGTTGGTTGCGGTCACGTCATCGTATGTCAAATAAACAGCGGTTGCATTATTTATTTGCAAATTACTTCTTCATAAAGTATGGTGAAGTAATTTATTATTTGGCCACCTAAGGAGCTTTCTAACTTGACTTACTTTTTTATCAAGACTTGAATATAATGTTAAGTTTTATTTGGTTGATTTTGAGCATTACTTTCGCAACAGAAGTACATCTGTCAGCGACAATCATTCTTAACCTCTCCCAGTGCCAGTAGGTCCGTTCAAGTTACGTGATGAAAACCAGTTTGCTGGACTATGTCATATAAGACATGTCGCCCAAATTTCGGTCTCTGCATTTTTTATGAATCCAGCCGTCTTTTGTAAAGTCTCTACTGGCAAGTTTTTTTTAAATTTTGTGTTGTTATTTTTAAAACTGGTGGCCTCAGGCAAGCTTATTACGCCGCTTCTCACCACTGGATAGCCATTGTTACGCGCGGCGCCTGGGCCGACGGGGGAGGGCCGCGTTTTTTGTTCATCAAACAAGTCACCGAAGGGCTGCCAGCCAGCTGTCCGCCGTGTATCGTCCATCTTCGCCGGGAACTGAGGTGGCATTCCGACAACATAATGCGTTCGACGAGACGATCACAATGGTTTTTTGGTGTCACCGGTGCAGTGTGGTGGCCACGCCCCAATAAGAGATCTTGACTTGAGCAAGCGTGAGCGGCACTGTCAGAAATGGTGTGTATGTCGCGTGATTCAACAGCACATTCTAAACCCATTCCCTGATTTAGTCAAAATGCACGCTTTATAGTGAGCCACCCAGCTCATTCGCAAGGGATCTCTCGCCCTGTCTGTACAGAATGTAATAAATCCGCTGTTAAGTTTGCTGTCTTACTCCTGAGGGCACATGCGTTTTCCTTTCTGTCTCTCTACACACCATTTCTTGCCCCTATTTCTCCACCCCCAGTGCTGGGCAGCAAACCGGATGCCAAGATATGGTTAATCCCCAGCCTTCCTTTCTCTCTCTTGCCATCTTACTGCCTTGGCATCTTCATCCCGGATATCCAATCTCTTAAAAGGCTGGTACAAATAGGTAAGTTAAAGAATAAAACATATTATGAATATTTTCTGCATCTTCAGACGCTGCATATAAGTGGTCATTCTCGAAAATTATCAACTTTAACACCGTGGACAGGTACTGATGTACCCTGAGTAGCTTCGAGCATGTATTTAGACTCGACGCTTTTAATCTTCATTAAACTGCTTCCTTTCGATTTCATCCTTCGGGGCTTTATGTAGCTCTTCATCTAACGCGCTGCATTTGTTGTGCACTGCTACCACTTCATTTCTTCTGTATATACGAACTGTTTCAGGCACAATTACAGGCTGCCATCTTGGACTGATAATGATGCCGTTTTGCATCCGTATGAATATTCGAATAAAGCTATGGTGAACTCGCACGCATCAAAACGCTGGGCCATTACATTCAACGTCATATGAACATAATCATAGCTAATTACGACAAAAAACATCAAAACTTGCTTTTAGGCTTAAGATGGCAGTGTCTATGCTTTACTGTAACTGTTACACTCATTTTTTGTCAATTTGTCCAATATGTCATTTCATGCAGCGGCCGCCGAACTTGTGCCGCTGTTCATAGTGGTACTCTCAGTTTCTGAAGCTGGATGAAGATAACTAAGAAGCCTGATTTTTACTGGCTACATAAAATGTGAAACGAAGCTATGAATCAAGTTGAAAAAGACGACAAATCTGTGAAAAGTCAGTGCTGGCGCATAAATGGCGCGCCGATTGCGCCGATGAAAAACGTCGGTGGTGGCGACGTGGCGAAAACTCTCGGCGGCGGCACGCCGACCAGTCGGCGCACACATATAATCGCAAGATTCATAATAGTAGAGGTGTGCGCCGACTGGTCGGCGCGCCGCCGCCAAGAGTTTTCGCCACGCTGTCGCCGCCGACCCGAACTGATCGGCGCGCCGCCGCCGCCGCCGCCGCCGACGTTTTTCATCGGCGCAATCGCCGCGCCATTTATGCGCCAGTGGCGAATTTTCAGATTTGTCTTTTAGATGCGGAGCATCTTATACTCGCGCCTTGTAGTGCGCCGTCCGCGCCGTCCGCACCGCTTCTCGAACATTCGACAGCTGACGCGCGCGCATGCGCCGTCGCGCCGTCGCCCACACTTCCACCATCTGTGCATCCCTTCCTCCTCTACACACCGCGCGTGCTTCACTCCTCCACCATCTGTGCACCCTTCCTCCTCTACACACCGCGTTCGACATCTACAATTCTCCTGATTCTCCAGTAGACGCGCATGTGGCGTCGCGCTTCGAGAACATTCAACAGCTGACAGTGCATGCGCCGTCGAGCTGTATATATACTCAAGGTCGGCGCTCGCTCGCTCAGTTGCCGCTCGTCGGTTGGTTTGTACGGCGCGTCGACGTCCAAGGTCGCGGTGAAATGAATTCCAACGAATCCACAAACACAATGATCGACGTCCCTTCGACCAGCGCCGCCCTTTCGCATACGTGTGTACGTGTTCACTCATTTAACACCCCCTCCTACAACCACGTTAACCAATTTAGCCATCGACCCAAGTAAGTCGCAATTTAACACCCCATTTCACAACCACGTTAACCAATTTAGCCATCGACCCAAGTAAGTCGCACTTTAACACCCCGTTAACAAATTATATGCTCCGCATCCTCCTCAGTGTTCCCCCGAGGGAAGCTGCGGGCAATTTTTTTCTTTTTCATCTTGATTTATAGCTTCATTTCACATTTATGTCGCCAGTAAAAAACAGGCTTCTTAGTTATCTTCATCCAGCTTCACAGACCGAGAGTACCACTATGAACAGCGGCACAAGTTCGGCGGCCACAGCATGAAATGACATATTGGACAAATTGACAAAAAACAAATGTAGCAGTTACAGTAATGCATAGACGCTGCCATCTTAGGCTTGAAATCAATTTTTGCTGGTTTTCTATGTCGTAATTAGCAATGATTTTGGCCATACAACGTTGAATGTACTAGCCCAGCGTGTTGATGCATGCGAGTTCACCGTAGCACTATTCGAATATTCATAAGGATGCAAAACGGCATCATAATCAGCCCAAGATGGCAGCCTATGATCGTGCCCGAAACAGGGCGTATACACGAAAGAAATGAAATGGTGGTAGTGCAGCACGAATGCAGCGCGTTAGGTGAAGAACTACACAAAGCCCCGAAGGATAAAATCGAAGGGGAGAAGTTTAATGGAGATTAGAAGCGTCGAGGCGTAATACATGCTCGAACCTGCTCAGGGTATATCATCACCTGTCCGTGGTGTTAAAGTTATAATTTTCGAGGATGACCACTCATATGCAGCGTCTCAACATGGTGCAGAAAATATTTGATGCCTTTTAATTCAGGCATCAGATATCCGGGATGAAGATGCCAAGGCAGTAAGATGGCAAGAGAGAGAAAGGAAGGCTGGGGGAATAACCAGATCTTGGCATCCGGTTTGCTGCCCAGTACTGGGGGTGGAGAAATAGGGGCAAGAAAGGGGGTGTAGAGAGACAGAAAAGAAAACGCATGTGCACTCATGAGTAGGATGGCAAACTTAACAGAGGATTTATTACATTCTGTACAGACAGGGCGAGAGAGATCTTGCGAATGAGCTGGGTGGCTTATTATAAAGTGTGCGTTTTGACCTAATCAGGGAATGGTTCCAGAATGCGCTGTTGAATCACGGGGGACACACACAATTTCTGACGGTGCCGCTCACACTAGCTCAAGTCAACGTCTTTGATTGGGGCGTGGCCACCACGCTGGACCTGTCACACCAAGTTACTACTGTGGTCGTAACGTCGAACGTCTAATGGTGTCGGAATGCCACCTCACTTCCCGGCTAAGATGGACAAAACACTGCTGGCAGCCCTTCGGTGACTTGTTTGACGAACAAAGAACGCCACTCTCCCCCGTTGGCCCAGGCGCCGCGTGTAACAACGCTATATAAGTGGTGAGCAGAGGCGTAATAAGCTTGTCTGAGGCCACCAGTTAAAAAAAACAAATTAAAATTTAAAAAACTTGCCAGCAAAAAGTTTACAAAAGATGGATGGATTCATCAATAATGCGGAGACAGACTCTTGAGCGACATGTCACATATGACGTACTCCAGCAAACATGTTTTCATCACGTACCTTGAACGGACCTACTGGCACTGTGAAAAATGAATAATAATTGTTGCGGACAGTGGTGATGTACTTCTGTTGCGAAAGTAATGCTCAAAATTAACCAAATAAACCTTGACTTTATAATCAGGTCTTGATAAAAAAGTTAGTCAAGTTAGAAAGCTCCTCAGGTGGCTAAGTAATAAATTACTCCACGATACTTTATGTTGAAGTAATTAACAAATAAATAATGCAACCTCTGTTTAATTGATATTCAATGACGGGACTGCAATCAACGGTGTGTCGTCGCTATAAAACTGGAACGTTATCTGCGGACACTAGCGGGCGAATGCAGCGGAGAACGAATATGTCACGTAATAAAAGCGATGTGATGTCGCACATATTCGCCTGTACAACTCCGTGCCCTTTTGCTTGCTCGTGATGTATTCGAAGGAGCTAGCCAAGTCTCGGGTAGAAGTCGAGCAGAGTAGCCGGGGCTGATAAGAGGAACGTTTATATACACTATTTACACAATAAGGTAGCTATAAGTTGATGGTAGCATCATGGAAGCGTGATGGGAGCTTCTCAGGGATGGTTCAGAGTGTCTTGGTGCTCACGCTTTACGCCCTGGTCTTCCTAAAATTATCTGCAGGAGAAAACAGTGGAACTTTGCAATAATCTGCTTGGCAGCTTTTCTGTAAGGTTAGTTTTTCAACCAAGAACTCGCGTTCACAGGCTCTTTTTCTCGCTCATTTCGTTTTTGCCATTCCTTTTTTTTTTTTGGAGATCTTGTTGTGATCGCGTGCCTTCGCTGGAATTTGGAGACGTGACATTTTGTTGTACTCGCGTGCTCAAAATGAGAAATAAAAGCAGTCTGTGAACGAGAGTTTTTGGTTGAAAAACAAACCTTACAGGAAAGCCGCCTTGCAGATCACTGTAAACTGACAGACTGCATGTCAATTCAGTTCAGCCTCTGCCACAATACGCGGCACCCCTCCTCCTACGACGAATTGTTTACGGGACTCTTAGTAGTTAAAGGCTTAGGACTTCCTAAAAAAAGAGTAGTCAAAGGCTTAGGACTTCCTAAAAAAGCTCTTTTTTGCCCCACGCTGAACCGCCATTGCCAGGAGGCGCCGTCTGATCGGGAGGAATGCGTTAGTGAAAGGAATTATACACAGACCACTGACATCATAAAGGTGAAGGGGAAAAGGGGGAGAGAGATGAAGGGAGATGTGTGGAGGGGGGAAGTGGAAGGAAGAGTGGAAGGGGGGCACCCGACGGGAGTCCACGGTATATTAATTTTCTCTTCTTCTTCTCTTTCTTCTTCTTTTTCTTTTCTTTTTTTCCCTTTTTTTCTTTTTTCTTTTCTGTCTTTTTTCCTCTTTCCTTGCCCTCTGATTTGAGATTGTGTAAAGCTGAGCACCCACAAAACAAACTGTATCTTTAATCCTGATGAAGGCCAAACTCTTGGCCGAAACGTCGAAATAAGCCACGTTGTGACGGCTCGGAGGATCTACTGGACTATATATATATATATATATATATATATACTAAATACACTAACACGATAGCACTAAATACAATAAGTACCATATGAATAGGCTGCTGTAAATACCTGTGCTATCTTGAAATTATGTGATACTATGCTGGTATATACATTCGCCCACGCTTGTAATTTGGTCATTGTACGGAATGCTGTAATATAAAATTTTTGTCAGCAGAAAATCTGAGAACCATGACTTCACAGGGTCGCGTTCTTTAAAAAGTCTGTTACCTGCCCCGAGTTTCGTATCAGGGAAGGTGCATTCATGGTTCATTATTCATCAAGTCTTCCTGCAAAACACTGCAAGAAAAACTTGTCATCATTGGAAGGACCTGTGGTTAGTGCACATGTACGTGTTATCCTACATAAGCTGAGTCTTTCGACAATAACTCATCAGTTGCAATACAGCGCCTGTGTTTGCGTCTTTTTAGGTGGGCATGATTGTGTTGTATTGTATGCTGCTTCCTCAAAAGGAAAATAATGACCAGGTGCTTAGCTACCTGCTCCAACAAATAAAAAAAAACAAGATGAACTTTTTGTCTCTTTCAGTACTCCTCTTTCTGCCCCTCCCACCCCCCGCACACACACGCACACCAGAGCTATAAGCGTCCAAGAAGGAAGAGGGGCTGTTAATGGTTGCGCAACTGTCATTGCTTCTCTAAATGTTTCGGTGTGAGGGGGTTTATCAGAGCAGCGAGTATATAATGTACGACAGGAATCAAAGGTGAACATTCGACATAAACCTGTCTCTTTTGGATAGAAACTGAAGGAATGAAAACTCCAACCAAAATATATTTAAGGAAAAAAACATGATGTTTTGAAGCTGGTCCGGCTTCTTCCTCAGGGGTGAGAGATTGGCTTCAAAACGTCATTTTTTCTATATGTTTTGGTTGGACTTTTCTCATTACATCAATGCACGAATAGAAGTGGGGATGGTGGTAAAGGAAAAGATGGCCCCAGTGGCTTTCACAATACTTCATTAGGCAAAATATGTTCTATTTCATCTTGCTGTGTAATCTCCTATAGCCTTCTCATGACTCTCGGCTAAGCTTTGTTTTGTGCTCGGTAGCTCAGGGTGAGGTGAGTTTCTGCGAACCTTAATTACCTGCCTTCCAAACCAGTTACTCCATGCAAGCTTCCCCTGAATGGATGAATCTGTGGTTGGAAAACAGGAAAAAGACGCTATCTTTCCTTGCTGGAGCGGGGCTCAGTGGCTTGAAAGGAGTGGGGGGGGGGGGGGGAGTGGAGAAAAGAGTTTAGAAGTAGGAAGGAGGAGAAAGTTTGGAAGAACGTGACGGCCAAGGCTGCCAGACCAGAAAGAGAATAGGGGCCGTTGGCAGGGCAGTCCGAGTCGTAGGACTTGGAAATGTGCAACTGCAACCACGTAGGCACATACCTATAGCCATTTCCACAAGAAAAAAATGTCCTAGATCACCTTTCTTGGGCAGAAAACTAGCTAAACAGAAAACTAGCTACAGAAACTAGCTAAACTACAGAAAACTAGCTAAACTAGAAAACTAGAATAAATAAACAACCGATAATCTAACCACGGATTGTCACCACAGCTGCGGAAGGAAGGAAAAACGTAATCCGTGACCTCGGCACCAGCGGCTACACAGAGGCATTTATTCGCAGAAAACTGCGAATAAGCAAAGACACGGGAAACACGACACCAATGGCACTCAAACGACGCCCCATGTCGACCCAACTTGAGCGCAGGGAACAGCGAACGAAGCACAATGGCAGAACACTGCGACACCACTCGCAACATGTTTGCCCCATAATAGTCCCGAAGGCATGGTGTAGAGCTCGTTCAATTTGTAGTCTTTCTGCATTCCTTGAAGAGCTCAAAGAGCGCGAAAGATTTGGTACGAGAAACTTGAGCGTGGAAAACGACCTTGCCATCAAGCCTTTTGCGGTGTGGGCTGGAAAAACGCAATGATAGGTGAGGGATCACAGGAAGTTCTTACGAACTTCAAAGATGACTATGAATGGAGAAGTGTTTAAATGGGAATGAAAAAAATATACAAAAACACGGGCGTTTCTATGTTGTGTCGGTTCAACAGAACTGCAGGCCTGTTGGAAAAAGATGGCAGCAATATCTCATAAAGAGACTCGAGAATTAAAAGCCTCTCTGATTGCCGAGAGGTAAAAGAATTCTTCGACCACGTTTCAGCTTGAATAAATTTATTTCCGCAAGCTATGAAGAATCAGGTACGGCATGAACGGTGCGTTTCTGCCTCCTTCCTTCTTGAAATATGGCCGCGAGAATTTTCATGGTACCCTAAATTACGCAGCCGCTGTTTAATTGGTAGCAAATGACATGACAAAAGCCCATGGTCTGTATCATCGTACATTTTAACAAAACTTGAAATCCAGCCAGATGGCGCATTGCTATCGGGAAATTTTTAGCGCAAACTAATGCTTCCAGACGACGTTCACAAGCACCCATCCTGTCTCTCTCGTTCTTTTTAGCGTCTTGTTTAGCGCTCACAACTTTCCCAATTGTCACATTTATTCAAGAAAAAACTGAAGTGGCATCTGAGGGCTCAAGCAGTTCAACGCAATAGAGAGAGAGAACGGGTGCTAGATTTCTCACGAATCGTGCTGCTTTCTCGTCTTTGAAGCCACATTAATAATGAATCTGGAGCTTAGCACTTCTTCTCCGTTGGATTAGGTACATAATCATAGATCAAGCTCAATGTAGATTCCGATGTCACGTAATAAAGGTGTCCTGGAGGGGCACATGTGTCACAACAAGCTGTAGAACCCAATTCCATCCCTTCGTACCGTCATGCTCGTTTAATACAAACATTTGTAGATTAGATTACAGAAACAACATTAAAAGACCGAAAAATATTTAATTCCTCCGTTCGTTAGTAACGCACTTCGTTATGTATTCTGTTCTCTGGGAGCAGATCACGTGATGAATTAACATAAAGTGCTGTTTCTATTTCACCAGAGTCAGCGAACGGTGCACTCTACAAGCACATCACCTAGATTAAACTTCGTGCCAACACAATGCATACAATCCTAAATTACATCGCCAAAAAAAATACGGGTTTCACGGAAAGAATTTTCTAATGCTTCGTTATATATTCAAACGTCAAATTCAAAAATAGCATCACCATGAACGGGATTGATTCTATGGCCGAATTTCACTGCAAAAAGCGCTTGAATAACTGCACCTTTCAGGTGTGCAATAGACATTGCATGAGGTTTTAGATGTGTGGTGTCATCATTAGTTCAGGTTACATTGTTTTAGCGTAGAATTAGCTTTTTAGTCACGTTTACGATGCTTTTTAATGTTAATATTTCACCTCATCGGTCATTTAGTGATGGTCATTTCATTTCCACATCCTTAAATTAGAGTTATGAATAGTTGATATCCAAGCATTTTTTAAATATATATGACTGGTGTTTATCAAAGGACCTAGATTGAGTTCCGGGGAGGGAGAGATATGAACAGTTTTATTATTTGAAAAATAAATTTTTCGGCTTTACAAACGGGAACATCAATTCGACAACAAGGCACGCCAAAGTAGGAGGTTTTAAATATTCGGAACCATGGGTCGGCCAAATAAATGGAGCCTACATAGACTCGCTCAGTAAATGTGCTTTTATTTTAGGACTCGATATAGGGCCCAGCCTATAGCCGGTATTTTGGTCACATATAGGTGACCAAAAATATTTTTTCTCGGCAAAACATTTCCGCAATACACTGCTTTCAATAGAGTAAATTATCCCGACATTTTTCTAATACAACAAAGATAGCCGCCAAAACGCCTTGGACATTTTGTGTGGAATGACCAATCAAACTTTACGTCGATACTTATCACTTTTCGTCTCCACTGTCTCTTTCTAAGTTCGTGTTCTTCCTTTATGGACATTCAACTTCACAGTAATTTAACAAATACGCATTATATTGGTTCTATAGAAGAAAACAGCTTGTGGTATACACATCCTAAATAAAACTTGGCCGTGCACTTACGCCCCATTTCACCGTTCTCATCTTACTTACCTTATTGCCCCATGGTTGCTACGGCAAAGAATATGGTACTTGGGTTGCTCAAGATGACACTTTTTATTTCGTGAACATGTGCCTAGAAAAGTACAAATTACTAGAAATTCACGCTTTACGCAGATAGCGGTAATCAGAGCATTGGTCGTTGGTTATATGATCTGCGCGAAGGTACGTCGCCATATATACCCGTGGCATCGAACATCATCCATATTGTAGGTGTCTCAAGCTTATCAGAAGATTCTAAAATAATCTAGAATTTTCGCAGACTGCCAAGCGTGCTTTGCGCAAGGCAATTGATTAATATGAGGTGTTTAACGTTTCAAAACCACCATATGAGTATGAGAGATGCCGAAGTGGAGGACTCCAGAAATTATGACAAAACCTGGGGTTATTTAACATGCGCCCAAATCTGAGCACATGGGCTTACAGCATTTTCGCCTCTATCGAAAATGCAGCTGCCACAGGCATGACTCGATCGCGCGACCTGCGGGTCAGCAGCCGAGTACCTTAGCTACTGAACCACAATGGCGGTGTTTTTGCGCAAGACAGTGACGTAAAATACAAATACAAATAGCCTCCCTTATTAACGGGACCTGTGACAATTTATCTGGCGTCCGCGACAGGACCTTTTTGGTGCACAGTGTGTCCAAAGTTGTGAGAAAGAGCCTCGAGTTGTTGATAGGGCTATCGGAACGATTTTGTGTGTTGCTCAGTGTTCTCGTTAACGACTGCAAGAGAGTGTTGCGATAGACTGCTTTAGCAGATATTTTTTGCATGCGGCAAGGTTTTATTTGCGAGACACAATGAATCTCGAAAAGTTAGTATCTCTTGGTGAAAAGATCGGCCTTTCTGGCGCCGAACTACGGAAGTGGGTCACCCAGAAGGAAAAAAAAGAAAAAGAGAGGGCCAAAGAAGAAAAGGCAGCTGAGCTGGAAAAAGAAAGGTTGGTGGTCGAAAGAGCCAAAGCGGAAAAAGAAGTTGAGTTGGAGAGAGAGAGGTTGGCAGCTGAGAGAGCCAAGGAAGAAAAAGCAGCTGAGTTGGAGAGAGAGAGGTTGGCAGCTGAGAGAGCCAAGGAAGAAAATCAGCTGAGTTGGAGAGAGAGAGGTTGGCAGCTGAGAGAGCGAAAAAAGAAAGAGAGCAGGAATTGAAGTTGGAGCTGGAGGGAGAAAAGTTGGCAGCCGAAAAGGCGAGAGAAGAGAGAGAGCAGCAGTTGAAGTTGGAGCTGGAGAGAGAAAGACTGGCAGCTGAGAGGGCGAAAGAAGAAAGAGAGGAAAGGGAACGGCAGCGACAGCACGAGATGGAACTCGAGCGGCTCCGTTTGCAACAGCGAAGTGAAACTTCAGTCCAAGCTAGAGTTGAAAGCAGCAAACAGGAAGATCGTGGCTTCCGCTTGAACCCAAGCAAGCTCCTCGTAGCGTTTGATGAAAGGAAGGACGACCTTGACGCGTACCTTCACAGATTTGAGACGGTTGCAAAAAGCCAGAATTGGCCGGAACATCAATGGGTAAGTGCTTTGAGTAATTGCTCGAGTGGTGAAGCGCTCAGTGTGTACGGTAGGCTGACGCCGACCGATGCAGCCAACTATGCAAAGGTGAAAACTGCTTTGCTGAAGTGATTTAGATTTACTGTGGAAGGATTCCGGGACAGATTTCGGACAGGAAAGCCAGCTTATGGTGAGACGGCTACGCAGTACGCCGCCCGACTTAGCCATTATTTCGACAGATGGATTGAACTTTCAGGGACAGTGCAGGAGTACGATGAGCTTAGAGAGCTCCTAATAAGAGAGCAATTTCTTACCAGTTGTCACCCAAGCCTGTCGCTGTACTTGAAAAAGAGGAAGGCTGAGTCACTAGAAGACATGTTTGAATTAGCTGATCAATTCTTGGAAGCGCAAGGTGGCGCAAATTTAGCCAAAGTCAAGAAGGAGTGTCCCGAAGATTCTAAAAATTCGGCACCCGAACAAAAGAAGCGTGCACCGGAGAGTGTTCCGCGATGTTTTCTGTGTAACCGAGTGGGTCATCGCGCGAAAAACTGTCGAATGATCTTTACGAGCCCTACGGTTGTAAAATGTTTCAAATGTGGTCAGACTGGGCACAAGGCAGACGCATGTCGTAACGGAGTGAGTCAAACTCACCAGGTATCCTGTGCGCAAGTGGCACCAAAAACCGTTGATGACGTCACCGATGGATTCGTAGAATTGAAAAATGGGGAGAAACTTCCAATTGTGGGTGCTGTAATGACAAAACAGCCAACCGGTGTTACGAAGGGAATGCCAACGCTGCCTGGAAAAGTTGTGGGCAAGAAGGTTACGGTGTTGGAAGATACCGGCAGCTCCACTGTTATCGTGCGGAGAAATTTGGTACGGGAAAGTGAGTTAACAGGCAAATCGAAACCGGTTTGTATAATTGACAGTACGGTTCGGATGCTTCCCGAAGCAGAAATTGAGGTTGAAACCCCGTACTTCAGCGGAAGGTTACTGCTCTATGCATGACGACCCCGCTGTACGACCTCGTCGTCGGAAACATCGACGGAACGCGAGGGCCATGTGATCCAGAACGTTTGGGGAAGACCCTAAGATAGAGCCCTCGCCAATCCAGCGACCGCGAGATACAGTGGAGGAGCATTCCGTGATGGACCTCACTCGAGCCCAAGGTGAAGCCGTGGTGCAAGAGACAGTGAATGAGAAGATGATCGTGTTGAATGAGTTCACGTGCTGGGCAGCTGGACTTACGTCGGCACGACCTCAACCGACCGACAATGTAAAGGTGACGGAGTTGGCCAGCCAGGCCAAGTGTCGGGACATGAACAAGCGGGTGAATGACCGGACAGGATCGGTTGAGCGTCATGACCCGCTAACATCGTCGGAAGTGACAACGATGGCTGAGACGCTGCCTCAGATACCATCGGTAGAAAGGGCTCGCCGGAACAAAACGAGGAAAACAAGAAAAGATCGAGCGAGCACCGCAAGAAAGGGCGCAAGTGCAGTTCGAAGTACTTAGGATAGGTGCTGAGGTCAAATCAGAATACGTTTGGCTGTGTTGTTATTGTTTTATCCTGTGTCACAAGTGTCGAAGTGTTTGTGCTGTGACGTGATGTATAGTATTGTACAATTGTAATGAGAGAACTTTGTACATTTTTATTGTTTGGAATATGTGGTGGAGTGTTGTACTCTTGTACCTGTGGCTATATTTCATGTGTTGTGAGATTGAATTACAATGTACAATTGTATTGAGTGATCTATTGTAAATGTAACGTGTCATGAGCGACGGACTATGGTGCAGTCTCTGAGGGTGTGGGGACTATTCGCGCTCGTTTGTGTGGTTTTGAATACTATGAGATAATATTCTTAAAGTGGGGGCAGTGTCACAAACCGAGCGCTCAAAAAAGGGCGCGCCGCCAAATTCTCGCGACGAAGCGCCGAGAGGTCAACGATAAAAAAAGAAAAGAAGCATCCAAAAACTCCCCGGGCGCGCGTCCTTCTCCCCTCGGAAGCGTCCGTTCGCCGACGAACGTCCTCTCATCGGCGCCCGAGCAAGCCCTGGAATGTTCTAGATGGAAAGGGGCGGGGTGATGCCGGGTTGCGTCATCCGTCGCGGATGGCCTTCGAACCGTCTCGCCCTCTCCCCAGCCTTCGCTGCGTATCGCGCTGACGAAATGATGAGAACTTTCTGGAATCTCGCGCGGAAGGTATTTAACCGAGCAGCGGAGATGGGAGATTAGCCGAAGAAGGAAGTTAACGCCAGAGTGCGTAGGGTGTACCGCCTTGTGGGCGAAGCCTTTTGTCTTCTGTAACAAAGGAGGAGAAGTAAGTGGAGAAGAAGAGGATTTCCACCTGAGGGGTGAAGACTCGAGCTACCGGCAAGAGTGTGTGTCTACTGCTATCGAGCGAAGACGCGTGGCAACAGCTGAGTGTGGGAAGCCGACGTGTTTCCGGCGAAGAAGTTTGAAGCTTGGAGAGTGGCCAATTGAAGACGCGAGGTTTCCTGGAAGAGAAACTTTCTGGACTTTGAGTGAGTGATTCTCGGAAGAGTATCATTCCGACTTTTGTTCCAAGAACTTTGGACTGAATAAGTTTTCTAAATCTTTAGTCTTTAAGTGTCTTGGTTGTTCAATTCATGCGACTGCATTGTAGTGCGTACTGTTGTCTGTGTCCGTTGTTTCACGTGTGGCTGACTGTACTGTGTAGAACATTGATTGGTGACACATTGTATTCAACTATTGTCGAGTGTGCATACTTGTGTATCGTTTTGATCAGCCATAACTGAGAATATAATTTTGTTTTGTTTATCAACTCTCGGCTCTGACTTGTTCTTTGGGCCACAGCCGGCGTCCGCTCGCGCGCCAAATAGGACCACTTCTAAATTGTCCACGCTTTCGTGGTGCGGTTCGGGGGGCCGATACTTCGGCCCTTGGAATTAGCCTGGCGATCGCCTCCCTAATTAACGGGATCTGTGACAGCTGGTTATTTCTTCAACCACTTTTCTTTCTTATTTACATTCTATTGGTTCTAATAACTTCCCCTATACATTCCTTGGCATTACTGTCTGTTAGATCTCATTAATATTGTGTCAAAACACAATATTATGTCAAACACAATATTGTGTCAAAACACGGAAAAACGAGGCCTTAGGTATACACTTCTTTCCCTTATATATATATATATATATATATATATACATATATATATATATATATATATATATATATATATATATATATATATATATATATATATATATATATATATATATATATATAGTCTAGTAGATCCTCCGTGAGCGGTCACAACGTGGTTTATTTCGACGTTTCGGCCTAGAGTCTGGCCTTCATCAGGAATAGATACAGTTTGTCGGTGCTCAGCTTTATACAATCTCAAATCAGAGGGCAAGGTAAGAGGGAAAAAAAGAAAAGGAAAGAAAAAAAACAAAAAAGATAAAAATAATATACGGTGAACGCCCCTCGGGTGCCCCCCTTCCACTTTTCCCTCCACTCCCCCCATCTCTCTCCCCCCTCTCCCCTTCACCTTTCTGATGTCAGCGGTCTGTGTATGTTTCCGTTCACTAGCGCATTACTCCCGATCAGATGGTCCCTCCTGGCACTGGCGGTTCGGTGTGGGGCAAAAAAGAGCTTTTCAGGAAGTCCTAAGCCTTTAACTGCTCGGGGTCCCGTAAACAATTCGTCGTAGAAGGACGGGGGCCGCGTATTGTGGCAGAGGCTGGTCAGCGGGCATTTTAGGAAGTTCTAAGCCTTTAACTACTCCGCGCCCTGTCAACATTTCGTCGTAAAAATAGGGGTGCCCCGTATTGCGGTAGGCTGTGCAAGCGCGTGCAATGCGAATTCCTGGCCCGCTTCTAAATTACGCGTGTCGTGGGGGCCTCCCGGCTGTGCACATGGTTGCTGTTGGGCATGTCGTGCATGGCACAATTGATTGGGTAGTAAAATAAAACAGAAATAAAACAGAAAACAGACGACAGCTGCACTTAGGAAGAGTAGTTACACTTGGAATTGTTTTAGGTTGTCCAGTGCCCTTCGCAGCTGCAGTGCCGTGAACTCAGTTACTATTTTCATCGTTGCCGTTATTGTTTTCTAATGCTTTAATTGCTGCAAGTGTACCAGGATTCTCATTTATTCCTCTATCGAGGGTGTTAAATCGATGCATAAGGTATGACTCTCGTTGTTCACGTTCTCGATTTGATTTAAATCCCGTCTCTAAGAGCGTTACTGATAGTTTGTCGAATGCATGGTCGGGAAGATTGAGATGTTTTGATAGAGGTAGACTTGGGGCTGATTTCGCATGGGCTCTGTGATTATTGAAGCGAATCCTAAATGGTGTTTCTGTTTGTCCGATGTACTGCGTACCACACACGTTGCATTCGAGTAGGTACACCACATTAGAAGAATCGCATGTTAGGTTTCCTCGTATGTTAATCGAAAACTTGGATTGCGTGCTGGTTGCTTTGTCTGTTTCTCGCATCGCCTTACATACAAGACATCGTGGCTTTAAGCAAGGGCGGCATGAATTATTGGGGGGTGATGTGTTAATTTGGGAGTGGACAAGGGTGTCTTTGAGGTTACGTGGTCGTCGGTAAACGACGCCTGGAGCGGATGGGAATGCGCGTTTCAGACGTTCACTTTGTTCCAGAATGTTGTAATGTCGTTTAAGGATTTTGTTTACATTGGGGAAGTTTGTGCTGTAAGTCAAGCAGAGGTTTGTTCGTTGTGGGTCTTCTCGTGGTGGTCGCTTCATAAGTAAGTCTTCACGCTTTAGTTTTCTCGCTTTTTGAACAGCGTCATTAATTACATGTGGGGGGTATTTTTGTTGCTCGAGCATAAGTTTTAGCCTCTGTGAGCTCGTGTCAAAGTCAGCGTCTCTAGAGCAGATTCGCTTAAACCGGTGAGCCTGGCTGTATGGAATACTGTTTTTACAGTGGCGTGGGTGATCGCTTTGGTAATGAAGGTATTGTTGTCGATCCGTTGGTTTGCGATATAGGGTTGTAGAGAGCTTCTCTTCTTCTATCGTTATGGTAACATCAAGAAAATTTACGGTAACTTGCGAGTATGTGTGTGTGAAGTGTATGTTCGGGTGTACAGCATTGTAAGTGTCTATAAAGCTGAGAAGTTCGTCCTCGCTGTGGGTCCAAATAAGAAAGATGCCGTCTATGTATCTTCTGTATAACATTGGTTTCAAGGAACTTTGTGCAAGAAATTCAGATTCTAGCTTTCCCATAAATATGTTGGCATAATTAGGTGCCATTTTGGTGCCCATAGCGGTCCCGCTGATTTGTCGAAAATACTCTTGGTTAAACTCGAATGAATTTAATTCGAGGACCATCCTCGTCAATGTTGCAATGGCAGAGAAATCTGGGGTGTTAGATTGTCTATGGTTTGTGTCCGCTGACCAGCCTCTGCTGGGGTGTTAGATTGTCTATGGTTTGTGTCCGCTGACCAGCCTCTGCCACAATACGCGGCCCCCGTCCTTCTACGACGAATTGTTTACGGGACCCCGAGCAGTTAAAGGCTTAGGACTTCCTGAAAAGCTCTTTTTTGCCCCACACCGAACCGCCAGTGCCAGGAGGGACCGTCTGATCGGGAGTAATGCGCTAGTGAACGGAAACATACACAGACCGCTGACATCAGAAAGGTGAAGGGGAGAGGGGGGAGAGAGATGGGGGGGAGTGGAGGGAAAAGTGGAAGGGGGGCACCCGAGGGGCGTTCACCGTATATTATTTTTATCTTTTTTGTTTTTTTTCTTTCCTTTTCTTTTTTTTTTCCCTCTTACCTTGCCCTCTGATTTGAGATTGTATAAAGCTGAGCACCGACAAACTGTATCTATTCCTGATGAAGGCCAGACTCTAGGCCGAAACGTCGAAATAAACCACGTTGTGACCGCTCACGGAGGATCTACTAGACTATATGCAACGCTACGGCCACTCAACCACCATGCCTGCCTATATATATATATATATATATATATATATATATATATATATATATATATATATATACATTTATATAGAACTTGAAGGGAAAGCACAACAGGTCCGGGTATTTTCTATATTGAAATAACTTGCAGATAGCACTAAGAAAAGGATAGTGTTTACTAACGTTTCGGCCGTGGCACGGCCTTCTTCAGAGTCATATATATATATATATATATATATATATATATATATATATATATATATATATATATATATATATATATATATATAGTAACAAGCGTACTGACCGCTACCGGAGTTCCTTTCTGTGTGAGCGCTGCAGTGGTCGAATGAGTTACGCGCCTTTGTCACACTGGCACCGATGAAGCGCGCTATCAACTTTCCGTGTCTTGACAGCTACATCGGTGTCACACTACTGGCATCTACGATCGAGATCAGCCCCGTCCGGTTTTAAGACGATCCAGCATCTCCGCCAATCTCAGCCAGAATGAGTTTGGACTGCGACGTAGCGAATGTTCGTGATCGTGATGAAAAAAAAAATCTGGATCTGTTCTCTACGCGATTAAAAGTGCTCGTGTGACACTGGTATCAGAAATTACGAAACCGATTGCGCTGTCAGTGCTATCCTATATTGTAAGGGTTGCACTGGTTAGAATTGTGTACACAAGCTTTTGTGCTGTGCAGCTACATATATTTTGCATATTTACTTACACATCTCATAAAAGTGTGCAGCCCCCACTGGAGAGGACATAGTAGCATGGGCATCGGCACGGGGTGCAAAAGAGGCCCGCGATCATCCCTCCTCTCCTCCCCAGAAGTCACACTAGTACTTGCCCCTCACCCAAGCTACACCAGTGCGCATTGCCCCATACCCCACCGCCATGCAACAAGAGTTTGCAGCCTCCACCACAAAATCCCGCCAAAGCTCATGCATTGTAGCAGGCATTTTGTGGAACAATCGCAAACACCGGATGTGAACACCATTCATCTTACGAGCCACTGATTTTTTCGGTGGCGACCAAGAAAAGGACGCACAACACAGATGGGGCACAGATCTATGATGGTCAGTGGAGCACTGTCTTCAGTACATGTTTCTTAAGTATCTTGCCAAGACTGATGGTTCGACCCTCCATGCTCTGCGTAGACTTGCTTCATGGGCGTACGATTGCTTCGTCATTTGCAGCCTATTTCGTTCGACTCTAGGACAAAGGTATTGCACAGTGATCTCCACTTTAATCCGTCATGTGTGAGTTGATTTCATTGTAATACTGCGAATTCCTTAATTTTTGTCACCCAATCCACTACGCTGCAATCCTCAATCACGTTTCCTGTTTCTTGATCACCATTTCGTTGCTCCAATCGACTGCACCGGTTGTCTCTCCTACGCATTCATTGCTTGGCCCGTCTCCACTTCTTTTGCTTGAATACTGCATTTCGGATGGAGACGGAAAAGTTGTAGGCCCGCGTGCTCAAATTGAGATGCACGTTGAAGAACCCCCGGTGGCCGAAATTTCCGGAGCCCTCCAGTACGGTGTCTCTCAATCATATGGTGGTTTTGGGACGTTAAGCCCCACATATCAATTTTTTGCTTGAATATCACCCGAAATATTCAGTGACCCCATTTTCCTGACCTGTTTTGCGCCTAATCTCTTAATGTCACTCCTGCCATTTTTCGTTCTGCTGCACGCTGTGTGTTTTTAGCCTTTCTCTAGTTTCTCTCAGTGGCAACATGTAGTGTTTGTACACCTTTCGTTTGAAGGTGCACTGACACAAAAGTTTTGCTCCTTCTTTTTTTTTGTTGCAATAGGTAGGCTTATGACCCACTGATCAGACCTGGAAACCTCGAGTGTGCAACGATTATATTTATTTAGAGTTGTTCTTAGAGCGCCCGGTCGCAGTTTCGGTTTCAAAGAGCACTGGGCTGGACAGGAGCACTTCCCGTAGCAAAGTAAATGTGACCATGCAAAACTGACATGAACGCCGCGTGTAGGAAAGTGCCGCATTGACAATGACTACTGTCTGCAGGTGCAAAGCCACAGACACAGAAAAGGAAGAAGCCCATAGTGCAAGCGTAGGGCATTCGCCAAGCAAACAGCCAACACAAACTAGTGACGTAGGTCCGTTTGCACTCCCTCCACGTTGATGTTGGCATCGCGAGGGGCTCTGCATCTTGCTCAGTTGGATGGCATGTACTTAAAGATTGCTTTTATATATGTTCTGCGCTATGCTTGCCCCTGATATTTTATAGATGTTGTTTACATCTCTAGATAAATCTATCTCACTCATTATCTTAACATTGAAATATTATGTCGAGGCTCCTTTAAGGACAGCAGCATTGATCCGGAGTGCTTACCATATGCACTCCTGCCCATGCTTATTCTTTAAAGAAATCCTTTTTCATGAGTGGGATCGCCTGTTAGTAATTGACCTAGGTATACATCTTCCACCGGCTGGTTACCAATCACGAGCTGTTTCTAATTTGCCAGTTATCTTTGTCTTCATAATATTCTTCTGCAATTTGTCACCATCATTTATAAAGAGCACCATGTCATCTGCCATTTGTAGGTTGCTGAGATAATCTCCATTATTTTTTACGCCTGTTTCAGATACAACTTTGGAACTCTGCAGCCTCCTCTAAGGCGAATGAACACAAGCCTGCACAAAGGGGAATGCAGTCATTACTGATTCAGGAGCTGGATGGCTGGTGACTTTGCCTTGGGAAAACATTAGTGCGTTCATAAGTGAGACTGTTTTTTTAGTCGTGGACCCGATCAGCTGCTGTGCTTCAGTTGTCGGGGCAGAGCCCCTCCGGAATTCTTAAGTTATATATTACTATAGTTCAGCTTAGATATTTTCACGCATTCAGGGAACAACATTCGGAAGATTGCATCACCTTTCTGTGTTGTAATTTGACAGCTTTCTTCAGAGGGGAGCAGGGGGAGGGGGGGTTTCAAGCTAACTGTGACGTCTTCGTAGATGTCAACTAAGGTATTCATATACACTTCAAGTACTCCTTGAAGACATGTGAAATTTGTTGACATGGCGTGTCGCTGGAGCCGTTTCCAGAAGAAGACTTGTCTTCTTCAAGGATGCTGTGTCGCTGTAGCTGACATTTCGACAAGCACACTTGTCTTTTTCAAGGCTCAGCCTTGATGAAGACAAGTTTTTTTGTGGGAATGTCACTTTACATTTAAGTGACAAGTCTTTCTGTGGAAAAGTTTATTTAGCGGCACACCGTGTTCACAAATTTTGCATCCCTTCACGCTTCCATCTTTCCCTAAACCTCTGCTTGGTACTCCTTTGTGACTCTGCTTTCAAGACTGCCGGTATTGCCACTGAGTCGAAGGACTTTTCATAGTGTATAGACGCTAATCTAAATAAAGGTGTTGCTGTTGACGAAACGGGAACGCATGAAATATTGTACTTTGACATTAAATTTTCATTGCCTAGCATGTGCAGGTAAGCCCCACTTCAATGGACACTATCATGATGAGTCAGCATAGTTCACTGGGCTTGTGAGCTCTGCATCTTGCATGTTCCCGAAATCATCAGAATCGATCCCGAAGTTGCTGGACAAAAATTCGCTCATAAGTGCTTACGTGGAACTGACGGTAGAGGCCAGAGTCACTTCTAGTACGTCATGACCTGCTTTCTTTTCCCGCGGGATTTATACCTTCATCAGACAATGTTGGCACGTCACTATGACACCAACCTCTCAATGTCAAAATCGAAAGTTGTTTTTTAAGCTGGTTGCACCAAATATATATTCAGAGCATTCTGAGGTTCTGTGATACTTCTACCGCTATACTCAGAAATGCTCCTTGACTTGAACTTTGTGTTTGCCCCGCCGCGGTGGTTTAGTGGCTAAGGTACTGGGCTGCTGACCCGCAGGTTGCGGGATCAAATCCCAGCTGCGGCGGCTGCATTTTCGATAGAGGCTTAAGTGTTGTAGGCCCTTGTGCTCAGACTTTGGCGCACGTTAAAGAACCCCAGGTGGTCTAAATTTCCAAAGCCCTCCACTACGGCGCCTCTCATAATCATATGGTGGTTTTGGGACGTTAAACCCCACATATCAATCAATCATGACTTGAACTTTGCTTGCCATTGCCTTCAATGCGGCGCGTTTGAAATGTGTTTGCGCATTTGTACTGCATTGGCACAGCCTAAAGTAGCGCAATCGAAATGAGTTTGTGCTGCATTGACAGGGTTTGGAGTGGTCCTTGAAACCCTTGAAAAGCCTTGAATTTTCAAATGGCATTTTCAAGGCCTTGAAAAACCTCAAGTTTCTTTGAGGTCCTTAAAAATCCTTGAATTTCGTCAATCAAAGTCTCATAAGCCTTAATTTAGGGGATTTTTTTGCTTGCCTGGCAACAATGTCTTTTCAAGGCAACAAACCATCCAGTCCAATCTTTCTCTAGCCATAGTGCAGTGTTCTAATACAGTGTACTGTTCTAGTACACTGTAGTTATGGTAGTGCCTGCGTGGTTACAGCCGCAACGGAGCTAAGCCTGGCTTTTTTGTGAAGACTGTGCCAGTGTGCGTGGATATCCTTAGCCGCGTTGCTTATGATGGAACTATGCTGGACAAGTGCAAATTTCAGCCGTCTTGGTCATGCATTGCTGCTTATAGGGAGTGGATTGCACCAGATACGTTAGGGCAAAGTCTTGCCATGTAGGAACAGCTGCGACGTGTCATCACTAGGAGAGTCTGCCCTTAAAAGTCACATGAAGAGTACGAAACACATTGAGAACACAGAAGCGAATACATTTCATGGTAACTTAAGTGTGTTCGGGGTGCCAATCATACATTTAAAATAAAGTATGAAATTTTATGCTGTAAAAAGTCGTGTTGTCATTTTTTGTGGTTTCAAGCTTTATTTTAGGTCCTTCAAATGCATTTGGTAGGTCCTTAAAAGTCCTTGAAAACCCTTGAATTTTGTTTTACTTAAGTGCTATGAATTCTGATTGAAAATCTTGGAAAGTCAAGTTCAAGTCATGGAGCGTTTCTCAATACGGGGGTTAGATTCTCAGAACAAGTGTTTTCATTTAGAGCAACAGTATGAACATATCTGGAAGTATAAATGCAGTGCTGTTCTTTTGCATACTTTTTATTGCAAGTGAATTGATTCCCGCTGCACACCAGGCAAAAAAGTATACTAAATAAATTTTAACATGTCGATGTTGCTGCTCAGTTCTCATGTCTTACTATTTTTGTGTTGTTAGAACCACCAAAAGTTCAATACTTTTTCACATAGCAGGTGGTGTTGGGGTTCGCTTCCGTGCACAGTAATTATTCAGTAATTATTTTATTGTCAAGGAGGTAAGTGCGATGCCATGGAAACACCCATAAGGGTAAAACACGTTTGAAGTGCATATACATTTTCTGACTTGAAGATGGCATAATGTCATCCCTGTCTTAGTGCTCAAGAAACACCCAAGAAGCAGGGCTGTGCTACTGTGTAGCCAGAAATTTTAGCCTAGGATAAAATGGTCAGCTTGCACCCTTTGCTTCTCCTTCCCCGTACCCGTGTCTGCGTAGGAATGATTGCAAGGTAGATATGCCAAAAAAATTGATTACAATGCATTTTTAAATATCAAATTACATAATCTTGTAATAAACAGCTTGATGTATGTAATCACGGCCCAGCTCTTTGCTTTGGTTTGGTTAGGCGGAAAGAGTATTCTACGAGAGCAGCCAGACCGGTGCAAGATTCCATGGAAGAGGCTGTACTACCAAATATTCACCATGTTGACCGAGCAACCCAAGATCAAGGAAAGCCTGTTTCTCCAGGCTTCTGTGGCACTCTTCAAAGTGATGCAGTATCTGCAAAGGAGGAGCTACCTCTCTGGACCATCAGTCATGATCACCTTGAACCTTTAGCAGGACTCGGTGAAACAATACGACAGGCTGAAGTGGTAAGCGCGTGCTTTTGTGATGTCAAATTTGTTTTTGCATTTATCTGTGATTTCACTCATACATAAAGCATTGTGACGTGTACATTACAGCCTGTTTTAATTGTCCATACCCCTACAGGCATGCCAAACAGAGCCAGAGCTCTTAGGAAATCTAGTCATCCTTCTGTCAACAACAGATGGGTCCGAGGCATCGACTCAAGTGTCTCACATCGTACAATGTGACAAGGTACAGTGATTGTAACACGCTTGCTGTGTTTGTTCCGTGCTTCCAGTGGTCTTGGTTTTCGTCATAATGGTTGTAGCAGTAATTTGCGGTCTGGCCTTGCCTGAGCACATTAAAGCATGCATTCCTAGTGATTGATTGATGATTGATTGATTGATTTGTGGGGTTTAACGTCCCAAAATCACCATATGACTATGAGAGACGCCGTAGTGGAGGGCTCTGGAAATTTTGACCACATGGGGTTCTTTAACGTGCACCCAAATCTGAGCACACGGGCCTCGACATTTCCGCCTCCATCGGAAATGCAGCCGCCGCTGCCGGGATTTGAACCCGCGACCTGCGGGTCAGCAGCCGAGTACCTTAGCCACTAGACCACCGCGGCGGGGCGCATTCCTAGTGATTGAAATATCCAAATCACCGTCATAATGTTTTATGGCCCGACTGCTGTAGCCATCCGTTTAAATCGAGGTGCACGTAAAGCATCACTAGTGGTCAGAAGTCTAGAATTGTCCACTATTGCAAGCCTCACGATTATAATAAAGAGGCTAGGCAATGCTTTTTCTGGTAACCATCAAATACTTTCACTACCAGAGTTTATGGTTTCGTGGATCGATTGTCGCGAAATGTTTTAGAAATTTGTCTGCTATGAACAGAGTTACCGGGACTTGTTGCATGCTGCAATTGCTTTCACACTTCTCTGGTCCCTACGAGCACGGTAGAAGCTAAGCAGGGACGAGTGGCACAGAGTGAAGATGTTATGACCTGCTAGATGGCACGTTAAAGAACCGCAAGATGCACGACCTGCTCAGTTTAACTATAGGCGAAGTTGGAACCTTTGAACCACTCGCACCATTCCCCACAGTAGGGTCCGGTAGTTCTTTTTTTATAAATCAAACAGAAACAGACAAGTAGCATTTATTACATCTCTTTATGCATGGAAGGTTCTTTTTTTATCGCAGCTACTTTAATTAGTAGTAATTAATTTTAGTGGGATCTTGTCACATCATCGGGATTATTTTCAAAATATCCCACTTATGCGGCGCGCGTGCGGTACATTTAGTTTAATTTTTCGGTAAGTATGGCACTGTTGATGATATTGCTGTTTTAGACATCATACATTGAGCTTTCACACTTTAAGTACTTTCTTTTCTCGTCCTAAGTGCACTGGAAGGTATGCGGGGAGGCAAGGCATGCAAGAAAGACATTATATGAGGGTGCGCCATGACCTTGAGCACGCGTGATGAAATGAGAACTCTTTTTTCTGCTGAAATTCTTACGTGTTAGTGTGGCTTCTTGGGTAACGTTTGCAGACTGTGGAGCATAGCGCCGGCACGTGGCAGCACTGGGTGGCAAGAAGTGCATCTGTTGCAAACGCCACTTTTGATTTATGTCGTGTATTGGCCAATACATGCTGCGTATTGGCCAATACGCAGCATGTTCGACGTCAAAGAGCAGGCGCTGGCCACTTTAAACAGAGTAAAAACGGCCCTTTGTATGAATAAAAGTGTAGAGTTTCCGACAACATTTACTAGGGAGAACTCTGGCGCTGTGGTCGTTCAGTCGCTGTGGGAATGGTGGGTAGTACACAAGTGTGCCCAGTCTTCATGCTTGTGCGCTTTGAATGCACTCGTGGCGTCATTTAGTGCTGTGTTTTGGTTGTTTCGAACTGGAAACAGAACTTCCTAAGTTTTGTAAGCTCATTTGAACCTGTGAGCCTAAAAAGGTCAAGGCAGTAAAGTGATACAACTGAACATTTGCTAAACTTGGTCTTGTGGCAAAGCAGCTCCAGGCCTTGCGGAGGCAAACGGAGCCGAAGGAATGAAGCTTAGACAAATCTTTGTGCTGCCCATCATTTCCTTGCTGGCAGAAGCACCATGTGTTCTAGCTCCCATAGACACTAGGGCTGGGGTTCCTTCCCTCTAGTGTATTTCTGGGAAAGTAGACTTGAAAAATGGGGGGGGGGGGCTAGAATAAATGGCTACCTCGCGCACCGATTCCGAACTCCCTCTGCCATACAAGACTGCAAGATTTGGCTAAGATGGTCGTACGAGTGTCTGCTATCTTCAGGATGTTTTTTCTGACCAACCCGGTGGAGTGATCCATGACACCTTTAACCGTAAAAGCACTAAATACCTCACCTCAATTTTGATTGTCGTGGTTGGCAGGACAACTAGTTTCCCAGGTGCACAGCTACATGGTGGCCTTGCTGCTTTCATCTTTCTTTCATATTCATTGTAAAGAGAGTGCTTTGAAGTGGCTCCATTTTGATCTGCTGGTATTTGGGTTATCAGACCACTGAGAAAAATCTTTGATCTCATACGTGCAGAGGACCCAGGAGGCAGAGAGTGGCTGCAGCACATCCCAGGATGCAAAGCCCAGCTCAAGTCATGTTGTGAGTGATTCTTTATTGATCATAAAAAACAGGGTATTGAAGAAAAAGAAAGAAACCCTTTTTACCAATACACTTGCGAGGAATGAGAATGAAACAGAAAGAGGGAAGGGAAAATAGTGCAATACAAAAAGAAGAAAAGAGAAAAAAGACTGATTCTGACTCTTGAAGAGTAGAAGTGCTGGATCATTGTGGCAAGTGGCTTAAAACAGCCGGGCAATCAGGTTTGAATCTTCAAGGAAGGCGAGTTTGGCCGAAAGCGCAATGTAGTGGCAATCCTTGTAGCCATTAAGATGGAGGAAGTCCTGGAGGGTCGCACAGGGGGCGTTCGATATCACGGTATGCCATGACGAGCCACTCCGTGTGTTAAGTAGGAAAGGGCACTGGTAGACTAGATGTAAAACTGTTGAAACTGTGCCGTTGTCAACGCAGTTCAGTGCAGCCATGCTGTGTAGACTATGTTTGTGTTCTGTGGGCCACACAGAACCGGTCCTCAGAGCGAGAAGGAGCACACAATCATGACGGGAGAATCTATAACTAGAAACGGGAGAGAGGGGTGTCCAGCGATGACTTGCACGTTAGGATGATCGCATGCTAGCTGATGACGAAAATTGATGCGTGCAGAGTCACACAACATGGCATAATCCGTCAGCGGGCTCGCAGTAGAGCTCGTCTGCTGCCTTGTTGTGTTCAATGCCAAAATGGGGTGGGAGCTACTGGAATACGTCATAACAACTCTCTCAAAGCGCCAGGAATTTCCGGACGAGCGGTGGGCTGTAGCAGTTTCTCGAGAGCTGGCGCAGAGCTGGTTCAGAGTTGCAGGAAATAGCTGTGCTCGTGACAGTCAGTGAGTCTTGAAGGAGATCAGCAGTCAGCTCCAGACCTACCAGTCCAGTCGCTTAGCTCAGCACACTCACTCATGAGTACACTCACTCACACTCACGTGGGGAGTATGAAGGTGAGTGAGCACCCATGAGTGGACATGTGTGTGAACGTGAGTGAGTACTAATGAGTGTGAATGGGTGTGAGTGTAAACGTGAGTGAGTGCCCATGATATTCAGTAAGCGTGAGTGTGAACGTGAGTAATTATGAGTGAGAATAGTCGTAAGTATGAACGTAAGTGAGCACCTATGTGTGTGAGTAGGCGTCAGTATGAACGTGAGTAAGGGCTTATGCTGTATGACGTGAGTGAGTACTCACGAGTGTGAGAAGTCGTGAGTATAAACGTGAGTGAAGGCCGGTCAGTGTGAGTAGGCGTGAGTATGAACGTGAGTGAGTACCCGTGAGTGTGAGTAACGTGAGTATGAACGTGAGGGAGGAGCTATGAGTGTGCGTAGACGTGAGTATGAATATGAGTGAGTGCGAAGGCTGAAAAATTTGTGGTGAGTGTGTATTACTTACCGTATTTGTTTTTCAAAGTGCCAACCTATGTTCAGCTTGTGGGGATCTGAGGCGCACCCGCGACCATTTCGCGGGAATTTTGTCGAACGGCCACACCCTTTTGCTTTTTCTGCTCTGGTAACGGCCCGTGGCGATAGATGGCGCCACGTGCGGGCGCGGCACTAGTTACGTGCGCTCCGAGGGAGTTACGTGCGCTCCGTGCGCTCCGAGTCAACGCCTCGGACCCATCTGTTGTTGACAGAAGGATGACTAGACTTCCTAAGGGCTCTGGCTCTGTTTGGCTTGAGCACTAAGACAGGGATGACATTAGGTCCGTTCGATTCGCCTGCACCACGTGAACCAGTTCACGAGGTGCTGCACCTTGCCATTCGTTTCAGCGGTGCAGCAATGACGACAGCTGAACCCTGCCATTCGTTTCGAAAGGCGCAGGATAGGTGCAGCACCGGTTCATGATTTTCCTGCACCTCCTTCGCTGACGGTGCCGGCTTGGTGCAGGCGCGCGTGCAGCTGAGCAGACGACGCAGCACTTAGACGTAGGTGGCTTAGGCGCCGTACCCGCCTCTACAAATGCGGTGTGTTTTGCCAAGATGTTTGCGCCTCATAAACAGTCCGCATGTTCGATTTGCCATCGGTCAGTGTTTGCTGAACGGTGTAAATTAAGCGAAAAGAAATAAGGCCTGCACCTTGTCGGCACATCGTCATTCGTTTCGGGTGTCGTGCTGTGCCTGCACCGCTGAACTCACGCTGCACAATTTCTGAACTTCGCGTGCACAGCCGTGAATTGGTTCCGATCGGTGCAGGTGAATCGAACGGACCTATTATGCCATCTTTAAGTAAGAAAATGTATCTGCACTTCAAACGTGTTTTACCCTTACGGGTGTTTCCCTGGCATCGCCCTTACCTCCGTGATAATAAAATAATTACTGAATAATTACTGTGCACGGAAGCGAACCCCAACACCACTTGCTATGTGAAAAAGTCTTGAACTTTTGGTGGTTCTAACAACACAAAAATATTAACACATGAGAACTGAGCAGCAACATCGACATGTGAAAATTTATTTAGTAAATTTTTTTTGCCTGGTGTGCAGCGGGAATCATTTCACTTGCAATAAAAAGTATGCAAAAGAACAGCACTGCATTTATACTTCCAGATATGTTCATACTGTTGCTCTAAATGAAAACACTTGTTCTGAGAATCTAACCCCCATATTGAGATACGCTCCATGACTTGAACTTAACTTTCCAAGATCTTCAATCAGAATTCATAGCACTTAAGTGAAACGAAATTCAAGGGTTTTCAAGGACTTTTAAGGACCTACCAAATGCATTTGAAGGACCTAAAATAAAGCTTGAAACCACAAAAAATGACAACACGACTTTTTACAGCATAAAATTTCATACTTTATTTTAATTGTATGATTGGCACCCCGAACACACTTAAGTTACCATAAAATGTATTCGCTTCTGTGTTCTCAATGTGTTTCGTACTCTTCATGTGACTTTTAAGGGCAGACTCTCCTAGTGATGACACGTCGCAGCTGTTCCTACATGGCAAGACTTTGCCCTAACGTATCTGGTGCAATCCACTCCCTATAAGCAGCAATGCATGACCAAGACGGCTGACATTTGCACTTGTCCGGCATAGTTCCATCATAAGCAACGCGGCCAAGGATATCCACGCACACTGGCACAGTCTCCACAAAAAAGCCAGGCTTAGCTCCGTTGCGGCTGTAACCACGCAGGCACTACCATAACTACAGTGTACTAGAACAGTACACTGTATTAGAACACTGCACTATGGCTAGAGAAAGATTGGACTGGATGGTTTGCTGCCTTGAAAAGACATTGTTGCCAGGCAAGCAAAAAAATCCCCCAAATTAAGGCTAATGAGACTTTGATTGACGAAATTCAAGGACATTTAAGGACCTCAAACAAACTTAAGGTTTTTCAAGGCCTTGAAAATGCCTTTTGAAAATTCAAGGCTTTTCAAGGGTTTCAAGGACCACTCCAAACCCTGTCAATGCAGCACAAACTCATTTCGATCGCGCTTCTTTAGGCTGTGCCAATGCAGTACAAATGCGCAAACACATTTCAAGCGCGCCGCATTGAAGGCAGTGGCAAGCAAAGTTCAAGTCATGATTGATTGATATGTGGGGTTTAACGTCCCAAAACCACCATATGATTATCAGAGGCACCGTAGTGGATGGCTCCAGAAATTTAGACCACCTGGGGTTCCTTAACGTGCGTTAAAGTCTGAGCAGAAGGGCCTACAACATTTCCGCCTCCATCGGAAATGCAGCCGCCGCAGCAGGGATTTGATCCCGCGACCTGCGGCTCAGCAGCCGAGTACCTTAGCTACTAGACCACCACGGCGGGGCAAACACAAAGTTCAAGTCAAGGAGCATTTCTGAGTATGGGGGTAGAAGTATCACAGAACCTCAGAATGCTCTGAATAAATATTTAGTGCAACCAGCTTAAAAAACAACTTTCGATTTTGACATTGAGAGGTTGGTGTCATAGTTACGTGCCAACATTGTCTGATGAAGGTATAAATCCCGCGGCAAAAGAAAGCAGGTCATGACGTACTAGAAGTGACTCTGGCCTCTACCGTCAGTTCCACGTAAGCACTTATGAGCGAATTTTTGTCCAGCAACTTCGGGATCGATTCTGATGATTTCGGGAACAGGCAAGATGCAGAGCTCACAAGTCCAGTGAACTATGCTGACCCATCATGATAGTGTCCATTGAAGTGGCGCTTACCTGCACATGCTAGGCAATGAAAAATTTAATGTCAAAGTACAATATTTCATGCGTTCCCGTTTCGTCAACAGCAACACCTTTATTTAGATTAGCGTCTATACACTCTGAAAAGTCCTTCGACTCAGTGGCAATACCAGCAGCCTTGAAAGCAGAGTCACAAAGGAGTACCAAGCAGAGGTTTAGGGAAAGATGGGTGCGTGAAGGGATGCAGAATTTGTGAACACGGTGTGCCGCTAAATAAACATTTCCACAGAAAGACTTGTCACTTGAGTATAAAGTGACATACCCACAAAAAGACTTGTCTTCTTCAAGGCTGAGCCTTGAAGAAAACAAGTGTGCTTGTCGAAATGTCAGCTACAGCGATACAGCATCCTTGAAGAAGACAAGTCTTCTTCTGGAAACGGCTCCAGCGACACGCCATGTTAACAAATTTCGCATGTCTTCAAGGAGTACTTGAAGTATATATAAATACCTTAGTTGACATCTACGAAGACGGCACAGCTACCTTGAAGCCCCCCCTGCTCCCCTCTAAAAAAAGCTGTCAAATTACAACACAGAAAGGTGATGCAATCTTCCGAATGTTGTTCCCTGAATGCGTGAAAATATCTAAGCTTAACTATAGTAATATACAACTTATGAATTCTGGAGGGGCTCTGCCCCGACAAATGAAGCACAGCAGCTGATCGGGTCTACGACTAAAAAAACAGTCTCACCTATGAAAGCACTAATGTTTTCCGAAGGCAAA
This sequence comes from Rhipicephalus microplus, assembly GCF_043290135.1. NCBI lineage: Eukaryota > Metazoa > Arthropoda > Arachnida > Ixodida > Ixodidae > Rhipicephalus > Rhipicephalus microplus. The sequence continues at coordinate 4,683,930 of NW_027464590.1, forward strand.
ATCACCAGCCATCCGGCTCCTGAATCAGTAATGACTGCACTCCCCTTTGTGCAGGCATGTGTTCATTCGCCTTAGAGGAGGCTGCAGAATTCCAAAGTTGTATCTGAAACAGGCGTAAAAAATTAATGGAAATTATCTCAGCAACATACAAATGGCAGATGACATGGTGCTCTTTATAAATGATGGTAACAAATTGGAAAAGAATATTATGAAGACAAAGATAACTGGCGAAAGAGAAACAGCTCGCGATTGGTAACCAGCCGGTGGAAGATGTATACCTAGGTCAATTACTAACAGGCGATCCCACTCATGAAAAAGGATTCATTTAAAGAATAAGCATGGGCAGGAGTGCATATGGTAAGCACTCCGGATCAATGCTGCTGTCCTTAAAGGAGCCTCGACATAATATTTCAATGTTAAGATAATGAGTGAGATAGATTTATCTAGAGATGTAAAGAACATCTATAAAATAACAGGGGCAAGCATAGCGCAGAACATATATAAAAGCAATCTTTAAGTACATGCCATCCGACTGAGCAAGATGCAGAGCCCCTCGCGATGCCAACATCAACGTGGGGGGAGTGCAAACGAACCTACGTCACTAGTTTGTGTTGGTTGTTTGCATGGCGAATGCCCTACGCTTGCACTATGTGCTTCTTCCTTTTCTGGGTCTGTGGCTTTGCACCTGCAGACTGCAGTCATTCTCAATGCGCCACTTTCTTACGCGCGGCGCTCATGTCAGTTTTGCATGGTCACATGACCAGTTGTCTTTACTTTGCTACCGGAAGTGCTCCTGTCCAGCCCACTGCTCATTGAAACCAAAACTGTGACCGGGCGCTCTAGGAACAACTCTAAACAAATATAATTTTGCGCACTCCAGGTTTCCAGGTGTGATCAGTGGGTCATAAGACCACCTATTGCAAAAAGAAAAACAAGGAGCAAAACTTTTGTGTCAGTGCACCTTCAAACGAAAGGTGTACAATCACTACATGTTGCCACTGACAGAAACTAGAGAAAAGGCTAGAAACACATAGCGTGCAACAGAACAAAAAATGGCAGGAGTGACATTAAGAGATTAGGCTGCGAAATAGGTCAGGAAAATAGGGTCATTGAATATTTCAGGTGATATTCAAGCAAAAGATTGAAATGTAGGGCTTAACGTCCCAAAACCACCATATGATTGAGGGACATCGTAGTGGAGGGCTCCGAAAATTTCGACCACCAGGGGTTCTTCAACGTGCATCTAAATTTGAGCACATGGGCCTACAACATTTCCGCCTCCATCCGAAATGCAGTATTTAAGCAAAAGAAGTGGAGACGGACCAAGCAATGAATGCTTAGGAGAGACAACTGGTGCAGTCGATTAGAGCAACGAAATGGTAATCAAGGGACAGGAAACGTGATTGAGGATTGCAGCGTAGTGGATTCGGTGACAAAAAATAAGGAATTCGCAGTATTACAATGAAATCAACTCACACATGCCGGATTAAAGTGGAGATCACTGTGCAAGGCCTTTGTCCTAGAGTCGAACAAAATAGGCTGCAAATGACGAAACAATCGTACGCACATGAAACACGTCTACGCAGAGCATGGAGGGTCGAACTATCAGTCTTGGCAAGAATCTTAAGAAACATATACTGAACACAGTGCTCCACTGATCATCTTAGCTCTGTGCCCCTTCTGTGTTGTGTGTGCCTTTTTTGGTCGCCACCAAAAAAATCAGTGGCTTGTAAGATGAATGGTGTTCACTACAGCTGTTTGCGACTGTTCCACAAAATGCCTGCTACAATGCATGAGCGTTGGCAGGATTTTGTGGTTGAGGCTGCAAACCCTTGTTGCATGGCGGTGGGGTATGGGGCGATGCGCACTGGTGTAGCTTGGGTGAGGGGCAAGTACTAGTGTCACTTCTGGGGAGGAGAGGAGGGATGACCGCGTGCCTCTTTTGCACCCCCGTGCCGATGCCCATGCTACAATGTCCTCTCCAGTGGTGACTGCACACTTTCATGAGATGTGTAAGTAAATATGCAAAATATATGTAGCTGCACAGCACAAAAGCTTGTGTACACAATTCTAACCAGTGCAACCCTTACAATAAAGGATAGCACTGACAGCGCAATCGGTTTCGTAATTTCTGATACCAGTGTCACACGAGCACTTTTAATCGCGTAGAGAACAAATCTACTTTTTTTTTTCATCACGATCACGAACGTTCGCTACGTCGCAGTCCAAACTCATTCTGGCTGAGATTGGCGGAGATGCTGGATCGTCTTGAACCCGGACGGGGCTGATCTCGATCGTAGATGCCAGTAGTGTGACACCGATGTAGCTGTCAAGACACGGAAAGTTGACAGCGCGCTTCATCGGTGCCAGTGCGACAAAGGCGCGTAACTCGTTCGACCACTGCAGCGCTGACACAGAAAGGAACTCCAGTAGCGGTCAGTACACTTGTCACATATGACACTTTTTGGCATTCAAAGGAATATATATACATATATATATATATATATATATATATATATATATATATATATATATATATATATATATATATATATATATATATATATATATATATATATATATATATATATATATATATATATATATATATATATATATATATATGGGAAAGAAAGACGTGTATACCTAAACGCTCGTTTTTTCGTGTTTTGACACAATATTAATGAGATCTAACGGACATTAATGGCAAGGAATGTACAGGGGAAGTTATTAGAATCAATGGAACGTAAATATATATATATATATATATATATGTATATGTATATATATAAATATATATATATATATATATATATATATATATATATATATATATATATATATATATATATATATATATATATAAATATAAATATATATATATATATATATATATATATATATATATATAAATATATATATATATATATATATATATATATATATATATATATATATATATATATATATATATATATATATATATATATATATATATATATATATATATATATATATATATATTGTAGTGGAGCATACGCACCAACGCGTATGCGCCTTCGGAAGACAACGAAAAGCCCGTGCTCTGATTGCGCGAGAACCTGTGCCGCCTTTGCCAGACTTGCTGTTCGCCCATTTTCCGTCGCGACCTCGTTGCGACTCCTCTGTTCTAATAAACATCATCGCATTTGGTGGAGGCTGCTGAGATCCCTAAGCAGACCTGGAGCTCCGCTCTCGCAAGTTGGCCGACAGACTACCGTACAACATGACTGACGCAGTCGCCAACCAGCCTATCCCAGCACAGCCAGCACCATCGGCTGTCCGTCGACCTGCACCGGCGCTACCCGTCAGCGGGACCCACCAATCTTCAGCGGCAGTGGTGAGCAAGACGTCGAAGACTGGCTCTCCTTGTACGAACGCGTGAGTGCCAGCAACAAATGGGACAACGACTTTAAGCTTGCCTATGTCATCTTTTACTTGGCTGACATCGCCAAGCTATGGTTCACCAACCGTGAAACCGCCATCGCCAGCTGGTCCACCTTCAAGACCCTCGTGACCGAAGCGTTCGGCCGACCAGAGGTCCGCAAGCTCCGCGCTGACCAGCGTCTGCGCCACCGAGCCCAGCAACCTGGTGAGACCTTTACTAGCTATATTGAGGATGTGCTCGACCTCTGCAGGCGTGTTAACTCATCCATGCCTGAAGAAGAGAAAATTCGACATATTCTCAAAGGCATCGAGGATGGCGTATTCCAGATATTGCTGGCGAAGAGCCCGACCACGGTGGCAGTCCTCGTAAGCCTGTGCCAGAGCTTCGATGAATTGCGTCGTCAGCGTTCCATCGCCCGACAGAGTGTTCCATCACCAGATTCGATCTCGGCCGTCGCACTCGCCAATGGCAACATTCACCAAGGAACTCTGTCGAACCAGATTAAAGACTTCATCAGGGAGGAAGTCGCCCGACAGCTTTCTCTGCTGCCGCATAGTGACGCGCCCACGACAAGCCTCCCTTCGAATATGCAGCAGGCCATACGCACTGAAATTTGCAATGCACTCCCTTCAGTTCCGGCCTCTTACCCGTGCACTTCGGTGCCGTCTGATCTCTCAACTGCTGGCTACGCACCAACTGCGCCGCCTTCACCTCTCAGCTACGCAGCTGTGGTCGCGCGGCCCCCACCGCATCCAGTCGCCTTATCGGCTCCACCTCCTCCGGCCTCGCCTCCAGTCTACAGGCCCCCACCTCGCTTTTTCCATCCATCTAATGAGTGGCACACCCGAGACAATCGTCCCATCGGCTTCGCGTGTGGCATCGCTGGCCACATTGCACGCTTCTGCCGCCGCCGTCCCACGCCTGCGCACGCATACTTCGGAGCTCCTACCCACGCACCGCAGCAGACCACCACGTCTGCATATGAACAGAGGCACTCCGACTCGGATCGCCACCCATCGACTGCTCGTTTCCCATCACCTCGTCGCCGATCGCCATCGCCTATGCGTCGTCGACCACCTCTTGAGGAGGGAAACTAATCAGTGCAGTTCCGGAGGCAAGAACTGCAACTTGTGCGCAATTCCCAAGGCCTCCATTTTCGCCGCAAAATGTTGTTGATGTCGATGTTGAGGGAGTCGCCACATTAGCGTTAATTGATACCGGGGCCGCCGTTTCTGTGATGAACGCAAACTTTTGAAGGAAACTGAAGAAAGTGACCACATCCCTCAGTGGCTTGGTGCTGTCCACGGCTAACGCGCAACGCATTCATCCCTCGGCTGTGTGTACGGCGCGCGTCGTCATCCGAGACGTTTTGTACGTCGTACAGTTTTTTGTTCTACCATATTGCTCTCATGACCTTATCCTGAGTTGGGATTTCTTATCACGTCATGAAGCTATCATCAATTGTTCCCGTGCCGAAGTGTCCCTTGTGCCAACATGTGAATTTCCACCACCCGACCGCTCTCCTCTGCTCTGCAATGTCATCGCTGATGACATCACCTTGCCTCCTGAAGCTTCGGTCCCTATTAGCCTTTCATGTCTGGCGCAACCTGACGGCACGGTGGTTTTTACGCCATCTCCGGTTTTTACTGAACGCAAGGGCATCGTTCTCCCATTTGCTGTTCTTACAAGTGCGTCTGGTTTAACCATAATGCTGGTCACCAACCACTACAACTACCCCATTGGCTTACTTCGTGGTAAAACGTTAGGATATGTGCAACCTGTCGACCATATCGATGATATTATTCTTCCCGACGAAACGCCATGTCACATTGCTGCAAACACTCATGCGTCTGAGCCATCAAGTTTGTCAGCCTTCGACAATGCTATTGACGCAGACCTTCCCCTCTCGCATCGCCGCCAACTTGTTGCTCTCCTTAACAAGTTTCGTTCTTTTTTCGACTTTCAAGAACCTGCTTTGGGCCGCACCACGACTATCGCTCATACTATTGACACCGGCTCACATTCGCTTCTGCGACAGCCTCCTTACCGCGTTTCCGCCGAAGAGCGCCGCGTCATTACGGAGCAAGTAGATGACATGCTTAAACGTGGAGTCATACAGCCTTCTCAAAGCGCTTGGTCATCACCTGTAGTTCTGGTCAAGAAAAAAGATGGCACCGTACGATTTTGCGTGGACTATCGCCGCTTAAACAATATTACAAAAAAAGATGTCTACCCGCTACCACGAATAGACGATGCTCTTGACTGTTTACAAGGCGCCGAGTACTTTACATCATTGGATCTGCGTTGTGGGTATTGGCAGGTGCCAATGGCTGAATGCGATCGCCCTAAAACAGACTTTGTAATGCCGGATGGCCTATATGAGTTCAAAGTCATGCCATTTGGGCTCTGCAACGCGCCTGCCACATTTGAGCGCATGATCGACACCATCTTGCGTGCCCACAAGTGGAAAACCTGCTTATGTTACCTGTCCGACATTGTAGTCTTTTCAGCTGATTTCCCGACACATCTTGCTCGCCTCCACGAGATTCTGACGTGTCTAACTTCTGCAGGCCTACAACTTAACTCCAAGAAGTGCCACTTCGCAGCACGAAAACTAACCATCTTGGGACATGTCATCACCAGAGACGGTGTTCTTCCGGATCCCGATAAGCTTCGAGCTGTCGCTGACTTTCCGTTGCCCACATCACTGAAAGCCCTAAGAAGTTTGTCGGTCTCTGCTCCTATTTTCGTCGCTTCGTGCGCAACTTCGCGTCCATCGTCGCACCTCTCACGAGGCTGCTTTCCAACAGCAAAGGCATATCGGCATGGTCACCTGCATGTGACGACGCATTTCGCCAGCTCCGCCGCCTGCTGACCTCACCACCTATTCTTCGTCACTTCGACCCTGCTGCGGCCACAGAAATTCACACCGATGCAAGTGGCATCGGTCTTGGTGCAGTTTTGGCACAACGGAAAGGCACCCAAGCTGAATACGTAGTCGCCTATGCAAGTCGCGCTCTCAAGAAGGCTGAATTGAATTACTCCGCGACAGAGAAGGAGTGTTTGGCCATAATCTGGGCGTTGACAAAGTTTCGCTCGTACCTTTACGGCCGTCCTTTCGACGTGGTCACAGACCACCACGCTCTATGTTGGCTGTCCACCTTGAAAGACCCGTCCGGACGCCTGGGGCGTTGGGCACTTCATTTGCAAGAATACGACATCCGTGTCGTATATCGTTCCGGTCGCAAGCATGCGGATGCCGATGCACTTTCGCGATCGCCATTAACACCAGATGTGGCTTCTCTGTCTCCCCCTTTTACCACCTTGTCACCGCTCGACACGACTGACATGCTTTCGGAGCAGCGTAAAGACCCACACCTTGCCTTGTTAGTCGACTACCTTACCGATCCGTCTGCTGTCCCTTCCACGAGAGCGCTACGCCGGCAAGCAGCCCACTTTTCCTTACGAGACAACATTCTGTACCACCGTAACTACATGCCTGGTGGTCGGAAGTGGCTCCTTGCTGTCCCAACTCATATGCGCTCTGACATATGCATGAATTTCCATGTAGATCCCCAAAGTGCTCACGCAGGTGTCCTGAAAACCTACGAAAGGCTGCGCCAACGCTATTACTGGCGAGGAATGTATTGCTTTGTGCAGAAATACGTCCAGTCTTGCACCACTTGCCAACAGAACAAGACACCTCCGCGGCACCTTACTGGCATGTCACAGCCACTCCCGTGCCCGGCTCGCCCATTCGACCGCGTGGGTATAGACCTCTATGGCCCCCTCCCATATAGTATTTCTGGAAACCGGTGGATTATTGTCGGAGTCGATCATCTGACACGCTACGCTGAGACTGCAGCTCTACCGGCAGCGACCGCCCACGAAGTTGCACTCTTCATTCTCCGCAGCTTCATTCTACGTCATGGTGCTCCGCGGGAATTACTCAGTGATAGGGGTCGAGTGTTCCTGTCGGAGGTCATCCAAGCTATCCTCGCTGAGTGCAACATTGTCCACCGGAAATCTACCGCATACCATCCACAGACAAATGGTCTTACTGAGTGGTTCAACCGCACACTTGGCGACATGCTGAGGATGTACACCTCCTCCGACCACACTAACTGGGACGCTGTATTGCCCTTTGTTACCTTCGCTTATAACACCGCGACGCAAGCGACTACCGGTTTTTCCCCGTTCTTTCTAGTGTACGGCCGCGAACCTTCCCACCCACTCGACACTATACTACCGTATCGCCCTGATGCATCTGAGTGCTCCCCGCTATCGGAAGTCGCCAAATACGCTGAAGACTGCCGTCAGTTGGCTCGGTCTCTGACAAGTGAGGCTCAAGGCCTACAAAAGACTCGACACGACGATGCTCACCGCATAGTTCCTACATTTCGTGCTGGCTCCCTTGTGTGGCTTCGGGTGCCCCCTTACGTTCCTGGCCTGTCTTCTAAACTTCTGGCCCGTTACCATGGTCCCTACCGTGTCATGACGCGACCTCCCCGGTGAATTACGTCATCGAGCCATTAACACAATCACCAGATTTGCGCCATCGAGGACGCGAGACCGTACACGTCGACCGTCTCAAGCCCTACTACGACCCCCTCATTGCGCCTACTCCCTGAGTCGCCAGGATGGCTACCCTTCACCCCAGGGGTATTGTAGTGGAGCATACGCACCAACGCGTATGCGCCTTCGGAAGACAACGAAAAGCCCGTGCTCTGATTGCGCGAGAACCTGTGCCGCCTTTGCCAGACTTGCTGTTCGCCCATTTTCCGTCGCGACCTCGTTGCGACTCCTCTGTTCTAATAAACATCATCGCAATATATATATATATATATATATATATATATATATATATATATATATATATATATATATATATATATATATATATATATATATATATATATATATATATATATATATATATATATATATATATTTCTACATTGCAACATCTGCGGATAAAGAACATATCGGCCCAACAGACACGCCATTTCGGCTGCGGACCACGCCACTTCACTGCCGAAGCTACCTTTATCTAGACATATGCGCCTGCCAAACCACAGTTTTGAAAATATCAGCGTAACTCTTTTGCAGTCCGGTTTCTCAAACAGGCGCGAGCGCGAACAGCGTGAGGCATATTTTATTTTCAAATTTCGAACATCAGTAGCCGGCATCAACGAGGACCCCGGAAAACGCTCCTTCCTCCGAGAAGTAAGCCAGGAGGAAATTGGTGACAAAGATTGATAACTGGAGACCATGCTTGTTTTTTCTGACTTCCTCGTACGTGTACGCTGTCCTTTCTTGTTTTTTGTTTTTCTTTTTTTTTCCTTTTTTTTCACATGCACATACAAAGTGTTTATGTTCGCCTACCACTTGATGACCATTGGAGGGAAACGGACGAAGATTAAAGGTAAAGAGCCGACCGACCAATTCAGGGGAAACCCTTTCTTTACGCACGCCGTCATGGACCCCTCCCGCCAACGCGGCGACAATCTTGGGTGGCCAGACACATGTCGAGAACTGAACAGCACGTGATAAAAACCGGATGTGGACGTACACGGACAGTTGGTTTCGTTATCAGTGTTGACAGTGGTTCTTCCTCTTTTTTACTTTCTTTCTTTTTTTTCTTTTTTTCTTTTCGTCTTTTTTCTCCCCTTTTTTCTTTTTTCTCTTTTTTTCTCTTTCTTTTCTTGTTTTAGTTCCCTCTCACTCTCGCAAACATCTTTCAAGGTGAGAGGGACGTGGCAGCAACGAAGTTTGGAAGTTCATGTCAGTATAACTCGTCCCCTGATGAAGGGAGGACCCCTCCAGAAACTGTTGGGAAATAAATATATTTATCCTTGTTGACAACGCTCCCGTTGTGCCATATCCCGTATATATATATATATATATATATATATATATATATATATATATATATATATATATATATTGTAGTGGAGCATACGCACCAACGCGTATGCGCCTTCGGAAGACAACGAAAAGCCCGTGCTCTGATTGCGCGAGAACCTGTGCCGCCTTTGCCAGACTTGCTGTTCGCCCATTTTCCGTCGCGACCTCGTTGCGACTCCTCTGTTCTAATAAACATCATCGCATTTGGTGGAGGCTGCTGAGATCCCCAAGCAGACCTGGAGCTCCGCTCTCGCAAGTTGGCCGAAAGACTACCGTACAACATGACTGACGCAGTCGCCAACCAGCCCATCCCAGCACAGCCAGCACCATCGGCTGCCCCGTCGACCTGCCCCGGTGCTACCCGTCAGCGGGACCCACCAATCTTCAGCGGCAGTGGTGAGCAAGATGTCGAAGACTGGCTCTCCTTGTACGAACGCGTGAGTGCCAGCAACAAATGGGACAACGACTCCAAGCTTGCCTATGTCATCTTTTACTTGGCTGACGTCGCCAAGCTATGGTTCACCAACCGCGAAACCGCCATCGCCAGCTGGTCCACCTTCAAGACCCTCGTGACCGAAGCGTTCGGCCGACCAGAGGTCCGCAAGCTCCGCGCTGACCAGCGTCTGCGCCACCGAGCCCAGCAACCTGGTGAGACCTTTACTAGCTATATTGAGGATGTGCTCGACCTCTGCAGGCGTGTTAACTCATCCATGCCTGAAGAAGAGAAAATTCGACATATTCTCAAAGGCATCGAGGATGGCGCATTCCAGATGTTGCTGGCGAAGAGCCCGACCACGGTGGCAGTCCTCGTAAGCCTGTGCCAGAGCTTCGATGAATTGCGTCGTCAGCGTTCCATCGCCCGACAGAGTGTTCCATCACCAGATTCGATCTCGGCCGTCGCACTCGCCAATGGCAACGTTCACCAAGGAACTCTGTCGAACCAGATTAAAGACTTCATCAGGGAGGAAGTCGCCCGACAGCTTTCCCTGCTGCCGCATAGTGACGCACCCACGACAAGCCTCCCTTCGAATATGCAGCAGGCCATACGCACTGAAATTTGCAATGCACTCCCTACAGTTCCGGCCTCTTACCCGTGCACTTCGGTGCCATCTGATCTCTCAACTGCTGGCTACGCACCAACTGCGCCGCCTTCACCTCTCAGCTACGCAGCTGTGGTCGCGCGGCCCCCACCGCATCCAGTCGCCTTATCGGCTCCACCTCCTCCGGCCTCGCCTCCAGTCTACAGGCCCCCACCTCGCATTTTCCGTCCATCTAATGAGTGGCGCACCCGAGACAATCGTCCCATCTGCTTCGCGTGTGGCATCGCTGGCCACATTGCACGCTTCTGCCGCCGCCGTCCCACGCCTGCGCACGCATACTTCGGAGCTCCTACCTACGCACCGCAGCAGACCACCACGTCTGCATATGAACAGAGGCACTCCGACTCGGATCGCCACCCACCGACTGCTCGTTTCCCATCACCTCGACGCCGATCGCCATCGCCTATGCGTCGTCGACCACCTCTTGAGGAGGGAAACTAATCAGTGCAGTTCCGGAGGCAAGAACTGCAACTTGTGCGCAATTCCCAAGGCCTCCATTTTCGCCGCAAAATGTTGTTGATGTCGATGTTGAGGGAGTCGCCACAATAGCGTTAATTGATACCGGGGCCGCCGTTTCTGTGATGAACGCAAACTTTTGTAGGAAACTGAAGAAAGTGACCACATCTCTCAGTGGCTTGGTGCTGTCCACGGCTAGCGCGCAACGCATTCATCCCTCGGCTGTGTGTACGGCGCGCGTCGTCATCCGAGACGTTTTGTACGTCGTACAGTTTTTTGTTCTACCATCTTGCTCTCATGACCTTATCCTGGGTTGGGATTTCTTATCACGTCATGAAGCTATCATCGATTGTTCCCGTGCCGAAGTGTCCCTTGTGCCAACATGTGAATTTCCACCACCCGACCGCTCTCCTCTGCTCTGCAAAGTCATCGCTGATGACGACATCACCTTGCCTCCTGAAGCTTCGGTCCCTATTAGCCTTTCATGTCTGGCGCAACCTGACGGTACGGTGGTGTTTACGCCATCTCCGGTTTTTACTGAACGCAAGGGCATCGTTCTCCCATTTGCTGTTCTTACAATTGCGTCTGGTTTAACCGTAATGCTGGTCACCAACCACTGCAACTACCCCATTGGCTTACTTCGTGGTGAAACGTTAGGATATGTGCAACCTGTCGACCATATCGATGATATTATTCTTCCCGACGAAACGCCATGTCACATTGCTGCAATCACTCATGCGTCTGAGCCAACAAGTTCGTCAGCCTTCGACAATGCTATTGACGCAGACCTTCCCCTCTCGCATCGCCGCCAACTTGTTGCTCTCCTTAACAAGTTTCGTTCTTTTTTCGACTTTCAAGAACCTGCTTTGGGCCGCACCACGACTATCGCTCATACTATTGACACCGGCTCACATTCGCCTCTGCGACAGCGTCCTTACCGCGTTTCCGCCGAAGAGCGCCGCGTCATTACGGAGCAAGTAGATGACATGCTTAAACGTGGAGTCATACAGCCTTCTCAAAGCGCTTGGTCATCACCTGTGGTTCTGGTCAAGAAAAAAGATGGCACCGTACGATTTTGCGTGGACTATCGCCGCTTAAACAATATTACAAAAAAAGATGTCTACCCGCTACCACGAATAGACGATGCTCTTGACTGTTTACAAGGCGCCGAGTACTTTACATCTTTGGATCTGCGTTGTGGGTATTGGCAGGTGCCAATGGCTGAATGGGATCGCCCTAAAACAGCCTTTGTAACGCCGGATGGCCTATATGAGTTCAAAGTCATGCCATTTGGGCTCTGCAACGCGCCTGCCACATTTGAGCGCATGATCGACACCTTCTTGCGTGCCCACAAGTGGAAAACCTGCTTATGTTACCTGGACGACATCGTAGTCTTTTCATCTGATTTCCCGACACATCTTGCTCGCCTCCACGAGATTCTGACGTGTCTAACTTCTGCAGGCCTACAACTTGACTCCAAGAAGTGCCACTTCGCAGCACGAAAACTAACCATCTTGGGACATGTCATCACCAGAGACGGTGTTCTTCCGGATCCCGATAAGCTTCGAGCTGTCGCTGACTTTCCGTTGCCCACATCTCTGAAAGCCCTAAGAAGTTTCGTCGGTCTCTGCTCCTACTTTAGTCGCTTCGTGCGCAACTTCGCGTCCATCATCGCACCTCTCACGAGTCTGCTTTCCAACAGCAAAGGCATATCTGCATGGTCACCTGCATGTGACGACGCATTTCGCCAGCTCCGCCGCCTGCTGACCTCACCACCTATTCTTCGTCACTTCGACCCTGCTGCGGCAACAGAAATTCACACCGATGCAAGTGGCATCGGTCTTGGTGCAGTTTTGGCACAACGGAAAGGCACCCAAGCTGAATACGTAGTCGCCTATGCAAGTCGCGCTCTCAAGAAGGCTGAATTGAATTACTCCGTGACAGAGAAGGAGTGTTTGGCCATAATCTGGGCGTTGACGAAGTTTCGCCCGTACCTTTACGGCCGTCCTTTCGACGTGGTCACAGACCACCACGCTCTATGTTGGCTGTTCACCTTGAAAGACCCGTCCGGACGCCTGGGGCGTTGGGCACTTCGATTGCAAGAATACGACATCCGTGTCGTATATCGTTCCGGTCGCAAGCATGCGGATGCCGATGCACTTTCGCGATCGCCATTAACACCAGATGTGGCTTCTCTGTCTCCCCCTTTTACCACCTTGTCACCGCTCGACACGACTGACATGCTTTCGGAGCAGCGTAAAGACCCACACCTTGCCTTGTTAGTCGACTACCTTACCGATCCGTCTGCTGTCCCTTCCACGAGAGCGCTACGCCGGCAAGCAGCCCACTTTTCCTTACGAGACAACATTCTGTACCACCGTAACTACATGCCTGGTGGTCGGAAGTGGCTCCTTGCTGTCCCAACTCATATGCGCTCTGACATATGCATGAATTTCCATGTAGATCCCCAAAGTGCTCACGCAGGTGTCCTGAAAACCTACGAAAGGCTGCGCCAACGCTATTACTGGCGAGGAATGTATCGCTTTGTGCAGAAATGCGTTCAGTCTTGCACCACTTGCCAACAGAACAAGACACCTCCGCGGCACCTTACTGGCATGTTACAGCCGCTCCCGTGCCCGGCTCGCCCATTCGACCGCGTGGGAATAGACCTCTATGGCCCCCTCCCATATAGTATCTCTGGAAACCGGTGGATTATTGTCGGAGTCGATCATCTGACACGCTACGCTGAGACTGCAGCTCTACCGGCAGCGACAGCCCACGAAGTTGCACTCTTCATTCTCCGCAGCTTCATTCTACGCCATGGTGCTCCGCGGGAATTACTCAGTGATAGGGGTCGAGTGTTCCTGTCGGAGGTCATCCAAGCTATCCTCGCTGAATGCAACATTATCCACCGGAAATCTACCGCATACCATCCACAGACAAATGGTCTTACTGAGCGGTTCAACCGCACACTTGGCGACATGCTGAGGATGTACACCTCCTCCGACCACACTAACTGGGACGCTGTATTGCCCTTTGTTACCTTCGCTTATAACACCGCGACGCAAGCGACTACCGGTTTTTCCCCGTTCTTTCTAGTGTACGGCCGCGAACCTTCCCACCCACTCGACACTATACTACCGTATCGCCCTGATGCATCTGAGTGCTCCCCGCTTTCGGAAGTCGCCAGATACGCTGAAGACTGCCGTCAGTTGGCTCGGTCTCTGACAAGTGAGGCTCAAGGCATACAAAAGACTCGACACGACGACGCTCACCGCATAGCTCCTACATTTCGTGCTGGCTCCCTTGTGTGGCTTTGGGTGCCCCCGCACGTTCCTGGCCTGTCTTCTAAACTTCTGGCCCGGTACCATGGTCCCTACCGTGTCATTGACGCGACCTCCCCGGTGAATTACGTCATCGAGCCATTAACACAATCACCAGATTTGCGCCGTCGAGGACGCGAGACCGTACACGTTGACCGTCTCAAGCCCTACTACGACCCCCTCATTGTGCCTACTCCCTGAGTCGCCAGGATGGCTACCCTTCACCCCGGGGGTATTGTAGTGGAGCATACGCACCAACGCGTATGCGCCTTCGGAAGACAACGAAAAGCCCGTGCTCTGATTGCGCGAGAACCTGTGCCGCCTTTGCCAGACTTGCTGTTCGCCCATTTTCCGTCGCGACCTCGTTGCGACTCCTCTGTTCTAATAAACATCATCGCAATATATATATATATATATATATATATATATATATATATATATATATATATATATATATATATATATATATATATATATATATATATATATATATATATATATATATATATATATATATACACTCCGACTACAGCAAGTATACTTACTAGTTCGGCGCACTACGGAAATCCACGACTCGTCCTCCTTTTTTACAGCATCTCGTAGGCGGTCTGCGCAACTTCACAACTTACATCAACTGCCGTGTCTTTTGAAGTAGTTTTGAAGTAACCGCCGTGTCTTTTGAAGTAGAGTTTTTGAAGTAGTTAACATAACGCAATCAGTCTAGAGTTCGACTAAATGCGTTACAGCAAACGATAGAAGCGCTACAGATTTGATCAACGGGATGGCGACGGCGATCTGGTTGTTCCTTCTGAAACGGGTGTCTAGTGCCTAATGCACTTGCGCGAAATTAGGCCAGTGTGTAGGTGTTTTTTCACAGTCTTTCTTGAACGCAGAAATTCCGGCCATTCTGTCTGTATGTCTGTCCAACGCCTCCTATAAACAATGCCTGGGGAATTGCTCGTGCTCCCATCGGAGTTGGCCTGCCTTCAGTTTTCAGCAAACGCCGCGCGGAGGCGCTCGTGATCGAGGCTATTATGGTTCCTGGGCTGACGTTCGGCAATGCGGTCTTGTGCATGAGATCAGATGTTCAAACAAGATTAGAAATTAAGCGACGTGGAATAGGTAGGCTTGCTTTAGGAGCTCACGGGAATACACCAAATCAGGGGGTACAAGGTGATATGGGATGGACATCATTTGAGGGCAGGGACGCTAGCAGAAAGATAAAATTTGAGAAGCGATTGAGAGAAATGGGGGAAGAGCGTTGGGCTAGGAAGGTTTTCAGCTACTTGTACATGAAGAATGTCGGTACCAAATGGAGGAAGCGAACCAGGAAGTTGACTGGTAAATACTTAGAAAACAGCAGGTGGCCAACCCAAAAAGAACTATCGGTTAAGAAGAAAGTGAAGGAAATGGAGACTGACATATGGAGAATGGGCATGATTAAGAAGTCCGCACTAAAGGTCTATCGAACTTTTAAGCAGGAAATTGCCAAGGAAAGAATCTATGATAATACTCGGGGTAGTTCATTACTGTTTGAGGCCAGGACGGGAGTACTGCGAACCAAGACATATCGGGCCAAATACGAAGGGGTAGACACAGTATGCAGTGCGTGTGGAGAGGAAGAAGAAACTACCGAACACTTGATAATGTTCTGTAAAGGGCTTCACCCTATAGTTCAGGATGATGGCGCAGAGTTTTTCAAAGCACTGGGGTTTAGGGACCGGGAGGACAAAATAGACTTTAAGCGGGTAGACTTAACTAGAAGGAGGTTATGTGATTGGTGGCTAAAGTGAAGGCACGAGTGAAAATTAAACTCTCCACTGCAAAGTACGAATCTTCAAACTCACTTTTTAAGGGAAAAAAATATAGTTTTTGGTTCATTAGGTATTACGGCTTGCTGGCGCTAGCCACCGCCCGATCTAAAGGGTACAGCCATATCCATCCATCCATCCATCCATTATCACGGAAGTGGGTGGTACCAGCTACAGGTGTGCGCCGACTGATTAGCGCGCCGCCGCCGCCGACATTTTATATCGGCGCAATATTGGTGCGCCATTTATGCACCAGTACCAAATTTTCACAGCTTGTCTTTTTGGCGCTGTTTTTTATGTGAATCTTGTCTTTTTCTTTTTGATCTTGATTTAGAGCTTCGGTTCACATTTATGTAGCCAGTCAAAAACAGGCTTCTTAGTTATCTTCATCCAGCTTCAGGGACCGAGAGTACCACACTATGAACAGCGGCACAAGTTCGGCGGCCACAGCATGAAATGACATATTGGACAAATTGACAAAAAACAAATGTAGCAGTTACAGAAATGCATAGACGCTGCCATCTTAGGCTTAAAATCAATTTTTTCTGGTTTTCTATGTCGTAATTAGCAATGATTTTGGTCATACTACGTTGAATGTACTGGCCCAGCGTGTTGATGCGTGCGAGTTCACTGTAGCACCATTCGAATATTGATATGGGTGCAAAACGGCATCATAATCAGTCCAAGATGGCAGCCTATGATCGTGCCCGAAACAGGGCGTATACACGAAAGAAATGAAATGGTGGTAGTGCAGCACGAATGCAGCGCGTTAGGTGAAGACCTACACAAAGCCCCGAAGGATGAAATCGAAAGGGAGAACTTGAATGGAGATTAGAAGCGTCGAGGCGTAATACATGCTCGAACCTGCTCAGGGTGTATCATCACCTGTCCGTGGTGTTAAAGTTGATAATTTTCGAGGATGACCACTCATATGCAGCGTCTCAACATGCTGCAGAAAATATTTGATGCCTTTTGATCCAGGCATCAGATATCCGGGATGAAGATGCCAAGCCAGTAAGATGGCAAGAGAGAGAAAGGAAGGCTGGGGGAATAACCAGATCTAGGCATCCGGTTTGCTGCCCAGTACTGGGGGTGGAGAAATAGGGGCAAGAAAGGGGGTGTAGAGAGACAGAAAAGAAAACGCATGTGCACTCAGGAGTAGGATGGCAGACTTAACAGAGGATTTATTACATTATGTACAGACAGGGCGAGAGATCTCTTGCGCATTAGCTGGGTGGTTCATTATAAAGTGTGGGTTTTGACTAAATCAGGGAATGGGTCCAGAATGCGCTGTTGAATCATGGGGGACACACACCATTTCTGACGGTGCCGCTCACACTCGCTCAAGTCAACGTCTTTGATTGGAGCGTGGCCGCCACACTGCACCTGTGACACCAAGAAACCACTGTGCACATGGTCGTCACGTCGAACGTCTTATGGTGTCGGAATTCCACCTCACTTCCCGGCTAAGATGGACAAAACACGGCGGACAGCAGGCTGGTAAACCTTCGGTGACTCGTTTCACGAACAAAGAACGCCTCTCTCCCCCGTTGGCCCAGGCGCCGCTTGTAACTACGCTATATAAGTGGTGAGCAGAAGCGTAATAAGCTTGTCTGAGACCACCAGTTTTAAAAAGAACAAAATAAAATTTTAAAAAAACTTGCCAGCAAAAAGTTTACAAAAGACGGCTGGATTCGTCAATAATGCGGAGACAGACACTTGAGCGACATGTCATATATGACGTAGTCCAGCAAATATGTTTTCATCACGTAACTTGAACGGACCTACTGGCACTGTAAAATATGAATAATAATTGTTGTGGACAATGATGATGTACTTCGATCTGTTGCGAAGGTAATGTTCCAAACTAAGCAAATAAACCTTGACTTTATAATCAGGTCTTGATAGAAAAGTTAGTCAAGTTAGAAAGCTCCTCAGGTGGCTAAGTAATAAATTACTCCACGATACTTTATGTTGAAGTAATTTGCAAATAAATAATGCAACCTCTGTTTATTTGATATTCAATGACGTGACTGCAATCAACGGTGTGTCGTCGCTATAAAACTGGAACGTTATCTGCGGACACTAGCGGGCGAATGCAGCGGAGAATGAATATGTCACGTAATAAAAGCGATGTGATGTAGCACATATTCGCCTGTACAACTCCGTGCCCTTTTGCTTGCTCGTGATGTATTCGAAGGAGCTAGCCAAGTCTCGAGTAGAAGTCGAGCAGAGTAGCCGGGGCTGACAAGAGGAACGGTCATATACACTATTTACACACTAAAGGTAGCTACATGTTGATGGTAGCATCATGGAAGCCTGATGGGAGCTTCTCAGGGATGGTTCAGAGCGTCTCGGTGCTCACGCTTTACGCCCTGGTCTTCCTAAAATTATCTGCAGGAGGAAAGAGTGGACAGTTTGCAATAATCTGCTAGGCAGCTTTTCTGTAAGGTTAGTTTTTCAACCAAGAACTCACGTTCACAGGCTGCTTTTGTCGCTCATTTCGTTTTTTCCATTCCCTTTTTTTTTTTGAGATCTTGTTGTGCTCGCGTGCCTTCACTGGAATTTGGAGAGGTGACCTTTTCTTGTACTCGCGTGCTAAAATGAGAAATAAAAGCAGTCTGTGAACGAGAGTTTTTGGTTGAAAAACAAACCTTACAAGAAACCCGTTTTGCAGATCACTGTAAACTCACAGAGTGCATGTCAATTCAGTTCAGGGCAGTCCGAACCAATTGTCGTCTTCATCTCCATCCGCCAAATGGGGGTGAGGGGGGTAGTGGTTATAAGAAGGTGCCTAATTTCTGCAGCCCAGCAGGGAGCGCAAGGAGCAGCGTATAAGGATTTAAAAAAACGAGAGAGGCAGAAAGAGACAGAAAGTCAAACACTGCCTTCTTTTCAACCAAGGAAAGAGAGAAGGTGCACGTTCAGTTTGTCACACGGCGAGAGAGAAACATAACGTAGGTCACAGTGCAATAATACGCACAACACATCACAGTTGCAATAACATTGCATCGCATGTGCAGAATAGGGTCTGCAGCGCTAGGCAGGCCAGGCTCGTGAG
Organism: Rhipicephalus microplus; assembly: GCF_043290135.1. NCBI lineage: Eukaryota > Metazoa > Arthropoda > Arachnida > Ixodida > Ixodidae > Rhipicephalus > Rhipicephalus microplus. The sequence continues at coordinate 4,703,015 of NW_027464590.1, forward strand.
AATGGAAGACTTGCAAGCACCACAGAGTGTGGGAAACATATCTGACGAGGGATCCCAAGCTTTCGGCTAATTTTTCAGTGCGTCTCTTGGCACGTCGAACAAATCAAGCAGCCTCGATTTCAAACAGCTCCTCCTAGGCCGTCAGTCAGTCAGGCGTGTCCAAAGAGCTTTTGACGAGGGGAGCCAACAGCCCTAAAGAGTTCGAAGTATGACTTTCTTGTTGTCGTCGCTTCTGGCGCACCTCGAGAGCGTTGATCTGGAACAAATCAGGGTAGGCTTAGCTGCAATCGTCCCCCGCGTCCATGCGGCGCCCAGCCAGAGGCCGTTCTTAACATCTTCTACAGACACACGCACATAGGCACGCACAGTTTCACTCCGAGAGGGAATTGGTAGTGGTTGCAATGACGTACGTAACGTGCATCTACTATAAAAAGGCGTGCAGTGTATGCGATAGCTTTTTTTTGGTCTTCTAATTCTAGTATATTTTCATTAGATAGCCGAGGTATGAGGCGGTTGTTACTCGCATATATTCGAGTTAAAGTACTACAAATATTTATTCGCCGCGCATGACTTCTAGAAATGATACTCCATAAAAAGTAAATCGGTCCAATATGTTTTAAACTAAGTTCGCACGTGGGAGTACTTGTTCTCTGTCTGCGCTTTTCCATGGTTCATGAGTGTTAAGCCCCACTGCTGCTGCTATAGAATGATGTACGATAAGCCATATCAACACAGTGACAGGATTTCCTACAGACTATAGCATTCGATCACCAGGAATTTACCCTCCGGCATATTTTGATTGAAAGAAGCGACACATTTTTGCTGAAAACCTGGTTTATGCACGGGGGCCCGGTGCACAGATGTTCCAAATTGCAACTCTTGATCATCGCGAGCGCGAAGACGGCAAGTGAAAGCCTCTATGCTGATGTCTGTACGGTGAGTGTAACGAAACCTTCCAGTCTTGAGGGTGTTGGGTTAAACCATGCACTTTGCCCATTGCTATTTTTCATCATGGCGTTTATCTATTAACTGACTTGGGCTATGTGGAGCACGCGGCAGTAGTGCCGATGTGCTATTTGATGCTGGTACAAAAAGAGAACTAGTTTGGATCGCTTCTTCAATGAGTCCTTCAATTAAACCTATGCTATGGGGCTGCATAGAAGACTATACGCCTGACACACTTGGAAAAGTAAAGCACATTGTAAGAGACCACTTCTGCTAATTGAAGGACTTGTAGACCATCACCATCTAGACTTTGGTGTTCTGCAGAAAACCCGGTTTATGCACTGGGGCCCGGTGCACAGATGTTCCAAATTTAAACTCTTGATCATCGCGAGCGCGAATACGGCAAGTGAAAGCTTCTATGCTGATGTCTGTACGATCGGTGTAACAAAACCATATATAAAAATATTTTGCTTCGGACTCACTCGGACTGAGACTAACAAAATTTCTCTAAACTCCCTCAGACTCTGACTCACCGATGTTTTTGTCAGCTGGATCCACTAATACTTTCCTCAAATATACCCACTCATACTCAGACTGATCAAAACGTTCCTCCAGTGGACTCACTCGGATTAATAGACTCGCGAAATGTTTCTAAAACAGATGCACTTGGACTGAAAATGAGCGATATTCGACTTGGTCCGGCTCATACAATAAACGACGAAGGAGTACCATTAAAAAACACACACATATATATATATATATATATATATATATACATATATATATATATATATATATATATATATATATATATATATATATATATATATATATATATATATATATATATGTATATATATATATATATATATATATATATATATATATATATATATATATATATATATATATATATATATATATATATATATATATATATATATATATATATATATATATATATATATATATATATATATATATATATATATATATATATATATATATATTGTAGGGAACTATGCGAACGACGACGAAGCAGCATGAAACGGCAAGCCACAGCGTTGGTGCACGCGCGACCCGAGCTTGCGTGTTTTGTATTTTCGGCCTGTTGGCGTTCCTCGCTCTTCTGGTGTTCCTCGGCCTTCCAGTAGGTCTGTACGTGAATAAACTGCGTGACATCTGGTGGAGGTGTGTGGACTCCCGTACAAACCTGGAACTTCGCTCCCGTAAGCTTCCCCCTCTACGTGACACGAACATGGCCACCGAGACGCCTCTCCAGGTGGGACCTTCGACCGTACATGTCACTTGCGGTGCCGTGTATCCTCAACGAGACCCTCCTATCTTCACGGGCTCCACTGAGTCGGACGTCGAAGATTGGTTGGCGAGGTACGACAAAGTCGGCGCAAGTAACAAATGGGACGACCCAAGTAAGCTGGGCTACGTCACATTCTACCTTGCGGACACCGCGCAACTGTGGTTTAATAACCACGCAGCTGACATTACTACGTGGTCTGCATTCCAGATGGCTATTACGGATGTCTTTGGACGACCTGCGGCACGCAAGCTTCAAGCCGAGCACCGTTTACGTCACCGTGCGCAGCAACCAGGCGAGACCTACATGGGCTACAGTGAAGATGTGTTGCATCTATGCAACCGCATCAACTCTACCATGCCTGAAGAAGAAAAAATCAGGCACATATTGAAAGGCATTTACGACGGCGCCTTTCAGATGTTGCTCGCGAGAAATCCCCCCACCATTGCTGTCCTCGTTTCCCTCTGTCAAAGCTTCGATGAATTGCGTAGGCAGCGCGCAATTGCTCGTCAAGCCCTCACGACGCCAGACACGCTCGCAAGCTTGCACCTAGCTGCCCATCCTACCGACCAGCAGCCGCTGCTTTCGACAATCAAGGACTTCGTCCGCGAAGAGGTAGCGCGCCAGCTGTCACTGCTGCCACTGACACATGAGCCCACGCAAGCTTTGGCACCGGACCTCCAACACGTCATTCGGACCCAAGTCGCTGAAGCCCTTCCGCCGGTGCATCAGCAACCACCAGTCACAACGCCTCTCACGTACGCCGCCGTCGCTGCTCGGCCTACGCAACAGCGTATGCCGTATGCTCAACCTGCCACGCCACCCTATGTCGTGCCTACAACCCCAATTGCGGCGCCGTATCCCTACGCGAGATCTTCAGCTCCATTTTACCGTCGCTCAGACGCTTGGAGGACGCCGGATAATAGGCCCATCTGTTTCGCCTGTGGTATCGCTGGAAAGTCGCCCGCCACTGTCGCCGAGATCCCCCTCCAGTCGACGCCGTGGGCAGGCCAATGGCGTCGTCGTCTAGGACGCCATCAAGGTACACCACTGACGGTCCTCGACCCTACGCACACCATCGGTCACCATTGTCACGACGACGCTCCCTGTCACCTATGCGTCGCCGACCTGCTATGGAAGAGGGAAACTGATCGCTGCAGCTCCGGAGGCAACAGCTGCATACAATTCGAACTGCTTAAGGCCTCCATCTTTCGCGCCGCAAAACGTTATTGACGTCAATGTTGAGGGGACCGCCGCACAAGCGCTTATCGACACAGGGGCCGCCGTTTCCATAATCTGTGAGACCTTATGCCGCAAGTTGAAAAAGGTTACGACACCTCTTTCGGGCCTGATGCTCCACACGGCCAACTCGCAGTGCATAGAACCTACAGCTGTGTGCACTGCACGTGTCATTATTCAAGGTGAACTTTATGCCATTGAATTTTTTGTGCTGGCATCCTGCTCCCACGAAGTCATTCTTGGATGGGACTTTCTTTCGCGTCATCGGCCATCATAGATTGCTCACGTGCAGAAGTTGCCCTTACACCGCTGCCAACCTCTTGTTTGGTGGATTCTTTTTCTGAAGCTTAGAAACTTGTCGTTGTTGCAGACACGGAAATAGCACCGAGAACATCCGCCCTTGTAGCCCTGACCTGTACGGCCGCTCCGGCCGGAACTGTTTTGTTCATTTTGTTCACTCCGTCTGTCGTATTTACCCGCCGCCGTAGCCTACATCTGCCCTTTGCCGTACTCACCGTGGAATCCGGTGCTACCGCCATGCTCGTCGCGAACTCGCTATCGTCGCCAGTTACCTTACTTCGCGGAGAATGTTTGGGTAACATACAAGACGTTGACCTTTTGCGCCCTCTAGAGTTCGCCGAACACGCACCTCACCTCCAGCTCAATGCTATGACGCCACCTGTGGCCACACTGCCCGCGCCAGACTCATTCCAGCCCTCTGTTGCCGCTGAGCTATCGCCGACACAAAGAAGCGAACTCTTGTCCCTTCTTCGAGAGTTCCGTTCTGTCTTCGATTGCGCTCAACCATCTTTGGGTCGCACAGCGAACATCACGCACCACATTGACACCGGTACTCATGCTCCCTTACGCCAACGACCATATCAAGTTTCAGCGGAAGAGCGCCGTATTATCAACGAACAAGTCGACGATATGCTCAAGCGTGGTGTCATCCAGCCATCGCAGAGCCCTTGGTCGTCCCCTGTTGTACTTGTGCGCAAAAAGGATGGGTCTATACGATTCTGTGTCGACTACCGCCGGCTCAATAAGATATCTCGGAAGGATGTGTACCCGTTGCCACGAATCGACGACGCTCTCGATTGCTTGCAAGGGGCAGAATATTTCTCCTCCTTAGATTTACGCTCAGGATATTGGCAAGTTCCAATGGCTGATCCTGACCGATCGAAGACTGCATTTGTAACACCTGATGGGCTGTATGAGTTTAACGTCATGCCGTTTGGATTCTGCAACGTCCCAGCTACCTTCGAACGGATGATGGACACCATCCTTCGCGGCTACAAGTGGAACACGTCCCTTTGCTACCTAGACGATATCGTCGTTTTTTCTCGCGACTTTTCCACTCACCTTGTTCGTCTTCGTGCTATTCTCACGTGCCTCACCTCTGCTGGCCTTCAACTTAACATCAAGAAGTGCCATTTTGCCGCACGTCAGCTCACTATACTGGGTCACGTCGTCTGCAAAGAGGGTGTTCTCCCGGATCCGGCGAAACTCCGCGCCGTGGCCGACTATCCGAAGCCCAATTCCATCAAGACGCTTCGAAGTTTTATCGGCCTGTGCTCATACTTTCGTCGATTTGTGCGCAACTTCTCTTCCATCATCGCGCCTCTTACCAACCTGTTGACAACTTCCAAAGGCATTTCTGCTTGGTCAAAAGAGTGCGACGAATCCTTCACCGCGCTTCGGCGGTTATTATTATCACCTCCAATACTACGTCATTTGGACCCTTATGCGCCTACGGAGGTTCACACCGACGCCAGTGGTGTCGGTCTTGGTGCTGTATTGGCTCAACGAAAACCAGGGTACCAAGAATACGTGGTCGCTTACGCGAGTCGAACCCTCAAGAAAGCCGAGTGTAATTATTCCGTCACGGAGAAAGAGTGCCTCGCAATTGTCTGGGCTTTGACGAAGTTCCGCCCATACCTTTATGGCCGCCCTTTCGAGGTCGTCACGGACCACCACGCTCTATGTCGGCTATCATCGCTCAAAGACCCGTCGGAGCGCCTTGGTCGTTGGGCGCTTCGCCTACAGGAATACGACATTCGTGTTGTATACCGATCCGGCCGCAAGCACTCCGACGCTGATGCGCTATCCCGCTCGCCGCTACCGGCTGACCCAGCCTCCTCGTCACCTTCTTCAGCTGTCATAACACCAATCGACTTCACAGACATGGCATCGGAACAACGCAAAGATGTGTGGATTTCCCAACTCCTCGCCTTTTTGACTGATCCGTTAGCTAATTTAGTGTCAAGAACTATCCGCCGTCAAGCCACACATTTCGCTATTCGAGACGACCTACTCTATCGGCGGAATTAAACGTCTGAAGGTAGAAAGTGGCTGTTAGTGATACCCAACCACATGCGCTCGGAAATCTGTACTGCTTTCCACAACGACCCGCAAAGCGCTCACGCTGGCGTTCTCAAAACGTACAACCGTCTACGTCAGCGGTACTACTGGCGCGGCATGTACACATTTGTCCGCAAGTACGTACGTGCTTGTACTGCATGCCAGCGACGTAAAGTCCCACCTCAACGCCCTGCCGGTACACTTCAGCCTCTGCCTTGTCCAGCGCGTCCGTTTGACCGCGTCGGTATCGACTTATACGGACCACTTCCCACGTCGTCTTCTGGAAATAGGTGGATAATTGTCGGCGTGGACCACCTCACCCGTTACGCGGAGACGGCAGCACTACCCGCAGCAACCGCGAGGGAAGTTGCGTTTTTCATCCTGCGCAACTTTGTTCTTCGCCATGGTGCTCCCCGCGAACTTTTGAGCGACCGGGGGCGTGTTTTCTTGTCTGACGCCATTCAAGCGTTGCTCGCTCAGTGCAACATGGTTCATCGCCTGACGACAGCATATCACCCGCAGACGAATGGCCTCACAGAACGATTTAATCGCACTCTCGGTGATATGTTGACGATGTACACAACTTCAGACCAGACTAATTGGGACACTGTCCTTCCATTCGTCACGTATGCGTATAACACCGCTACGCACGCGACAACAGGGTTCTCCTCTTTCTTTCTGTTGTACGGACGCGAACCATCGTGCACGCTGGACACTATCCTCCCATACACGCCTGACTCCTCTGAGTACACTGCAATTTCTGATGTTGCCAGGTACGCAGAAGATTGCAGACGATTGGCCCGTTCTCTGACAACCGAGGACCAAGGCCACCAGAAGCTACGGCTTGACACCGACCGACATCTCTCTACTTTCACGACTGGTGCTCTCGTTTGGCTCTGGGTTCCACCGAGCACTCCTGGCCTTTCGTCGAAATTACTGGCACGATACCACGGGCCCTACCGCATTCTCGCCCGTACGTCACCCGTCAATTATGAGATTGAGCCATTGACACAGTCTCATGACTTACGCCGTCGTGGCCGAGAAATTGTGCATGTGAGTCGCCTGAAGCCGTATTACGACCCCGCTATAGTGACTACGCCTTAAGTCGCCAGGTTGGCTACGCTATTCACCGGGGGCCAATGTAGAGAACTATGCGAACGACGACGAAGCAGCATGAAACGGCAAGCCACAGCGTTGGTGCACGCGCGACCCGAGCTTGCGTTTGTTTTGTATTTTCGGCCTGTTGGCGTTCCTCGCTCTTCTGGCGTTCCTCGGCCTTCCAGTAGGTCTGTACGTGAATAAACTGCGTGACAATATATATATATATATATATATATATATATATATATATATATATATATATATATATATATATATAATAGCTTTCAACATACAAAAACAAGTTACTTCTACTGCATCTGAATATTAATAAACAGAAACTTAACAATACATGCAATTTCCGCGACAGGCACATGCGCGATGATAACACTAAATACAATGTAAAGTGTGGTCATGTATATACTGACGTTGGAGTAGTAAGGTGTGCGTGTAAGTAGTTTATGACTGTGCGAACTGCGTGAAGAAAACTGTGTATTGGCGAGATACTTGAACTGGTTTCAGTGTGCTAATGTGTTTCTTTTTTATTTTTTTTTCTTTCTTTTCCGTATGTTTAATTTTTGGGTACCGTTCTGTATTATTCTTTCATTTTAAGCTGCAGAACTTTGTGATATGGAGTAGCCGAGGCAATAGGCACCTCAACCTCTCCACAGCAAAACAGTTAAAACAGAACAGAAATACAATAATTACCATATGAATTGGCTGCTGTAAATACCTGTGCAATTTTGAAATTTGGTGATACTATGCTGCTATATATATTCGCCCACGCTTGTAATTAGGTCATTGTGCGGAATGCTGTAATATAAAATTTTTGTCAGCAGAAAATCTGAGAACCATGACTTGACAGGGTGGCGTTCTTTAAAAAGTCTGTTACCTGTCCCGAGTTTCGTATCAGGTAAGGTGCATTCATGGTTCATTATTCATCAAGTCTTTCTGCAAAACACTGCAAGAAAAACTTGTCTTCATTGGAAGGACCTGTGGTTAGTGCACATGTACGTGTTATCCTACATAAGCTGAGCCTTTCGACAATAACTCATCAGTTGCAATACAGTGCCTGTGTTTGCGTCTTTTTAGGTGGGCATGATTGTGCTGTATTGTATGCTGCTTCCTCAAAAGGAAAATGATGACTAGGTCGTTAGCTACCTGCTGCAACAAATGAAAAAAACAAGATGCAACATTTTTTTTCCTTCAGTACTCCTCTTTCTGCCCCCGCACCCCCCGCACACACACGCACACCAGAGCTATAAGCGTCCAAGAAGGAAGAGGGGCTGTTAATGGTTGCGCAACTGTCATTGCTTCTCTAAATGTTTCGGTCTGAGGGGGTTTATCGGAGCAGCGAGTCTATAATGTACGACAGGAATCAAAGGTGAACATTCGACATAAGCCTGTCTCTTTTGGATAGAAACTGAAGGAATGAGAACTCCAACCAAAATATATTTAAGCAAAAAAACATGATGTTTTGAAGTTGGTCCGGCTTCTTCCTCAGGGGTGAGAGATTGGCTTCAAAACGTCATTTTTTCTATATGTTTTGGTTGGACTTTTCTCATTACATCAATGTACGAATAGAAGTAGGGATGGTGGTAAAGGAAAGGATGGCCCCGGTGGCTTTCACAATACTTCATTAGGCAAAATATGTTCTCTTTTCATCTTGCTGTGTAATCTCCTATAGCCTTCTCATGACTCTCGGCTAAGCTTTGTTTTGTGCTCGCTAGCTCAGGGTGAGGTGAGTTTCCGCGAACCTTACCTGCCTTCCAAACCAGTTACTGCATGCAAGCTTCCCCTGAATGAATGAATCTGTGGTTGGAAAACAGGAAAAAGACGCTATCTTTCCTTGCGAGAGCGGGGCTCAGTGGCTTGAAGGGGGGGGGGGGGAGTGGAGAGAAGTGTTTAGAAGTAGGAAGGAGGAGAAGGTTTGGAAGAACGTGATGGCCAAGGCTGCCAGAGCAGAAAGAGAATAGGGGCCGTTGGCAGGGCAGTCCGAGTCGTAGGACTTGGAAATGTGCAACTGCAACCACGTACGCACATACCTATGGCCATTCCCACAAGAAAAAAAGTCCTAGATCACCTTTCTTGGCAAGAATACAGAAAACTAGCTAAACGAGAAAACTAAAATAAATAAACAACCGATAATCCAACCACCGATTGTCACCACAGCTGCGGAAGGTAGGAAAAACGTAATCCGTGACCTCGGCACCAGCGGCTACACAGAGGCATTTATTCGCAGAACGCTGTGTATCAGAAAAGACACGGGAAACACGACACCAATGGCACTGCAACGACGCCGCATATCGACCCAAATTGAGCGCAGGGAACAGTGAACGGAGCACAATGGCAGAACACTGCGACACTACTCGCAACATGTTTGCCCCATACCAGTCCCGAAGGCACGGTGTAGAGCTCGTTGCGATTTGTAGTCTTTCTGCATTCCTTGAAGAACACAAAGAGCGCGAAAGGTTGGGTACGAGAAACTTGAGCGTGGAAAACGACCTTGCCATCAAGCCTTTTGCAGTGTGGACTGGAAAAACGCAATGATGGGTGAGGGACAACAGGAAGTTCTTACGCGCTTCAAAGATGACTATGAATGGAAAAGTGTTTAAATGGGAATGAAAAAAAAAATCTACAAAAACACGGGCGTTTCTATGTTGTGTCGGTTCAACAGAACTGCAGGCCTGTTGGAAAAAGATGGCAGCAATATCTCATAAAGAGACTCGAGAATTAAGAGCCTCTCTGATTGCCGAGAGGTAAAATAATTCTTCGACCACGTTTCAGCTTGAATAAATTTATTTCAGCAAGTGATGAAGGATCACGTATGGCATGAACGGTGCGGTTCCGCCTCCTTCCTAGGAGGCAGAACCGCACCGTTCATGCCATACGTGATGCCTCGAAATCATGCCTAGAAATCAAATTGACAAACGAACATAGGTTCCCAAGCACTCGTTATTGCATTCTTCTATTGAGTCTTTTCCGGAACCAGTCGAGAGTGGCAGTTGCGTTTTTAATTGTCTCACACATCTGATAGGTATTGAGCACGTGTAAACGCTACAAAAAAAAAGCATTGAAAAGTTGAATGTTTTATACTTATTTATACTTATATGCTTATACTTATTTGTGACGTTTAGTAAGAGAAATTTTAAGGGAGCGCACTTGCATGGGGTGTCTTCCTCTCCTGACCAAGCACAAAGAGGTCGGGGCGTCAACGTTCTCTGCAGGCGTGGTTAACGGGCGTCCAGCTAGTCACCAGTATGAACTGTGCATCTGAGAAAATATTGCATTTGCTCTCATCTTCACATATGGCCATCGACAGGTTATTGTCTCGGGGGTGAGGAAACCCTTCTTTCAACTTGCATCATGGCTGAGGGAGGGGGTCGTGTTGCTGTCGCTAGAGTGGATAGCAAGTGCTGGTGCGGCTTGAAGGGGTCAAGTGCCCCTTTTGCACCACGCTTATGTCTACACTTCATTCATTGAACACAACAGTGAGGTCTAGTTGACTAAAAGCGCAGATTTGTTTTCTTCCGCATCTTATACCGCTACATAAAACATTTTCATATTGTGAAAAGTAGGTATTTCGATTCGTTTGAAGGAAAGTAACATTCAATGCATGACAGATACTTAAAATAGAGGTTTCCTGCAATCAAAATAAGAAAACTCGTTGCAGAGGTGCTTCTTTTTTCGTGCAGCGTGCAATGTAAAAGTGAGATCCAATTCGGAAAAAGCGAACTGAGTGACGTGCGTCGGTGCTTGCTCAATTAAAGAAGGTTTCATGAAGTATGACGTAGCCAACAACAGAAACAAACTGCTGCATCTTAAATTTAAAAAATAAACAAACAAAGTGCTGCACATTCGTGGTAGAACACGGACATAGATTGAAATACGTGTTTTTTATTATGAAAGCGAAATAAAAAACTACTTTACAAAACGCTTTGCATTCATCGTGATGTCGACACATCTGTGTAGTGTCATTAGTGCTATTTGAAGGAAAATTCCTGAATTTCAACTAATTCAGTAACCTCTGGCAGAAGAACCTTTTCAATTTTTAGTTTCGGTTTTCGCGCCGCCGCCGCCGCCGCCGCCGGTCGAAATCACCTCGGCGCACACCTCTAGTACCAGCCGTGGCCTCCGCGATCGGCTACCGGCGGCGCGCCGTTGCTCCGGCCGTCCCAATCGCCCGGAGTGAGCGTAAAGTGAAAAGGGGGTGTGGCCGCGTTTTTCGCCACACCGTGGCGCGCGCGTAGCCTAAAGCAGGTATCCAAGCCTGCAGAGGTAAAACGGGGGCTTAGGCAGGGGTGCCCCCTGTCACCCTTATTATTCATGATGTACCTACAAGGATTAGAGGCGAAATTAGAGGGAAGTGGACTGAGCTTCAACCTCTCTTTAGTCAAACAAGGAAAACTTATTGATCAGGCACTACCAGCATTAATGTATGCAGATGATATAGTGCTAATGGCCAACAACAAGGAAGATTTGCAGAGATTGATGGACATCTGTGGTAATGAGGGAGATAGGTTAGATTTTAGATTCAGTAAGGAAAAATCAGCAGTCATGATTTTCAATGACAACGAAGGTAGTGAGCTTAGAATACAGGAGGTCACGCTAGAGATAACAGATAAATACAAATGTCTGGGCGTATGGATAAGCAATGGGACCGAGTATCTGAGGGAACACGAAATATACGTGACGACTAAAGGTAACAGGAATGCAGCAGTCATGAAAAATAGGGCACTGTGGAATTACAATAGGTATGATGTTGTGAGAGGAATATGGAAAGGGGTCATGGTTCCTGGGCTGACGTTCGGCAATGCGGTCTTGTGCATGAGATCAGAAGTTCTAGCAAGATTAGAAATTAAGCAACGTGGAATAGGTAGGCTTGCTTTAGGAGCTCACGGGAATACACCAAATCAGAGAGTACAAGGTGATATGGGATGGACATCATTTGAGGGCAGGGAAGCTAGCAGCAAGATAAAATTTGAGAAGCGATTGAGAGAAATGGGGGAAGAGCGTTGGGCTAGGAAGGTTTTCAGCTACATGTACATGAAGAATGTCGATACAAAATGGAGGAAGCGAACCAGGAAGTTGACTGGTAAATACTTAGAAAACAGCAGGTGGCCAAACCAAAAAGAACTATCGGTTAAGAAGAAAGTGAAGGAAACGGAGACTGACATGTGGAGAATGGGCATGATAAAGAAGTCCGCACTAGAGATCTATCGAACGTTTAAGCAGGAAATTGCCAAGGAAAGGATCTATGATAATACTCGGGGCAGTTCTCTGCTGTTTGAGGCCAGAACGGGAGTACTGCGAACCAAGACATATAGGGCCAAATACGAAGGGGTAGACACAGTATGCAGTGCGTGTGGAGAGGAAGAAGAAACTGCCGAACACTTGATAATGTTCTGTAAAGGGCTTCACCCTATAGTTCAGGATGATGGCGCAGAGTTTTTCAAAGCACTAGAGTTTAGGGACCGGGAGGGCAAAATAAACTTTAAGCGGGTAGACTTAACTAGAAGGAGGTTATCTGATTGGGGGCTAAAGTCAAAGCACGAGTGAAAATTAAACTCTTCACTGCAAAGTACGAATCCTCAAACTCTTTTTTTAAGGAAAAAAATATAGTTTTTGGTTCATTAGGTATTACGGCTTGGTGGCGCTAGCCACCGCCCGATCTAAAGGGTACAGCCATATCCATCCATCCAGCCAGCCATTCTCAGTTCGGGCTGTCAAGGCGGATGGACGTGTTTTTTGAGCGCTCCGGATCGACTGCGCAGATAAGTGTTTTTGCATGCTTTGAGCTTGTCTTTATAATTATAAGGCAGCGGTTGAAATCTTCGTAGCACTTATTTTATGGTACGGCTTTTTCGGGGGCCAGACACCAGGTATTTATTAGTTAGTGCGGGTGGGTTTGTTTGAAATTTTTTGTTGTTGTTTTTTTTGCCACCCCGTGGGGGAGGTGCGCGTACATTGAACACGCAAATTTTTGTAGTAAAGCTTAGATTTTCTTTTTTTTCGAAGTGCAGGGCTCGAGTTTAGTAATTATCGAGTATAGGGACAATTGGTGTCAGAAAGGCATGGTTAAAAAGACTGTAAAGTGTTCCGGATGTGGAGTGGGTTTGAAAGTGGACCCAAGCGTAGAAGTGGATGGAGAAGAGGCTGACGCGAAGTGTAGGCAATGTGAGGTCGAGGAAAACATGGAGAAAATGATGGTTGCCCAGAGTGAACTGCTGATGAGAATCGCCGAGCTCGAGACTGCGTTGGCAACAGAGCAAGAGAAAACGAGGGCAATGGGAGAAAGACTGAAGTCCGCCGAGGAAGCGCTAGTGAAGCTGAACAAAGAAGCGACCTACCGAGAGAACAGTAGGGAACCGGCCACCAGAACGGTGGAGAAGGAAAAGACAGCAAGTTTGGAAAAAACAGGTTTAGCCAGTTCAACTGTCGCAAGGCCAAGCTTCAGCGAGGTAGTGGTGGGGCAGAGAGGAAACAAAGCAGCCGGCTTCACAGGTGCAAGTAGCCCCCAGGTGCAGAACGCTCCAGCTGAAAAGTCACAGCATGTGATTATCGCCGGGGACTCGAATTTAAATCGATGCACAGAAGCCATCAAAGAGAGGGTAAAAGGTGACAAGAGGGTTGCAGTAGGGGCGTTCCCAGGACGCAAGCTGGAAGCAGCCATGAGGCAAGCGAGCGCAAAGCTCAAAACGACAGCTGATAGACAAAACCTCGTGATAATTTCAGGCGGTTTAAACGATGTCCTCAATGAAGATACAGTAGGACTAGCAGCCACACTGGCGAAAGGCGTCGATGACATGCGCGCCACTTCTCCTAAGGTACAGGTAGTGATATGCACGATACCGGAGGTGCCGGTGCGTGATAGCAACCTGCAAAGAGCGGTGGTCAACGCAAACCAAGAGATATGGCGGATGAATCGAGAGAAAGGCTTTGAGGTGGTGGAAATAAACAGAGAGGTGCATAGGTGGGGGGGTTTCCAACGAGACAGAATTCACTTCGATGGGCGGCTAGGTCATGAGGTGGGTTGGCGACTTGCAGGACGCGCAGTAGCTTTTTGGGGGGGCAAGCGAGCCCTTCGGGTTGCAGGATAGCAAGTAACGAGGAAAACAACCAGGGAGACTCTTCGACAGGTGGTATGGACAGATACGATTCCAAAGTGGCACCAATATCTAAGATAGGTAGACTCCGGGGCATAAATAGACATAGCCACGAGAGCCGAGCCAATTCAGACATAGGGTATATTAACATGCAGGGTGGTAGGAACAGGCTGAAGTGGGAAGAGATAGAAGAACAGCTAAGGGAAGAGAGGCCGATGGTATACGGTTTTGTAGAAACACATCTCAGGGACATGGAACAACCTCGGAACAATCCGGACTACACGTGGGAATATTGTAATAGAACAGAAGGCAGCAGAAAGGGGGGTGGTATTGGGGCATTCATTCATAAAAGTACAGACTGACAAAGGGTCAAGCAGGAGTGCAAGGAACATTATTGGCTAAAAGGGAAAGTGGCAGGTCAAATGACACTCCTTGGTTTCGTGTAGTCGTGGACGGGAGCAAAGGCCAGAGAGGAAAACCAGGCAACGGTAGAGTGTATATCAAAGGACATTCAGGAGTTAGGAAGAGAGTGCGAGATGATTATACTAGGAGACATGAATGCGCACATAGAAGATATAGATGGGTATACCGACCCGACAGGCAAAATGATCTTGGATATGTGTGAAAGGCTTGATTTGATCATTTGCAACAATACCGAGAAGTGTGAAGGGCAAATAACATGGGAGGTAGGAAGGCTTCAGTCGACGATAGATTATGCTCTGATGTCACATAGGATGTATGATAAGCTCAGGGGAATGCACATATATGAAGGTGGCTCCAGAAGTCTGGGTAGCGATCACAAACGTATCAAGCTAAGTTTTGGAAGAGCAGTGAAAGTGGGAAGGAGACATGATGAGCAACTACAGGAAAATTTTTATTCAGAAAGGCAAATTGAAATAGCCACTAAACAAATTGAGAAAGTAATCACGGAGGATAATAAGACAGTGTGGAGATACACGAATCTAATTAGACTCTTTGAGCTAGAGCTTGCTAAGACGCGTGACAAGTCATTCTGGAAAAGAATACACAAACCCAAAAGTTGGTGGGATGAGGAAGTTAAGAGAGCCATAGCAAAACGTCAGGAAGCCTCTAGGGAACACAGACATGCTAAGCGCGGGATGAACCGACAGATGATGTTGAAAGAAAATGGCAACCTTTCTAAGCTGTAGGAGGGATGCATCCTTTCTGATCAATGAAAAGATTAGAAGGAAGGGAGCTCAGTGGCTGGCAGAAGTACATAAAAAAGATAGAAAGGCAGCTGCGAAATTTTGGAACCATCTAAACTCCCTAAGGAATGATACGAGCCTAGAGCAGAGTTTTATAACTACAGCCCAAAGTGCTAGGCTAGAAGGGGACGAAGCTATTGAATATATAAGAACAAGGGTGACAGAAAAATTTCAACAAAGAAGTACTTTATGCACCACAATAGACAAGAACGAATCAAGTGGTGCAATGGCTCCATTTTCACAACAAGAGTGGGAAAGGGCTGAGAAAAGGATTTCTAGTAGTACATCAACAGGCCCAGATGGCATTCCAATTAGGCTGATAAAGACATTAGGTCCGAAGTCTAAGCAGGCTTTGAGAGAGGCAGTGAGCACAATAATATTCGATGGTGAAGTTCCCGATGGATGGAAACTTAGCAGGATGAGCATGATCTATAAAAGAAAGGGCGACAAAGCTGACATAAACAACTACCGTCCTATAACAGTGACATCAGTGGGCTACAGGCTGGCGATGCAGATTATAAAGGAAAGACTGCAGGCGTGGATAGAGGATGAGGGGGTGCTGGGGGAACTGCAGAATGGGTTTTTGAAACACAGGAGGTTGGAAGACAATCTGTTCTCACTGACGCAGTGCATCGAAATAGCAGAAAAGGAACACAGGCCCCTGAGGCTAGCATTTTTGGATATCAAGGGAGCGTATGATAGCGTGGTTCAAGAGGAATTGTGGGGAATACTGGACACACTAGGCGTGGAACATGTAGTCACTAATCTTTTAAAGGGTATCTATAAAGGTAACAAGGTAGTTATAAAGTGGTAAAAACAGGTATCCAAGCCTGCAGAGGTAAAACGGGGGCTTAGGCAGGGGTGCCCCCTGTCACCCTTATTATTCATGATTTACCTACAAGGATTAGAGGCCAAAGTAGAGGGAAGTGGACTGGGCTTCAACCTCTCTTTAGTCAAACAAGGAAAGCTTATTGATCAGGCACTACCAGCATTAATGTACGCAGATGATATAGTGCTAATGGCCAACAACAAGAAAGATTTGCAGGGATTGATGGACATCTGCGGTAATGAGGGCGATAGGTTAGATTTTAGATTCAGTAAGGAAAAATCAGCAGTCATGATTTTCAATGACAACGAAGGTAGTGAGCTTAGAATACAGGAGGTCACGCTAGAAATAACAGATAAATACAAATATCCGGGCGTATGGATAAGCAATTTGACCGAGTATCTGAGGGCACACGAAATATACGTGACGACTAAGGGTAACAGGAATGCAGCAGTCATGAAAAATAGGGCACTGTGGAATTACAATAGGTATGATGTTGTGAGAGGAATATGGAAAGGGGTCGTGGTTCCTGGGCTGACGTTAGGCAATGCGGTCTTGTGCATGAGATCAGAAGTTCAAGCAAGATTAGAAATTAAGCAACGTGGAATAGGTAGGCTTGCTTTAGGAGCTCACGGGAATACACCAAATCAGGGGGTACAAGGTGATATGGGATGGACATCATTTGAGGGCAGGGACGCTAGCAGAAAGATAAAATTTGAGAAGCGATTGAGAGAAATGGGGGAAGAGCGTTGGGCTAGGAAGGTTTTCAGCTACTTGTACATGAGGAATGTCGATACAAAATGGAGGAAGCGAACCAGGAAGTTGACTGGTAAATACTTAGAAAACAGCAGGTGGCCAAACCAAAAAGAACTATCGGTTAAGAAGAAAGTGAAGGAAACGGAGACTGACATGTGGAGAATGGGCATGATTAAGAAGTCCGCACTAGAGATCTATCGAACTTTTAAGCAGGAAATTGCCAAGGAAAGGGTCTATGATAATACTCGGGGTAGTTCTCTACTGTTTGAGACCAGGACGGGAGTACTGCGAACCAAGACATATCGGGTCAAATATGAAGGGGTGGACACAGTATGCAGTGCGTGTGGAGAGGAAGAAGAAACTGCCGAACACTTGATAATTTTCTGTAAAGGGCTTCACCCTATAGTTCAGGATGATGGCGCAGAGTTTTTCAAAGCACTGGGGTTTAGGGACCGGGAGGGAAAAATAAACTTTAAGCGGGTAGACTTAACTAGAAGGAGGTTATCTGATTGGTTGCTAAAGTCAAGGCGCGAGTGAAAAGTAAACTCTTCACTTCAAAGTACGAATCCTCAAACTCACTTTTTAAGGAAAAAAAATAAATATAGTTTTTGGTTCATTAGGTATTACGGCTTGGTAGCGCTAGCCACCGCTCGATCTAAAGGGTACAGCCATATTCATTCATCCATCCATCCATCGCTTTCTCTGGCTTTTTCTGGCGCAGGCGGGCGCAGAGGACGAAAACTCAGCGTTTGCGTCTGCTGCCACCGGGTGGCACGAACCTTTTCCAGGCAAAAGCGTTTGGTTCACCCCACCTCCGTGGGTTCACCCAATAGCCGCTTAAAACCGGCTTGACTTGGCTGAAAACATATGAATAGACGGCGACTGAATCGCCGTCTTGGACATTTTTGGGGGGACGTTCAGGTGGTGGGAACGAAAGGTCTAAAGTTCCTCACTAACTTGTGAGGATCTTTACCGTGCGGTGGTTATTTATCCGTGGTCTTTGCTTGGCCGGGAGCCTTATGCATTCGCGAAAATCGCCTCTTCGCATGGATACGTGGTTTCGTTCTCTAATACTGTCTATAAGCAATGTGGTAACGACTTGCCCGATCATGAACACCGTGTGTTATGCTATTTGTGGATGTATGCCGTACGTGTATGTCTGGTAAGTGCGTGTGTAGCGTAAGGATCGATGTGTCGCTTCGGTGAAGTGTATGCTTGTGCCAAAACTTTCATTGAAGCTTCTTCTTGCGTAACTGCGTGAGACAGATACGAAATGCACAAGTTGGAAGTGATGGAATATTACCAGGCGCTCACACGACGTTATTTTCCAAGTGGCTTAAATATGTTGTCGCCTATTACGATAATCGGTTTTCTAAGCTATGTCTTTTCTTGTGGGTGTATACAAAGAAAAAAAAGAAATAAAGTTGAAGATATGCTGGGAGCACTATAAATATTCGCTCAAAATTGCCGCCTTAAACGTCTTCTTAAAATTAAACAGTGCCGTAAGGCAGTCGTGCCTTGCGGTGAAGTGCATGTTGTGTATTGCGGTAAAGCATACATATTGCACGCGCTCGTGTTTAAATTGGAAATGTAGCACTGACATTGGGCCTCGTGTGTGCACCTAAATTGTACACGCGCTATCCTCTGCCTCATCAGTGACGATGCGGCAGTCAGTATCGTCATCGTCTTCAGCTTGTGTAACAAGCACAGAACAATTTACCTAGTAAAATATGTTTTGTGGCAGGCAGTTCGCAAGGCATTCAGATGTTAGTTCATTGCAGGATTAATTCAAGATTGTTAAATGGCACCTTCAAATAAACGAAACATGCATATGAGAGGCTTCAGTCGTACTTCAAAATTTGTGCCATGCCTCAAATTGAAAATGATTAAAAAGGAAATATATGCCAAGGCTGGGTGTAGATTACCATTCACAATTCAATTACCATTCATATTTTAGAAACTTAGAAAATTTGTAGCTCATGTTTTCCTATCAAGTAAGCGCAAAAATAACTGTTGAAGAATGGTCTACAATTACTCACACAGTTTGCAAAAAATAGATCTTTGAAACATATGTCGTGCCAGAACTAAGTGCAAGGTGGTTACAGGAAACTGGTTATGACCCGACATAATAGCACATGTTCGAACGTTTTACATGGGCTGCTTGTTGGCAAAATGGGGTGGGAATTAGGTAAGTGCCTGCAGGGATCTGCACCAAGAGACGAAACCTGCTACATCTTTTTCATAAATTTCATTATTTGTGTCAAGCATGCGTGCACTCTTCGTTGTTGTGTTCTTTCAGGGAGCAAGTATATGGCATACGCTTGAAATTCATACGTTACTCCTGCGATTTGAAGATGTTATTACAGTGGACATGAACGTGCAATGTAGTTGAAAACGTTGCTGGGCACCAACTTTCTTAACAATCTGAACCCGCTTATGCTACAAGAGTTACCGCGTGACTTCAGCCAAATAGTTTCTAACTGTTGTGGTTACTGTCAGATAAAAGTAATAATGAGCTAGTTGTGCTTGGACAACAGTCTTGCTTTACTGTATTAAAATACAGTAATTTAGTACCTGCATATAGAACTGATCACTTAGTTATTTTTTTTATTTGTGGTCCTATTTGTTACAGTTTACTTTCAAAATATTTCATAGAAGGTGGTTAAGTTTTAAGTCCATACAGTGGGCAAATTTTATCAGCAGTATTGCATGCTGTACAATCACTTTTACTTCTCCTAGAAAGCATGGTGTTCCACTACTCCGGTATGTCTCGGCTGGGCTTCTCGACCTCGACGACTGTACATGTCAAACAGTTTGCCAAGTGTAACTACTTACTCCCCCATAACTCTAAATTTTGTCGAGCCATAATAAATAATTGGCAGTAAGGACCAGTTACAAAACCCTTTTTTTATTAAGTGCTCATTAATCAGGGACCTAACAATTCTGTATATAAACGATGACAGCAACCACTTCTCCACAGATTGAACGATTAGGTTGTACTAATAAAAGCATTAATATAATCAGACTCGTTTTTTTTGGAAAGTAAATACAATGCATAAATAGTCTTACCAGTCCGTGATTCATTATTGTAGCTAAACTATCGTTGAAAGCCAGAGTCATTTACAAATGCCATCTGAATTCCCGGAAAGTGCTAGGTAGCTTTATATAAATTGGGGATGTCTGCAACAAAACAAGAAGCTTACGTTTATGTTGAGCAGAAGTCCAAGTGAACATGCATGCATATGTTCATGAACTAGTTCCCTGTAACATGTGGTGCAACAGCTCTAGCTTAAAAACTTCACGCAGCTTTTATGCTGCTCCAAAAAGATTTTAGTTGCACCACAAGCTCCGGATATGCCTTTCATGAGTCACGTCACTGTGCCTGTTGAGTCTTTAAAAAAACAGGTTTGAAGGGGATGCTAAAAATTTTTTTTAAGGGGTGAGTAGCAGAAAGCATTAATTTATTAAAGTCTTCAATTTTATTATGTTAGCTCTGAGGCTTGCAGGTATGTTAAATGAGCATGGTCATATGAGTAACACCTCATAGGTCCATAATTTTTGGGTTGACAGCAAGGTATGAAGAGACAGGATTATGAAAATTGCAGAAGTAGAAGTAATGAAGTTGTCGAGAAGACTTTGTTAACAGTACATTTACAGGCTTCACGCACAATTTGCTTTCTAGCAGGGTGAATTTACTTTTGCTGATGCTTCCGATGGCATCATTGCACTTCATAAGCACTGGTTTTATGCACTGCACGTGACGTTCTTGTTTTTTCAAGGTTCATGTACTGATTAAAAAGTATAGGATCAAGAAACTTACATGCTGTCTTAAGGCATAATCAGGCTCACCATAGAGGTAATTGGTGACATTTTAGTGAGCTGTGTGTGGGAGGTCTGTGTACATAACATCATAGTAATCTTGCAATGCTGTAGCTTTATTTGTGTAACGAGTGAAGCTTCTTTTCCTCTTAAGAATTTCTGCCAAGCAAACAAGTTCCAACAGTAGGATTTGCCCTTGGGTAAAACAGGATGTAAGAGTGAGCTTATTCAGAAGCCCTTCAAGAGTACCCACTGAAGGAATTAGTACCTATTGGGCAAAAATTTCAGTGCATCAAGAAGGGCAAGGGAGGACGGTGCAGGTTAACATTTCAGGGGGGTATCTCCTGGACATCATCCTTCTCTAGCCACAAGCTTGTATGGCCAATGTTTAGCAGACTCCTACTAACATAAACTAGGTATAAATGTTGCTTCTCTATTGCAAGATAACACCATATACCTTTTGAGTCTCCTCACCACAAGCCCTTACATTAGCCTAAAGATATTTTTTCTACCGTGCCCTTTTTTTGTCCTAAACAGTTGTCTGAAGCAACAATATGCACATTGTGACAGTCTAGCTGGTGACCACAGAGATGGCTCCCGCCATCACGATGTATACTCCACTCAAAATGTAAGACACTGCAAAATCATAGTCCGGTGTGCGTGCATACGACCTTGAACATGCAAGCAGTGACCACTTCTCTTGTGTTCTCTGCACTGGCGCATGCTTGTTGCACACCTGTTCAAGATTGTGACAGTGAAATTAGTTCTGGCAATGCTGTCTCAGAGGTAAGACTGTGTACACCCTTAGGAACACCATGGTGGAGCGAGCAGAGATTCATATCAAATGTAGTAATAAACTGGCAACACCATGGTGATATAAGCACACTTGCATTAATTTATTACATCTTTATTGAGGCAGACATCACACAGCTAAGCCTAGTTGTGATCTCTTTTCATTATTGTCTATATAATTTTCCCGTTGGTCACAGCACAGGAAGAAAAATTTCTTTGTGGGAGCACCATATTTTAAACTTGCATGACTCCAATGAAACACTGTGCGAACAGATATATTGAAAATGTCAATACTTCGGGTCCTATAAATGGTGAACTGGTTGTCACACTCAGCCAGTGATCCTGCAGGAGCTTTAGCATATACTCTAAGGTCATTTTGCATCAACAATGCCACATACAATAGTTTAACAATGGTTGTTACTGGGCAAGATGATGCATAGCTTCAGGGAGGTAATTAAGCTAAGGGGGAAAATTATAGATGCCTAAGCACCACTGGAAAAATGAAAAAGCACAGAAAAAGAGCATCGCTCGCAGCTGAACTACAGAAAATATTTACACTGCACCGTACATTCGCATCGTCTAGAATTTTCCCTAATAATGTTATACCAACCTGCCTAGCAACAAGTACTTCTAAGGTAATAAAGTGCAGAATGACACTTGCATAAGACAGGAAACAGGACGCGAGTTAACTGCCATCTATCTTTGTTTGTGCAGGGTGTCTACCAACCTGGGAAAGTCGGGGAATTGGGGCCTTGCTGGAAAACTGTAGGAACTTTGGTAAAACCTGGCTAATTCATAGAAACTGGCGGCAGTCTGTGCCACCATCACAAAAATAAGCATTACCCTTGATCAGTACTCAAAAAGTCACTCCTTCGACTGCCACTACAGTGAACAGCTAGAAGAGGCCTTAAAAAAGGCAATGCATAACTGTTTCTTCTTAGTGTACAAACAAATGGATACACTGACCAAAATAACACAAAGTTTATCGATGTTTGGGCACCTGATATTGTTCTGAATGACAGCCATAAGAAAGGTACATCGTATTTAAGTATGACTAGGTGCGTGATGTAAGCACCAAAAGTATATGGTCAGCGTTCCATAAATCTTATTGAGTATATGTGCAGCTGTGTGAATGTGCAGGGATTCTAGGTGCTGGCATGATGCAAGCTTGTTTTCTTCGACCAGAACACGGTTGCTTGACCAGTCAATTTTAAAGCCTGTATATTCCGCATGTTCAGCGAGGGCATCCAAGGCCACCCATGATTTGGTGACTTCATTTTGAACTCTTGTGTTGTTTAACTCTTTCATTGAAATCGCAGGTCTCATAGAATGACATGTTGTCACACTCGTGGCAGACTACAGTGTAAAGAAGACTACAGAAAGTTCCGCTCGACAGCTTATTCTTCCCATTGACTAAAGCATTCCTTAGCTTCCATGTTGGTGCATGCACTATTTTGATGTATGTTCCTTCTACATATTACATATCATATCTGACTTTCCAAGCACAGCATTTCTCACATCGGTAAATTTGTGCATATTTGTCGTGGCCACAAATTCGGCTTGCCTTGAAGGCCTTTTAGTTTGGTGCTTATGTTAGAACTGCCATCACAAGAGGTTTGCTGAGCTATGTCTTGCCTTGTATAATCTTATTATTATTATTATTATTATTATTATTATTATTATTATTATTATTATTATTATTATTATTATTATTATTATTATTATTATTATTATTATTATTATTATTATTATTATTATTATTATTATTATTATTATTATTATTATTATTATTATTATTATTATTGGCGATGCAGCTGCAAACGTCCTCAGCTATGCACTTATTGCAGATATTTCAAGAGTAGCACCCTCTCTTCTCATTTCATTTCCTTGAGATGGTGTTATTAAATCCATGAGTATTTTTTATCATTATGTTCATATGCATCTGGAAGCTAAGTTGCATGTTTTGGTTGCTGACAAGAAAGGCTTCTTTTCAACTCTAGATGGCTCTATGTATAATGATAAGGTTGCCACTGGTTTGCAAAAAAGCTGAATAAATCATTTTCTGAGCAACTGCAGCCAATCAATTTATGTGGATGGACATGCATCTTGACTTTCACATGCAAAGTCTGGTGTTCCCCAGGTATCAATCATGGGACCAGTTTTGTTTCTCATTTACATCAACGACATTGGACATGGTTTGTCATCTACTATCAAATTATTTACATACAACTACATCATTTATAGAAAAATTGACAGCGCCCAAGCTAACGAGTCATTATAGTTGGACCCTAATAAACTCGCATTTTGGTGTCACCATGGCAAATAACACTTCCAAAACAAAGGCCATGACGTTTACAAGAGCACATAAAACAGAAATGAGTCAATATGAAATTCAAGATCTCCCCATTGAAAAAGTATCCCTATTTAAGTATCTTGGAATTCATTTATCTTCTGACCTGCCTTAGAATAAGCGCATCGATATCATAACTAGTGAGGTGTCCAAAGCACTTGGATTTATTAAAAGAAACCTTTACTTGGTGAACTATACCTCTAAAAGGCTAGCATACACTACACTTGTCCGTTCAAAAATAGAATATGCATCCATCATCTAGAACCCACATCAATCATATCTCATCGATTAACTAGAATTAAAATAAAATGAAGCAGCAGGATTTATCACCAAGTAGTATTCTCGCTTGCAACTGCAGCACTACAGATATTACACACTCACTTTCATTACCCCTTCTTGAAAAACGTAGACTGTCGTCACTGTTGTTGCATTTTCGTACATTTTATCATAGTAAATGTGCCTTCATGAAGCTTGTACAAACACACCTCATAATACATTGAAACATATTGATCACCAATTCAAAATACACCCTTTTTTGGCACGCACAATTATGTATCAACACTCACCATTACTTCGAAGCACACATCACTGGAACACACTGCCGGGCGACATCGCTTGATTCATTGATCGTGCCGCCTTTGTAAACCGATTCGATATTTTCTTGGACATATGACTTACCTATCTGTGTGAGTTTGTAAGTGCATGTATGTGCTTATTTTTACTCTTCTTTCATTGTAAATATATTTTCTCCTTAAAGATGATAGTCTTGCTTGGGATACTCCAACGCAAAAATTTTGGTCTGTCTGTCAGCAAAAAGGCTCAAGTACGACCACATCCAAAGCATCCACAAGTATTGCTCAAGTTTCTGCATTCATACTTGTACGATTGTCAATAAAAAGCAAATATTGAGCATATTTGAGGCACAATATCAACATGTCGATATTGTGCACTGTGTTTATTTATACTAGAAAAGGTATAAATAAGTAATTCTAAGCACTGCAGCTGACAATGCGACGCTTCGCATGGAAAGGCATCTCCTACGCTTTGCTAAGACTATACTGTGCTGCTACCTGTCTTGAAATCTACAAAATATGGCCTCCAAGATTGCACGCATGCTGCGTGCTGCGTGCTCGCTATAACAAAGGCCATCCTTTCGTTTTCTGAAATTACCGCCAGATAGCACTCAAGTCTCACGCAACACCTCCAAAATCCCATTCACCAGTTTTCTCGTGCAAAACATCAAATAAATATTCCTGTCTATTCACTCTTTTCAGGCGAAATACAATAGTCTTTCGACGACATTTTTGGTCAAATATGCAGATAGGGGGCAATTTTTTTCATGGCAATTTTCTGTATATATATTTTTTTGCATTATAGCTGTGTCTCTCTTATTGAGTTTTCATTCCTGCCACAATTTTTTTTTCTTTACCATCTTTGTCTATGGAACTATATTTTACATTGTTTACCACTTTAATTTTAAAATGGCAATGTTCTGATTTGCAAATTTATTGTATAACTAAAACCCCCTGCGTAATGCCTGGATGGGCCTTTAGGGTATATATTAATAAAAAAAAGTGTTGATGCAAAAAGCGGGTGACTGAACGAGTAAGTTTATGCCCTGTTACTAACGCTTAATCAGGAATGCGTAGCGGCAAGTGTGAAAAAAGCAAAAAGGCAAAAACTATCAGTTTTTATTTCAGTGAAGATTCATGTTGCCACTAAGAGCTGTTGTTTCAGAAAAAGACACTTGGTAAATAAATGTTTCAGAGTATATTCAAAGAAATTCGGAGCGTTTCAAGACTTGTGATCCGCTAAGAATTTCTAACTCAGAATCCATCATCTTATCACTAAGTGAACAACCTTCTTTGTGGCGTAATGCATTCGGTATAGACGTAAAAGATTTACATTATGGTTTGCCCCAATGTGAAGATTTGAATTGTATAAAGCAGTGCATGAGAGAAGATAATGATGACTTGTTGTATCAGTGCCAGTGTGGCATCTCTATTGCGTCGTTTTTAGAGCTCATGCAGGCCATCTAAATTCTACCATTGTGTCTTGGAAGGGAAATAATTTTGTCCAAAAATCTGGTATCTGCATTGAATCATGAATATACCTGTAATTAGTTATATTTTTTTTTGGGTATGTAGATGGGCAGCTGCAAAAGCATTTGAATTGGTTATCATCACATGCTGTTTGATATGTCCATGACTTCTTAGTTCTACTGGACATTAACAATTGCTCTTTACTGGTTGCTAATATAGAGAAAGATGTTAAGGAAAACGAAATGTCAGCGTTTCACTTTGGAGTTTCAAAAAAATTGATGAGCTACAGTTTCTCGATTTAAGACAGGCTTTTGTCAAAGATCACATATACAGCAATACCAGCCTAGATTCATAAAGCCAATTCTGAATTTTAATTCTGGCCACTCAAAACCATACAGGGAGCCATTGCGACAACTGTGCTGGGTGCCGCTCTAAAGAAGTTACGGGAGCACCTTATGGCGCATGCATTTGATGCGCAAGTTGCTCGCCTTGCCAATTCTGGCTTTCCGAGTGACGTGATTTGCTCCTTGTCAGAAAAACTTATTTCAAAGATCGAAAAGTTTTATCATTGTGATTCTAGTGCACTAGAAATAAGCAAGAAAAAGAGGCAGGCAGTTATCCCATACATACACAGGATAGCACATAGTTTGAAAAATGTTGGTGCTCGTTATTGCATAAACATGTCATTCTCAGCACGTAATAAAGTACATAATGTGTGTACTTTGGTGGATAGAGCATTGTGTCAGCAGCCAGGGAAAGGGAACAAATGTGTCTCCAGTCATGTCCACAGATATGCTCCTTGCACTACTGGCGTGGCTTATGGGATTCCACTGTCTTGTAGCTGTGAATATTTAGGTGAAATGGGGCATTACATAAACGTGTGCTTAAGAGAGCATGGGCTAATGCTATCAGATGCTAAAATCACGTCTAATTTGGCAGCTCGTTGTAGGCCATGTGGATGTGTGCTCAGGGCTGGGCAGAGAGGCCCGAAAAAGTCTTCTGGAATGCAGATATCGAAATGCGTGGTTTGGAAGCATAAAATACAGATACTGGGATAAATTTGTAATTCATGTGACAGGATATTTCAGAGATACGTTTGCAAAAAGACAAAAAAGTATTCCAGAATACATATACTAAAATACTTTTGTCTGTCTATGTCGGGGATAGTTATACCCCATACAAACATTTGTTATGTGCAGCATAATATTTAAAATGTGCAGCACATTGAAACTTGCAAATGAAATTGATTTATTATATTTTCGCCATTCTCCGAGTGTCATTAAGGCATTACAAAGGATGCTTACGCTGCACATAATTGTTAATAACCACATATTTACAGATATCAGTTGCAATAAAAAACTATGCCATATGAGAGCATCAGTCACACGCATTGTACACTGAAATCCGGAACTCAACAGCAACACTATTAGTTATGCTAGAAGGAGCATAGTTCAAGCGAAGTGCTGGAACCATAAACAAACGAACTTCCAGTTGAAGGTTTAGTGTTTTCTAGAAACATCTTAGAAAAGGCAGAAAGAATTAAGAACGGACAAAACAAGGAATGCGAAAGGAAACTCAAAAAGACCTCTTTAGAATCGCTGTTTGGCCATACTGGCGTTTTTCAGAAATGCTCTGCAGAAAGAAGTATCATAGATGGCACACGGCACCAAATTCTCTTTGGGTGGTTTGTGGCTTTCGCAATAAGCTCCAGTTTTTCAAATGGGCACTGCAAAAGAAAAGTGAAAAAAAAACGAGAAAAACAAACACTACTCGTTCAATTGGCATGAGGAAATACATTTAAAAAATGGCGCCCATTGTGCAGTATACAATACTCCTCACAATGTAAATATCTGTGCTGGAATTCAATATAACAGTATAAGATTGTTGTCACGCTGAAGCAGGCCATCATTCAAACACATCATGGGATGCGGGTAGCAAAGCAACTAGCTCGCTTTCAAGAAGGTAGGAGTCAGTTTTGCCCTCAGCAGAAATGTAGAAATGGTGGGTGGATATCTTGCCGTGGACTGCCAAGGTCACAGCAGAAATTTTTTTTCCCCATTGTCAACACGTCTCAGCTCATTCACGAAAAAAAAAGAAAGTAACAAGATACCCGTGTCCTGGATAGTATCGCGATACATGCGATACACCGTAAAAGTATTTCACTACTGAGATACAAATACATTTTTTAAAAGTGCCTCGATACAGCAATACAGACACTCAAAAGTATCTCTTAAATGTTATTGCGATACTACCCAGCCCTGTGTGCCCCACTTGTAGAAAACAAATATCAAATATTGACATGTTGATTAGCACATGTGTGAAGTAGCCAAAGCATTTTCATTAGATCTAACAACAAGTGCATAAGTATTTCATGTAACACTTGTCTAGATGAAGAACATAAGGTCTTAGAGAAGACATGAATCATTCTGTGTTGTAACACATGTGTACATGTGCATAGCTTTAATGAGTCAATATTTTCTATATATGTTCTTTCCTTTTTCGAATAAATTTCAGTTGAGAAATCAGCGCTGTGATCCTCTCTGACTGCTTCTAACCCGTTCCTTTGTAAAATATTCTACGGTGAACACTCACCAATTTGCCTAACTCACGATTCTGCATCTTTTATTTACCTATGGAATCGGGGAAGCTGTTGCGGTCTGACAGATTCCTTTTTTCTATCCCATATTCAAACATCAGCGCTTCAAATGCTACCGCAGCTTTTATTGCAGGTGTCTGAGTACTTTCATTGTGCTCCACGAGTTAGAACCCAGAGAAATAAAACATCAACAAGCATGTGTGCATTGTGTAAAAAAAAAAGAGAGTGAAAGAAAAGATAAAGTAAATTTTGCTGAACGGTTTCGTTGTTGCGACATTGTTGTTAGTCGTTGTCAAGACAAGGTCGCATAAAATACGTAAGTACTCCTTTTTGCTGAAAAGTATACTTTAGACATGTACAAATGAGACGGGGATGCAAATCATTAGTAAATACAGCAGTCTAGGTCAAGGTAATCTAATCCAATCCTAAATGGCCTGCAGGCTATAGCCATTATAGTGAACTAGAATGTGCTCCAGTAAGCCAACTGGCCGGGCTGTTGCATCCTTGTTTTATACGAATGCCGCGAGATAGCGCCACCTTTTTGTTTCCTAGCAGCATTGGCGGCACTGTTGGACTATCGCAGGCTCCTTCAAACTTGCAGCTGCAGTTGATTTTATTTGTGTGGTTGTGTTCTAGTTGTTCCAAAAACCAAACAGCCAACTTCCTCAGTGCCTGGGTCACAAGTTTTGTTTTCACCAGTTACACACATTTTTTTCATATTTACCACATACACTCACAACATTATGAGTGTGTGTGTAAAATGTGTTCATTTGTTTTATATGAGTGCCTCTTATTTTATTTTTTACTGCTAAAGTGTTCTTTCCACCGCACATTTTTCCAAGCAGACATTATGGTCATGGAGTTTGCTTTTAATCTATGTGAAAAACCTGGAAAAATTACTAAATTTGAAAAAATTAAATTGATAAACACCCTGTTGTGGCTTTGCTAGCAAGTATGTTAGGAAACAGACACATGTGCAGTATGGAAGTGTGTCATGTCACAGTCATGTATTGTCAAGAAAAGTCACATACCTACGCTTGAAATACTTTTCTGACCTTCCAAGTTTCAACAGATGTGTCAATGACACATCACTTCTTTCCTAGGATGAAATGCTTTCAAGAGTCCTATCAGGACCCCTGCCTGTGATCTTTTTCAGGTATTTAATATGAACTGACATGCCGTAATGCTTGCATACTTACACAACAATCTGTCAAATTTTCCATACACTCTTAACAGCCTGTAAATTCACTCCTAACAGCACCCCCTCCACTCTTCTAGTATAGGCCAAAAGGGTGATTACTTACAATACCATGCTTGTGGAACATTACTATCTATGAATCTTACAATTGTTTGGTGAAAAAAATTAGGGGACCCTCAAGGTTTGAGTAGAACACAACAGTGATATCCTATCCCTAGTGCATACCCCAACCACCTAGTACATACTTTTGCAGGGTAACATTACTTGAAAAGTTTATACTGCAGATTATTACTATGTAATCGATGTTTAAAGTGGCTTGTGCTAGTAAGGGTTTCGCATATAGTTGAAGTCTGCGTAATAGATTTCTAAATGATGGCTAAGCGAGCTTGTTGATACGTACACATAGTTACTTCGAAGAGCGCAGAGATGGGACACAAGATAGACCACGCAATACAGGTACTGGGTAGTATTCTTTAAACCACAAGCAACTATGTGCATGAAATGTTTTTAAACTTGATATGCACCCAGTACATGGTCCTAAAAGAATACTCCAGTAGCATTTGTGCCTTTTGTTTTTCGTGGCTGCTTTAAACAACGAAGTCATTATGATAATCACACGTTCTGATGGCCAGTGGCAATGCACATTTGTACCATAATATACTGCGATAATACATGTTGTATTGTGAAGCGTGTATACTAGACGCGTGTATTTGTAAAGCATGAAAATTATTTTTGAGCAGGCACGTGGCTTTGTGGTAGAATGCCTGCTTGCCACACAAGCAGCTTGGCTTCTATTCTCACTCAGACCTAGAAGGTTTTATTTGTTATTCTTTTTATTTCCATGTTTTTATATAATATACCAGGTGTAAAGTGAACATGGAGAGTTTCATGCACCAAAAAAATGCCAACACTGCAGCTGTACAGGTGGAATCACACTTGTCCAGAGCAGCGAAGCGCATGGCTCTTGTTAGTGAGGGCTTCTACGTCACCTTAGCTACATGCTTCTGTTCACGCTTAAATTATCGCACAAAGGCCTAGCACGCCATATGCCATGTTAGATATTCATACGGCGTTGGCATTAAGATATTTCTGCAGAAAACAGCAACTGGAGCAGTCGGCTGGGTGTTTTAGACAAGTGTGATTCGATCTCTAGAAATATTAAGTGGTTTAACACTCCAAAGTTAATTTTGTTGTGTTCGATTCAACAGTCATGATTTGCAAAACTGTATATGTTTTAAAAGTTTACTAATGTTTTAAAATGTCAAGTACACCAAAATAAAAGAAAACTTGTGCAACAGTATGATACACAGCATCCGCCCTGGCACATTAAAAGAAAAGACTTGAGAAGTTGTGTAGCGCAGCTGGCTACTCAGCTCCAGGAATGTGCTTGTATCAAGGAATACTTACCCTTTCTTAACGGTTCTGTGGATTTTGAGGGCCTGATTATTTCCTACGGCCAATCAATTTTTTTACTGTACATTTATTTTATGTCACTGGAAAGCTCGTAATTCAGAATGTCTAATCACGCATTGGCAAGACAAAAAAGGCAATGAAACAGTTTTCACCAAATGTTGTTGCTGATGGAGTCTTATATGCAACACATGTTGAAAACAGTGGCCTACAGCTGTCCACTGCGTTGGTACCAAACTCTGCCATGACAGAGTGCATGAGCAAAGTGCTGGAGAGATGGTGTGTGCATGCACTGTGGTTCAATGCAGGTTTTTTGTTGCTGTGGAGGAAGCTCCACTGCTGAGCATCAATTTCTTAACCTTTTGATGGTTAATAGGATGAATGCATCCCACTTTTTCCTCAGTAAAACTCTCTCTGCCACTTTACGTTGCCATCAGCACAATGCCTTCCAGTTGTGGTGTACCAGAAACATTAAGGAAACTGAGAAACTATATATTGCACATTTACAATGCATGGTATCAGTGATACGTTGAGTTTAAAATCTTTTATTCTGTTAATATTTTTTTTCAGCCGGTGTCATATTGCGTACCAGGTAGCTAAAGTTTCAAATTTATGGTATTCTTCTGTTCAGGTTTTTTAAAGAATTTTAGCGTGCAACTATAGATTTTCTTTTTAAATTGCAAAAATTATATCTGCCTAAAACCATTGTGGAAGTGCATTCGAATGAAAAATGAAGCAGTTCCTTGCATAGCCTAACAACATAGGAAGGAAGGAAAAACTTTATTTGCAAGGGTTTGGGACAGGGGTCATGAGCTTGATGGGTGGGGCCCCAAGTCCAGGGCTCCACTGGCTGCCGCCGTCTGTCTGACGTGCCGCAGAAGTGCAAGCTGCACCTCTGGGTCAGAGCTGGCGAGCTGTGCCTCCCATTGCTCGAAAGTATTACAAAGCTTGTACTGACCTAGAAAGGTATCTAAATTTGGTGGACGTTTTAGGCATCCCCACGAAATGTGGTAGAGCGATGGCGAGCCGCCACACCACGGACAAGCACGCCCATACAGCGTTGGAAAAATTTTGTGTAACCTTTGAAGATTGGGAAAGACTCCCGTTTGAATTCGGCGGAGGTCAATTGCGTCCTCCCCTTCTAATGATTTGTGGGGGGCGCTGTATTTTTGTCGCATGCCTCGCTGGTTAGCAAGAATTTCGCGAGGGGCCATTCTGGATGGGTCATTATCCTCCTCGATAGCTTCCTCCTGGAGTGTTTCAAAGGATTGAATGTGCTGTCGAAGCTCTGCTCGGTTCGTGAGCCCTCGAGCACAAGCGTCAGCACTTTCGTTCCCCTCCAGGCCTGCGTGTCCTGGACACCAGATCAGTCTGTATTTGTTCTTCAAGCTCCCGCCTAAGAACTTGCTTATTTTTAACGGAAGGCGGCCTCTTAAAAAGAAACGGCACGCTTCCTGTGAGTCGAAAATGATAATTGTCTGCGGTTCATCTCTTTGTTCCTGCGCCCTGATTGCAAGGGCAATGGCAAAGCATTCCGCCTTGGCGATCGAGGACGTGTACAGTGATGCACATGTCACCATGCAGTTGTCGTTGCTAAGTACCGATGCAACTGACCGTTTAAAATTGTACCTTGAAGCGTCCACATACAAAACATTTGATTTGTTTTTGAATGTTTTTCGGAGCCATCGCACTCTCTCCTCTCTGCGCTTTCTGTTTGTTTTTACGTCCATGTTCTTGGGCAGCGGTGAGATCGAGATCTTGCTGCGGACGGGATCCGGGATTTCTACAAGAACCTCGTCCATGTTCTGGGGGTATGGCGGAAAGCCCACCCTAGAAAGTATCTCTCTCCCCGCTTTCGTTTGACTTAGACGGTTTCTCTGCGCAGTCAGTACCGCTGTCTTCAGCTCAGGGTATGTATTATATATACCGAGGTCCAAAAGCTTTTGGGTTGGTGTGCTCACCGGTAGCCCTATGGCCACTTTGTAGGCGCCCCTAATTATGGACTCGATGGTTACTTCTTCTGATTTGTTTAACACGTGGAAAGGAAGACTATACGTAACCTTACACAGTACAAGTGCCTGTACTAATCTAATTGTGTCTCCTTCCTTCATGCCCTGTTTGTGATATGTTATTCTATGGATCATTCGTGCAACTTGTTTCGTGACTGATTTTAATATGTTTATTGTATGATTCGCTCGTCCACCTAACAACATAGCATACATGCATAACTGTTTTTTCGTGTTTGATGGATGCCACAAAACAGCACATTCTTAGATATTTTTTATCATTATGAGGAGAGGCAATAAGACTAAAAGCTGTGGCTAAGACAATGTTGCTAAAATTTTGGGCCAAAGGAAAAATATGGCGAAATTGCTGCTTCATACAGCCAGGAAGCCAAAGAGAACACGAATTTTCAAGATCATCAAATCATGCAAGATATATGAGAAAAGCAAATATGTCACACCTGAATAGAGTTCATGAATATGATGCAGCTTTTGTCAACACACTTACAGCATTCAGTGCATTGACACCACGTCAAAGTGGCTTGCCATAATTCATTACCACAATTTTAATTATTTGCAAAAATGCAGGCTTAACTGAGATGTTCACCCTTATCCATTGCAGATACAAGACAAGACATGCATAGACACAGCTTCGTTAAATGTGAATGAAAAGCAATATTCTCCTTTTTTTTGTTTTCATATGAATGCGTGCACTCATCTATGCCTGCTGTTTTCTCCTTGTTTTCGATGAGTTTCAATATTATCGCCACCTACCGACAAGACAGACACAAGCTGAAAGGGTACCTGTATGTGAAGACCTTGGGACAGAGCCGCTAGACTCAATGTCACAGGCAGAGGCGCAGAATTGCATAGAAAATCTGAAATTAAGGTTCACTGCAATTTTTCTCCGACAGTTTTAGAAGTGTTCCTCTGTACTGCTTCCATTGGGCCTTTTTGGGCGAGAAATTTGGCAGCAGAATTACAGCTTAGTGCCCTTATGAGACAATGTGACATGTGTTGCCCCACTTATTCAAAGATGCTTCATGGGTCGATGAGCCACATGCGTCCCACTTTTTTCTCATAAATTGATGGCCATATTTTAGTGAAGATTGTGTCACGCTATTTTTAGGCATGAAGTTCTGCAAATTTCTGTTACTATGTGAAAAATATCGATGAATTCACGAAGGGTAAGTTCAATTGCATAAAAAGCAAAATTGAAAGTGAGAATGCAATATATATACTATATAATTTTAAGCTAGATTAACAATTCTCTGAGCTGCAGCAGGCAACGTGCAGAAATTCTCCATAACTCGATACTAAGCTTTTGCCACGAAGCGGTGTAATGGCACAGCTGCTGTGATTTTCAAACACCATTTCAAAATACATATACAACTCAAATTACTCAGGGGAAAGGGAGCTTAACTTTATCATACTTCTGCATGTTTCCAAATAAAGAAAGATCTATTTACACTTCCTTGCCAGTTAATTGCTGTACCCCTAAACAGACATAAAAGTGAAAGCCATGAGATTTGGTAGTCTAACAATGGACCTAGGGATTTCAACATCACATCAATGTGATTTGGCATAAGCTGTAAAAGCTTATTCAATCAGTCATACATTGTTACCCTTTTATGCCAGTTTTAACGCGATAGTTTTAAAAATCTCGTGGGCATCGTTGATTGTGAGTGATGAACCTTGTGAGCAACCGGAAAAATCAAGAAAGATGCAAATAAATAAGTAATAAAGAATTTCCCAGTTTGCGGAAGGATCAAGCCCAGGCCGTTTGCATGGCAAGCAGGCGTTCTACCGCACAGCCACACATCTGCTTGAAAATTAAGGAAAATAACTTCATCTGCTTGAAAATGCAGTGAAGATAATGTTAGGCTTTGCAAACACATGTGTCCTGTATACTGCCTTCACAATTCAATATCTAATATCACAGTAATATTTCTTGATACCAGTGTGCATTGTAATCAGGCATCAGAACATGTGATTATCTTAAGGACTTCATAGTTAAAAGGTGGCCAGCCATAACAAAATGCACACATTTTGCTGCACACATTTCCTTCAGACCACATAGTGAGTGCATACCAAGTTCGGAAAGATTTCATGCACCAAGTGCTTGAAGTACGCACTAGGGCCAGGGTATCATTATCGTGTTCAATTCTTGAAAGCGAACTTTAAGGATCGCTCAATTTTTCTTTTTTAAGTGATGAAGCATTATTCTAACCATGAATATTTTTATGCCAGCAATTAGACTAATAGGTTAGCTCAGTGAGCCATTTTTGCGTTTATATCAGGTTTATTTGACTCAAGGAAAGCAATATTATTTTCAAATGGCACTGTATGCCAAAGACCTGACATGGTGTCTATTGTAGGACATTAATCTCCAGGTATCCTCGGCCCTCCCTCTTTCCCTCGTTGAAGGGCCTGTTTTTTTTTAAGAAAAGGTGGCAACCCTGGTGGCCGCAAAGTGTGAAAACAGTATAAAAATATTGAAGCAGGTTGGGTAGACAACAATCTACAGACAGTGAGTGGCATACAGATTTGACTTGGCTGTCTTTAATGTGTGTGTGGGGGGGGGGGGGGCATAAAAAAACTGCTACAGGGCCAAAACAGATGCCATAATTGCAGTGGCAACTATGCAAAGGGGCAGCTGGAAAGTCTACTTAAATCTTCCAAACATGAGCGTCTTGAATTCGCTGTAGTTTTATCTCGAGCAAATTTGGACTTGAAAAAAAAGAAAACCTAGTCCTCATATATTTGAAACAGGCACATATTGCAAGAAGGCTTTTGATAAACCAGGAACAAGTTTAGCCATGCCTTCATTGTTGTCAATTGTGAGCACACAATACATACCACAGCGATACTTTTGGGAAGCACACCTTGATGTGACCGAGGTTGGGGGCACAGGCTTTCACCCAGGTGCCAAGGAAGAAGACACCTTTGAGAGGCTTCTTGACGACAGAAACACACGATTTATTTACATATTTACAATTGTAAAAAACACAAGGCGTCGAGATGCGCTTTTACAGGAGACAGGACTGGCCGTAACGAAAGCCACAGAGAGAGCCCTGAATGCACACGCAACGCGCTTTTCATATCCTCGGTCCGTGCATGCGCCTCTCCTCAAACACAAATTGTCTGTCCCAGCAACGCTGATGCGTGTTCCCTGCAGCACACCCAGACACCTCTTGCGTTTCTGCTGGACGCGTACCACATTTGGCTGGTACGCCAATGAGCGTCTATTGCAGACTTGGTCCTTGCACTGCCAGTCATAACATTTGAATGAATACTGGCAAGCTAACTGGCACCTCCGAACCTGTGCAGCTTTAGAAGACGGGTCCCATCTGCAATGAACCACTTCCTAGCAGCAGAAGAAAAGAAAACAAGAATACTTCTTGTTTTTTTTTTTTTTTTGCTTACCCGAGGCAATATTCGAACCAGCGAATTGAAAGCTGAGCATAATAACTCTTCAGCTATTTATGCATGGTGACAGAAGAAATCATAGCCTTAAATAGTAAATAGTATAGGGGGTCGGAAAGGCAAGGGAGGATGCAAAGGAGAGAGTGAAAAAGAAGATGGGAGAACCATTAGAAAGAAGAGAAAGAGAAAAAAACAAGGGGAGAAACCAATTGCGTAGAAAGAGCAAAAAATACAAATATATTAACTAAAAAAGCAGGGTTGTGCAAATATTCGAATGCTTCGAATATTTGAAGGAACAGTACTGTATTCAAACTCACTTCGACTCGATTTTAAATTATTAAAATTTTGAAGTACTTGCAATGAACAAATAGTTAACATTGATCTGCACATAACCTCCTGTGAAGGTGATTTCACTGAAGCATAGAGTGCTATGCTGTGAAAGCACCTATCCAAGAGAATTCGCACTGCCGCAAAACCTCTTCAAAGTTTAAGGGGCACTGCAACTCTTATTGAATATGGTCGTAAAACGCGGCCAATCGGTAGTCAAGACTCCCGAGAACACGTGAGCCAAATATTGTTGTGCAGCACATGGCCACAATTTCTCAATAAATGTTCAAATTCACCTGAAAGTTGCTTTCCTTTCACTAGACAAATTGCGCTACAAGCTCAAAAATTACCCATTACAGCCACTGTATCAGCGATTGCCTGATTCGATCATGGCACATTGGACGTTAATGAGGCCAGGATCACTTGGACTATGATCGAGTCGTGAGTTTGAGTGAGTACAGCTGAGTAATATTACATGAGTTTGAGTTAGAGTGAGTGTGGCTAAGGAAAATTTTAATGAGCTTGAATCCGAGTGAGGAAAATATTTGCAAGTCTGAGGTGGTGAGCCCTAAGCTCAACGTGTATTTTTTGGGTGAGCCTTAGTGAGCATCACATTTTATTTCTGACCTATGTTCCTATATACCCGCCTATCAGCATAACTATCGACGTCATATTTGCTTACATTGCTAATCAAGTCTGTTCAAGCATACATCAACACACAACCGTTCATGCGGTTATTGCTCATAGGCGCAAGTTAGGAGATAAGGGGGTCACCAAGACCTCCCTTCACAAACTCGCTCATGGGACATTCATGGCAAAAATTTCTGATGTGAGCTGCATATTTTATAAAAATATTCTTATTGGATTGCGACTAGTGACAGCTCTTCGCTCACTCAGACACAGGTCAAATCGCTAGTGTGAGCGTGCCGTACTGAGTAATATGTTGGT
Source organism: Rhipicephalus microplus (assembly GCF_043290135.1). NCBI lineage: Eukaryota > Metazoa > Arthropoda > Arachnida > Ixodida > Ixodidae > Rhipicephalus > Rhipicephalus microplus. The sequence continues at coordinate 4,740,798 of NW_027464590.1, forward strand.
AAGTTTGAGCCTGAGTGAGAGTGGTTGACAAACAGTTTAGCGAGTCCCAATTAGTTCTGTAGAGCTAAGTTTAAGTGAATTTGAGTCCAAGTGAGTTTCCATGGTGAAACGTATTTCTTGAGTGAGTTTAAATAGGTTCCACTTTTTCTACCGGCCTATGGCTGCTGCTCTCAAACATCAACACTTAATCCTTGGGCAGCATTGAAGCAGCTGCAGCCATTCAGCCCTCATGCCTGCGATGCAGGATCGTTTTACTGAGGCAGGGTCTCGTTTCAGGAAAGGATGAGCCAGTTTTTCACACACAAATGTCAAACATTTAAAATAAAAGTAATTTTAAATAAAAGCAAAACAATCACACTGAAACTGCACCCATTACCAAACTACTAAGACAAACAAAGCTTTGTAATTAAATGAAGTTCTGCTGAACATTTGAAACAAAAACAGTCACTAGTAGTTCCAATGCTGGTGTCATCCACAGTGGCAGACTCATTCTTTGCAGGTGTATTTGTTGGCTGAAGCAGATGAGAAGCCCAATTCACCCATAAGTCATGGGCAGAAGTGCTTCAGTCACAGTGTGAAAACAATCTCCAAATGTGAGCATAGAGATCAAAACATCTGATAGATAGAGCTGCAAGAGACAGGATGTCCCTTGCAGCTTCTGTTTCTTTTTTCTTTGTCTAGTTGTAGTGCTGTTTATAGCAAGTTCACGACGTATTAACAAGCCTGCATTAACACTTTATATCAGACAGATCTACCCACGCATGCACCATGGTGGCTGGTCACTGCACCATCGTGGCAGGAACCACCTCGCCAACCTAGACGGCTGAGTCAGCCTCCCAAAGGCAGGTCAGGACCAGGACATGATGGCTGGCAGCAGGTCCTTGTTATGGTCTCGTGAATGGTAACCAACATGAGCACTGCACTGATGTTACACGCACATCACAATGTTTAAGTATATGCACTGACTTAAATTTGGGTGATGTGTAAAAATTACCGGCCGCTAACAGCAGCAAAAATATTGTTGTCACTAATATAAACCATGACTATATGCCTGTTGGTCCGCGGGCATAACTGCCTGTACCATGATATGAAGCAGCTTTGTGCAACTTCACATCATGGAACGTTTCTCTATCCGCCACCCGAGAACGCGCTCTGTAGCGGTCAGGCTCTGCCCAGAGACTTAGACAGCATGAAACTAATACAGGCCATGCTGAACTGCTGCCTCAAACTGCAGCCAGTCTAATGGAATCAAACTTTGCCTTAGCAAACATTTAGACTTTTACGAGAAATGATGCTGTTTTCTAGGGAATGTTCAGAATATGAACTATTTGTTAATGCATTAGGAACATCTTACATTGTAATACAATCACATAAAATTTATTTACAGTTGGAAAAGTAAATTTTCACCAGCTGCCCGCATTAGCTTTCATTTTGCCGAAGTATGTGTTTCCACAGAGCACAGCTTAGAAAATGAAGTCAGGCATTCAATCACAAAGGAACAAATTTTCTTCATCTGAAAGGGACGCTAAAGGCAAAAAATTTTTCTTGTTCGAATGATGAGTGAAAGTTTAAGAATGCCTAAACGTCAGTATTATCTACAGGGCTTAGTTCACCAAGAAAGAAGTAAATGTATGATAAGGCTCCAGTCACCCATGCCATATTCTGCAAACTCTGTAACTCTATAAAATGACGTAGTCGAGTCCCAGATAAAGTAATTACTGAAAATGTCCACAGTAGAAAAGACGATTTCAGTGCATTAAAATATGGTATGAAATGCTTATTTTTTTATAAGTAACGTTTAACGTCTCAAAACCAGCATATGATTATGAGAGACGCCGTAGTGGAGAGCTCCGGAAATTTCTACCCCCTAGGGTTCTTTAACGTGCGCCCAAATCTGGTATGAAATGCTGCTTGGTTCTTTCTATTTTTTTCTTTGAACTAAGAGCCGCCGACAAGACTCATGGCTAGCTTCAAATCCCCCAAAAACGTTGGGGAGGGGGGGGGGCAGTGAAAGTTCTCTCAAATTACCTAGCTGTGCCACAGAAGCTTCTCCTAAGCTACTGACCGGTGTCTGCTCATAATAGCAAAACTTTCCTTCTACCACGCCTGCTACTACTGTATTTCACGCCACCTAAGGGACAAAATGTCAAGAAGACATACTTGGAAAGTTGTTTAAATACCAGTTGTAGCATGCTGACCACTTAATATATAACTTCTTTTTAAACAAGGCATTTTCTTAGCACGGAACAAACAGTGCACCACAAACAGTGCACCAACAGTATGCCTTTAGGGCCCCTTTAAAAGGTTTCACACATTTATATACTTAAACATCTAAAAAGGTTGCAACACGCTAGGATGCTCATGGTCCCTAAAATATACCGCAAAAATAATAACTTTCTGGCCTGCGTTATTTACACTGTTCATTTTATAGACCGATAGGCATCAAAATTTATCAACTTTTCCTCAGACCACTTAGTTTTTAAAAGCAAGGTTCATATAGTATAATGGTTTGCATTATTTTCTGGATAAATAACGCCTGTAGAAAGTTATCTTGCTGGTTAACACGGACCAAAGAATGTCATTTTAAAATTCTTTGTGGGGCAGAAGAACTAAGAATGCTAATGATGATGACCGAATATATTAATAACCTAGAGTTGGAATCTATAGATAGTCTCAAATCAGCAGCTATAGAACTATATGGTTTCAGTTTAAGGCTGATGTTTTCAATGGTTTAAACATGTAATATTACTTTGGAACAAAAAAGCAACTTGACTTTGGTTTTACCCTGGGCACTTGCATTAGAGCAATAGGGAAATGCACCATCTCATTGTCTGCAAAACATGATATTAAATGCCTGCGCATTAAGGTCTTATCAAAAGCAACGGTGCACGGGTCGATGCCAGATGCAATGGTGAATGCATTAGCAATGGCAAAAACGCCACAGTCATAACATTTCTCTTGACGCTGTACTGCCTTAGCGTGAATGGTGAGAGTATTAGAAGCTAGACTCATTATGTTCATAACTTGAGTTGCACCACTTGGCATAATGTCCTGGTCTAACGAATCATACAGAAAAACACTGTTTGTAGGGGCACCATAATTTGTCACTGTAACCCAATGCCCAGGAATATGCAGAATTTGAATAAAGTTGTCTCGCTTCTTAAATGTCAAGCTCTCCCCAAGAAGAACATCCTGATAATTGCACAGACCAGGAAACTGACGCGAAATAATAAATTGCACTGCATTTACGATTGCATCTGACAGCCATCCCGTGCCTCGTAAGGCCACTAAATCAGAGGAACTTATTTTGTATGGTTTGCAATTATTTGGACCACAAATCGCGTCAGCTATAGAGTCACTAATTTCTTCCACTGTTCTACCAATGACTGTCACAGGTGCCTTCTCTTTAAATTGAGAGTTTTTCAAAACATGCTAATATAGTCTTTTTTCTCCCCGCTTCGTATCATGTGTACATCTCTTACGTGGTCGGCCGCGAGCGGATTTAACTAGAGGTATGCTAAGCGCTGTCAGTTGCTGTGCAAAATCACTAGGCGAAGAGCTAGTGTCCGATGTCTTTGCTAGAACCTGACATACCTTATCATCATGCGAGGCTATAGTAAAGTTAATTTCATCTTTTGAATCAGATTTAAGTTGACCAGATTGCACTTTCAGTTCCGATTTATCTTCTGTGGAGCCCTTTTTCATAGTGTCATCATCTACAGACTTGGCCAATAGATAGTCGTTCAGGTCTATACTCCACGAATTACTTACTTCTTTTGACTTTTCTAAGCCTTTTCCTTCCCCACTAACTTGTTCATTACTTTGTGCTATTTTAGGAAGTGGTGAATCATGTTTCTTATTTATAGGGTAAGTAACAAGATTTTGGAAAAAGTCCTCATACTCGCTCAATTTTTCGCTAAGTTCAGTTGCGCTACATTGGGCTAGTACATTAGCAGCTTCCTTTGAAAGTTCCAACAGACGTGCATATGCATATTTATATCTGGCCTCTGAGTTATCAAGTTTTGGCTGTACCTTATTTATCATGCTTGTAGTTAAAATGCTTAGTTTGTCTGGTGACACTGTCTGGTCGGTCTGCACAAAATCAGATTTAAGGCAGCGCTTTGACACACAACTTTCATCAAACAGTTCCATATTATTTTTTTATCTAGCTGCAATAATGTGCCTGCAGGGCAGCTGGTACTGCGCATTAAATGTGCGTATGCATGTCCTCATATTATTAGTAACTTCATAAAGCTTACTGCCAACAAAAACGGTTCATTTGCCATCAGAGACAACACAGTCTCCTGGATATTTCATAAAGAGCCCATATTCTTTACATACCAATTTGCCAGCATAATCGGTGCATTTTGCTTACACCTCAATGCAAAACTTATCAGTCTTACTGGTGTCAATGCAAGTTCTCATTTCTTTATATTGCGTATGGCTGAGTGCTAGAGCATCGTGGGTCACATACCTTATCAGAGCTTTCACTGCTTCCACTAAGTGCATGTCACGTGTTAGATAATTTTTTAATTTTTGATTATGGCTTTCCATTTGATTGCTAGTATTAATTCCTAAACTACACGCGTTTGCACGATAAGCATGAACCCACATGATCTTGCAGCTGAGCCAATTTTTGTAAAAGTACTGCAGAAGGGCTTTGTCATTTTCAAGTGCTTTTTCCAAGTCCTGCAAGTGCCCTTGATATATATCTACGGTATGTGCAAAAACCAGTTTCGTAATTATATCTTTAATATACTTCTTATCTAGACTGTTTGACTTATGCTGCATCACTTTCGTGTGTAAGTACTTTAACACGTCCCATGAACACAACAAGATTCTACATTTGGCCAGAAGCTGCTTAATTATATTCATTTCATTTAAATCTTTGTCCATTACCACAATTTTGCTCTTCTCCTCTACGACAGGATTGAAACAAAGGAATGTCTCTAGGAAAGACTTAGATATTTCTGATGTCTCCCGCTGAACAAAGCATAACATACAGGCCTCCCATGGCTTGTTTCATCTTCATACAGAATCGAATACAAGATATACTCTTCTTTATTAACTTTATACGTACCATCAAAGAACAACACTTCAGGGTATTTCTCTAGTAACTGGGCCATATACTCTGATTGAAGCAATATGTACAAGAGACCATTTTCTGTATTCTTTTCAATATGAACCTTCCACCCAGAGTTTTCTGAAAACAATTCGTTGATTTTTTCTAACAGAAGGGCTCCATGATGAGCATTGTCCTGAATTTTTTGAACTGTTCTATGCTTCATGTTTATAATATCACGAGAAGTAACATGTTTTCCCGTTTTCCTCAGAATGGCATCCTTTAAGTTTCACATTACAAGAAATCAACTCCCGAAGTTGCTCTTTTTCAGAAGCACTTAATGCTCGATTATTATTGTACCATACAAAAATCTCTGGACCTATTTTATGGTTGGGCACATCCGCTAAATTTACAACTTCATAATAGGGCTGTAGAGAAACCCGCAGCGCAAGCTTAAGTTCAACGTTGCAACCTGTACCGCTGAAGCGTTGATTGGGTCGAATATTTTGTCCCCTCGGATTTGGATGCCCTGCGTGGCAACAGACAAATTTAACTCGAACATAAGGAAAGTCTGCTTTGTTTAAATCTTTCTCAGTACACAATCGGTTTTTATTTGATTTTTCAATACGCATCGGATGGAATCCTTCACTTTTCCATCCTTCAAAGCTAGCTTTAAACTCCTTATAAGTGCTGAATGCGCTCCCTAAAGAAAGATTTCCTCCGCCTGTGCAAATATGGCTGTGTGACAATTTTGCTGAAGTTGCTTTCTGCTCACCACGAGGTGTGGAAGCGCTGGTGTCAGCCGCACTGCTGCCCTTACACAGAACCACACCTTCTGACTGGGGGCTCACCGTGGATGTTATGCCGCAGGCGTCGGGTGGCCCACAGTCAGAAGGTGGGCTCTGCTCACAAGCAGCAGAGAACAGTGGCACGGCAGTACGCCCAGTCTTCGTCACTTTGTGGTGCACACTCGCACCACAGACAAGAGCAGGAGAAACTGGTTTCTTGTTACTGTGTCCTGTCCTATTTTCGACTCTAACCCCTTTTTCTACACGGGGATCACCACGAGGTGTGAAAGCGCTGGTGTAAGCCGCACTGCTGTCCTTGCACAGAACCACACCTTCTGACTGGAAGCTCACCGTGGATGTTACGCCGCAGGCGTCGGGTGGCCCACAGTCAGAAGGTGGGCTCTGCTCAAAAGCAGCAGAGCACAGTGGCACGACAGTACACCCAGTCTTCGTCACTTTGTGGTGCACACTCGCACCACTGACAAGAGCAGGAGAAACTGGTTTCTTGTTACTGTGCCCTGTCTTATTTTCGACTCTAACCCCCTTTTCTACGCGGGGATCACCACGAGGTGTGAAAGCGCTGGTGTAAGCCGCACTGCTGTCCTTGCACAGAACCACACCTTCTGACTGGAAGCTCACCGTGGATGTTACGCCGCAGGCATCGGGTGGCCCACAGTCAGAAGGTGGGTTCTGCTCAAAAGCAGCAGAGCACAGTGGCACGGCAGTACGCCCAGTCTTCGTCACTTTGTGGTGCACACTCGCACCACTGACAAGAGCAGGAGAAACTGGTTTCTTGTTACTGTGCCCTTTCCTATTTTCGACTCTAACCTTCTTTTCTACACGGGGATCATCACGAGGTGTGGAAGCGCTGGTGTCAGCCGCAGTGCTGCCCTTGCGCAGAACCACACCTTCTGACTGGGGGCTCACCGTGGATGTTACGCCGCAGGCGTCGAGTGGCCCACAGTCAGAAGGTGGGCTCTGCAAAGCAGCAGAGAACAGTGGCACGGCAGTACGCCCAGTCTTCTTCACTTTGTGCTGCATCCATACACCACCGACAAGTGCAGGAGCACGCACGGGGTGCCGTTTTACTTGAGCGAAAACAGTCACAGCTGGAGCCCTGGTGCATGCCACTGCAGTTATTGGCAGTGAAGGGTACCCATGAGCAGTGTCTGTTTCTGCGACCTTAGGTGTCACTGACAGCGCACTGTGACATTGTATGGTAGCAGAATCAGACTTCCGTGCAACGTCCGACCACATTTCCTTGCATGGAGATGCAGGGGCTACAACAAGCATAGGGTCTGTGGAAAAAGCTGGGAAATTAGTTACATCATTCCAATACTGTGCCAGCCCTTTTGACTGATCACTGTACTGGAATCGAAGCTTCTTGTGGTCCTTTTCTTTCTGGTGCTGCTGCTGTAATGCTCCATTGTGGCTTGCCTCAAGGTCCTTGTTTGCTTGCTTGATGGCTGCACGTAGCAGGCACCCCAACAACTAGAACACAGAGGAGCACATTTACAGTTGAACCCCTCCATAACGTAAGCCCCGAAGAATGAAGTTCTCATAGCGATGAAGAAATATAACGTCCATGATGAACATTCATTGAGTACAAGGTGTTCGCTCTCTCTCAACAGCTAAGAGATTTTAAAAGCACTCCCAAAATACATGTTAGTAATATGCGACTGTTTTAGACCCCTAAACCCAGTTGAAACAGGCGTCGACGCGGGTGCTGGAAGAACGGCTGGAAGCGGACTAGGTGTAATGTTTACTCGAGTAAAGGTTTGTTTGAAACGCAAAGACATGGGAGGCAGGTTGGGTTTCGTGTAAGTTTCATCGCAGATAACGAGCTAAAAAAGTGCTTCCACTCGACGTGTGGTCGAGCGTTGCGGGTGGTGGAGAGGGTGAAGTGGGAGAGATGTGTGTTATGAGCGGGTGGAGGAGCCGGCAGCTGCTGCGGGTGAGACGTCAACGCGCAGCTGCGACTTGACCTACCTGGCAGTGCTCCAATACCTGCGGCGACAGAAACGCGCTGTGGTGCGTCCGCACGAACGTACGTACGGCGTTAAACACGTGAGTCAGAGATGCTTCGCATCTAAAAAGCCTTACATCGGCAGCGCTGACCCGACGAATGCAAAGAATAAATGTCGCGGTCCCATCAGGAATCGAACCCAAGCATTCTGCGCGGCACTCAAGCATATTCTACAACAAAGCCACGCCAGATCTCGGACCTACTTTTCAAATAGCTTAATACCTTAATATGGTCATGAAATGTTAATAGTGGTAGCAGTGGTGGCAATCCAGCTTTATAAACATTACATATGTACTCCTATGATGCAGCTGTGATATCGGGTTAACGTCAATTGTTGCTAGGTGCCATGCACTGAAGTTGATTTATGCAGCAGCGTCCAGGGCTGCCATCCTCACTAGCACCAGTACTTCGTACCAGCTTATTGATTCTGGTGTTCCTAATGCTCAAGTTCATGTTTGCATCATTGCACAAGTGCAAACAACTGGTTATATAAACACTTGGAATTCTTCAATGTATGTCTGTGTGTGGAACATTTGGACAAATATTTGGCATAATTTCATGACGTGCCGCTATAAAAAATCACAACATGGTCACGCTAAGCATGCCTCCGCATGCTTCGCATAATGCCGATTCCGGAGTTATGTGGAATATGCTGAATTTTTCAGAAATATCCTTGGGCAAGACGTACTTTCGGCACGAATCTTGACATAAGTATGTGTCACTTTTTTACAAGAAAATGTAACCCTTATAAATACCGATTACCTAGTTTTAATTGTATAGTCAGTGTACTTAACATTTCAGGCAGTACTCTCTTTTATATTCATACAAAACACAGCTGTAGTGTATGGCTCACAGTTGAGGAAAATGCTGGCAAAGCACAACTTGCACTTTTGCAGTTAAGACGACATAACTTAAGGGCCCACTGAGCGTTTGTGTTATGCATGGTGTACTACTAAGTTATTACCGTTACTTCGTGCAATCAGGCTTACATTATGATCTGTGCATGATACAGCTCCTCAGCTGCACGATAGTGATTTGCATTGCAAAGCTGTTTTCTGGAACGATAGGCATTAGAATTTTGGGACAGGATGTGACAACGAGCATGTACGCTAAATCTGAGTGCGCCATCAATTCAGTCGATCTGTGTATAGGAGCGAAAATTTAGCCAGGTAATGGTAAAAAAGTGACGCATAGGGAAAAAACGAGGAGCACTCAAAAATGAGGGCGAGAGAAGTTCTGTGTGCGTGTGCCTCCTTCTTTCTCTCTTTTCTTCTCTCTTTCTCTTTGAGAGCTCGCCTTTTTTTTCTTGCTCTGTTCCATGTTTTATCTTTCCTCTTTGTTTTCTTTTCTGCCTTTGGATGATTCACTTTCTACATTCTTTCCTTTCCAGGTGAAAATACTCCACGGTTTCAGTTCACTTTAACTGAAACCATGGCTGTATACAGCTGGGACTAAGTACAAGCCAACACATTAGCAACATGTTCCAGTTGGTCCCAGCATGAACCACTCGAGACTGAAAATGAAGCCAGCTGGCCTGGAAATGGAATCAGCTGGAATCATTTGTTATAATGAAACCAGTTGGTGTGAATTATTATTATTATTATTATTATTATTATTATTATTATTATTATTATTATTATTATTATTATTATTATTATTATTATTATTATTATTATTATTATTATTATTATTATTATTATTATCTTCCTTATGGCCATTCTCTTCATCCCAGAATAGCTGTAGTGCAAGGCAAATAAGTGATAAGGGCTCATTGCCTTCATGATGGTTTTTTTTTGTACATCTAATGCTGACAACATTTACAGTTCATTGTATGCCAGTACAAGTTTCATTTCAAAAAGGCACAGTGTAATTCAAGCAGTGCAAACAACTAAAAAACAGTTTGTGTAAAGCACAGGACATATGCACAACCAAATATTGCTGTGTGCTGCATCGAAGTTTAAACGGTCTGGCACTCCCTTACCTCCTATTGCCTAGCACCTCTCTGCCAGAGGAGGACATGGCACTGCTATTTATAGGAAGGCATAAAGCTACTCTGAAAAGGTCTAACTGCTTTGCCTCATACTGCCATCACCTGATCTTTTGGAGATAAGGTAAGTTTCCATGAAAAACAGGTAGCCGTGCATCAGTCATTCCCTAATACGTACCTCCTTCAAAAATCCAAAACATCCCCAGGATGTCCTGAAATGACGGAAATATTCTTGTCCTGTAGGGTGTGCCACAATACTGGCTGATATATCTGAGTCCATTAAATGCAGTTAAAATATGTAGGTCTTTGTAAGGACATTATAAATACTGCCTTGAACAGTGTAACCGTGAAATACAGATTTAATGAGTAAACTGCAAATCAAGTGCAATGTTATTAATGCAATAATAATAATAATAATAATAATAATAATAATAATAATAATAATGAATATATTACTAACATGATTATAATAGTATTGTGGGATTTCCACATACAAAGTAACTGATTGCGAGGATTAAAAGGGGGTGCACAGGAAGGCAATGAGGTATATTTATACCAAATTCAATCTAACGAATTATCCTACTGAGTTGCAAACGAAAGCTGGTCTATTGACACTACAAGGTAGGGCAAAAATAGCAAGACTAAAGATTTTGTTTCAATTAATTCATAGTGATATAAACATCGAGACGTCAAAAGCAACTTTTTTCAGTAGTTTTAAGTTAACACATTACAGGCACTCACAAACACATAATAAATGCACTTTTAAATCAAGTTGCTATAAATATTCATACTTGCCCCAAACCATAAAAGAATGCAAACCAAATAGGTCCTTTTGGTACTGATGCCTCATTTTTCACTGTGTCCTTAGATATGGTACAAGCATCACGCATAACCGAGAGGAGAGAAAACAGAGAAAGGAAAGCAGTATTTGCCGAACAGTATAATAGACAGCGCTTTCTGAAGAATTACATAGAAACTGCAGTTGGGTAAAGATAACTAGATGGCGCTGTACCCCTACTCTCGGATTGGCTGCATGGGGGGCTGTGCCTGGATATGCATAGAACGAGCGGATCTCTCAGTCTCCTTTATAGTCATCATACGTAGTGGATCGTTGGTGGGGCATGAACGAAGCAGAGTGGTGGGCACGTTAAAGACGCTTGCGCTCGGCTCCTTTGGCACGCGTCTCATTGGTGTTACCCATGCGTCATCTGCATTCTCGAACGCGATTGAACGCATAGACGCATGCATGGACGGACGCTTCACCCCACTCATCATCAATGACTCCATGAATATGCTGTAATTTTTTTTAATTTTCTTTTTTTCTTCTGGAATTAAAAAAAATTATTATTATTTTTTCTCATTTTAACTTGCACATATGTTGTAATACCACTACTATTATTATATTCTAACAAAGCTTATTCAGCAGCTAAGTACCTCTATATCACCTTACATTTCATACAACACTACGCAGTATAGATTTAAAACTACGCTTCAAAGTTAGACTCCACTTATTTACTCATAAAATGTGCCATTCTCTTGATGGAGTAATTCATAGACTGAATTATTTTAGAAGTTTCTAACACATTTCACAAGGTCAGTCATAAACATCTACTTTAAAGTTAAGTCATCTGGACCTTGGCACTACCGAACAAAGTTTAGTACTTTGAATGCTTCGCATGAAATTGAACTCACTTTGTGCTCAGCTAAGCCCAGCTTATTTCTTATTTTAACTGCCGATGCCCCTTCCTTGCTAACATCTAAATTTCATCATGATTTGCTGATAATAGTGTTGTCATTTGTGAAATTACGAACAGAAACTATTGTACCACATGTTATAGATATATTGCTAAAAAAATAGGCTGGAATTAATCTGAAACTCCCATACTAACTATAAAGTTAGTGCGGGATAAATACCATATCCTTTCGTCACGATCGTAAAAATGCATGTGGAGGAGGCATACTCATCGCCACTAAAAAAGAACTATCATGCTCTCTAATCAGCACATCTTCACAACTAGAATCATTATGGGTAATATGCCATGCCCCTCCCGAAGCAATAATACTTGGCGTATGCTATAGGCCCCCTCGAACTGACCCAGACTTCCCCCGCAAACTTTACGAAATGTTATCCCAGCTAACTAATAAACACCCTAACGCACGTGTTCTGCTTTATGGGGATTTTAACTTTCCCTCCATTAATTGGCTCAATCAGGTTTCACCAACCTCGAGAAATACTGAAGCAAGAGAATTCGTCAATGTTTGCCTCAACTTTAACCTCATCTAACAGGTAACCGAACTAACGCACGTCACTAGTGAATCCTCAAACATTTTAGACCTGGTATTAACAAATAGCCCCAAAAGCTTAAAATCTACTGCATACTTACGAGAAATCAGTGATCACAAAGTCATCCATACCATATTTAACTTCACCCCGAAAATACGCTCCATTTTCCGCAAAACGATTCCCTTGTATGATAACAGTAATTATGAATTAATTAATCGTGAATTACGAGATTTCCTACCGTACTTTGAACTCAATCTCGGTTCCTGTTCTCTCAATGACAGCTGGCTAATGCTTAAGGACAAGATAACTGACTTGACTAAAAAATTCATCCGCACAGTGAGCTTTACTGCCAATAAAAATAAACCATGGTTTTCCAAAAGTTTGAAAACACTTGAAAATAAAAAAAAGCGCCTCTTCCGAGCTGCGAAGTTTAATGGTAATGCGTGCGCATGGGGCAAGTACTATGCTGGAGAAGATGCTTATTATGCTGAAATTAGAAAAGCGAAACAGACATTCTATCACTATTATTTATCTAAAATTCTGAAATCTAACCCCAGGAAATTCTGGGAAATCATAAACTCGCAACTAACACGAGACATCACGCTTACAAACGATAAAAATGAAGACGTAAGCGACACTGTTTGTGCCAATATCTTCTATCACAATTATTTATCTAAAATTCTGAAATCTAACCCCAGGAAATTCTGGGAAATCATAAACTCGCAACTAACACGAGACATCACGCTTACAAACGATAAAAATGAAGACGTAAGCGACACTGTTTGTGCCAATATCTTCTATCACAATTATTTATCTAAAATTCTGAAATCTAACCCCAGGGAATTTCTGGAAATCATAAACTCGCAACTAACACGAGACATCACGCTTACAAACGATAAAAATGAAGACGTAAGCGACACTGTTTGTGCCAATATCTTTAACACCGCGTTCTTATCAGTGTTCACTAAAGAAGCCAACGTACCATTTCTTACGCCACCTACTACGACATTACCAGTGATGGCCCCTGTTGTGTTATCCGTTAGTGGCATTTCATCACTCATTGACAAGGAATTTTACCAGACGACTGGAAGGAGGGAAAGGTCATTCCAGTCCACAAATCAGGTAACAGACAGTCCCCCCTAAATTATTGACCCATCTCTCTAACAAGCGTCCCCTGCAAAATCATGGAACATATCATATATTCACACATCATGAACTTTCTTGACACCAACAATTTTTTTCATTCTTCCCAGCACAGATTTCATAAATCATTATCCTGTGAATCCCAACTTGCTATATTTATTCATTATATACACTCTTCTCTCGACCATCACTTTCAGGCCGATGCAATCTTTCTCGACTTCGCAAAAGTCTTTGATAAGGTACCGCACAAACGCCTACTGTTAAAACTTTCCCAGCTGAACCTGTACCCCAACATTCTTGCATGGACCACACAATTTCTTACTAACCGCTCTCAGTTCGTCTCCATTAAAAATACCCGTTCTAGCTCCCTCCCAGTAACATCCGGCGTCCTCCAAGGATTTGTACTCGCACCCCTCTTGTTCCTAATATATATTTATGATCTTCCTGTTCATGTATCTTCCCATATCCGTTTATTTGCCGATGACTGTGTCATTTATCGCACAGTTACTAACATTTCTGATCAAACTACACTCCAACAGGATCTGGATCTCGTGCAACAGTGGTGTGATCTTTAGTTAATGAAGCTTAACTCCACTAAATGCAAACTCGCCTCATTTCAACGTCAGTGTAATCCTTTATCATTCTCATACCTAATCTCTAATTCCACTATCGAACAAGTTCAGTCATAAATACCTAGGCGTCACCTTAACATTTGACCTTTCCTGGAACACTCACATAAACAACATCATATCATCCGCGAATAGACCCCTCGGTTTCCTAAAGCGTCAATTGCGTCATGCACCACTAGACATAAAACTTCTGGCTTACAAATCGCTCATCAGACCTAAACTGGAATATGCAGCGCCCATTTGGAGCCCGCACCAGATATACCTAATAAACGAAATAGAATCTGTACAAAATCGTGCCACTAGGTTCATTCACTCTTCATATTCATACGACATAAGCATATCATCCCTAAAACATGACATTGATATTGATAATATTTCTGTGCATCACCGCATCGCCAGCCTCTGTTTGTTTCACAAGTTCTTTCACAGTTCCCTCAATCAAGCACCTTACATTATCCCACCAACGCGCATATCTCACCGCACAACCCATCCTTATTCAATCGCATGCGCATGCGCTCGCACTACTACTTTTGCTGCCTCATTTTTTCTTCAAACAGCAGTGGACTGGAATGGCCTTCCCCGTGACATTGCAGCCATCACGTGTTCATCAACGTTTGCGCAAAACATAAATACATATTGTTTGTCAGAAGATCACTCTCTGTAACCTCCATTTGTTAACCCACCCCTTATGTAATACCCCCTCACCGGGGTCTTTAAGATAATAAAGTTAAGTGAAAGTTAGCTATGCTAACCACATGCTTGGCTTGTGCCAGAAATGTCACACCACTCCTTCTTTTCTTAATGTTAACGTACAATCAAACCAAAACATGTGCACGCATGTGCCTTTAACACATTTTGTAAACAGATTTGTCCGATGCCTATGAAAAAGCCTTACCAATGCCTTTTGGCCTGTTTGACACTTCAGGGCCTTCGATGCACTGTAAGGGCACAAGAAAACTTGTGGGTCTTAAAAGTGATTTGTTTCAAGACTTTGCAAGATGGTTGATTGAAAGTGATAAAATACTGAAGTTGATAAATGAGTTAGTTGTGGTGTCTTGTATAATAATATGCATACTCTGTGAAAAAGAAGCAAGCATGCAAATTACTAAATTCATAATGAAAACATAATGACATCAGTGCAAGATTGGTTGTTGTGGTAACTCACCTGCAGTTTGATCGTAATTATGGAATATGAATGTTTAACTATCTTGTGTTTTAATGAACTGACATTTAGTTTGTGAATAACAGTGTGCTAAAGAGCATGTAAATATTCTTGTTTGGTTGTACAACAACAGCGTTAGGAAATATTTTTAAAGAATGAGTGGTAAAAAATTTGTGGCACAAGCCAAGAACAATATTAGAATTGCTCATTTTGTAGCCAGCCTGGACATTCGAGAATAATTTAACAGACATCTGCCCAGCCAAGTATTTAAAATTACCAAGGATGTTTCAAGGGACGACTACATAATAATTGCACCTGCATGCATGAGCTCGTGTCTCTCAAGTTTCATGCATGTGCTTCGTCATGGCAGAGCATGGCGCAAATGCACCCAATGGTTGTCGGTCACTGTTTGGTACACAAGTTGTGCAGCAGAACGAATTTGAAATAAAATTTAACACAAAATGTTTCATCGCTATTTCCCAGTTGATGTATTATTTTCATTGCAATATAAAAACAAATACATCAAATACTGGCTGTATCTCCCTTTGCAGCTATGATAAGGACTCCTAAAAATCTTAAAAGTAGGAATCGAGTATCTGGCGAAAACAACAAGCCCTTAAAGTCTACAGAAGTGTTAAGAAAGGGTAAGTGACAATTGTATAGGTAGCAAAATCACTTTCCTAGAGCGAAGCAGCCAGCTGCACTAGATAAGCTGTCATGTTTAATGCGCATAACCTGCCAGGGATGAAATTTATGATACTTTTACACATTTTCTCTTTATTTCAGTCAGTCAGTCAATGAACTTTATTTACAAATTGTCCTGAGGAGCCGATTCCCCTCAAGAGGGAGGGTCGGCTGCGGGCCGCACCCACGTGGGGACAGGAAGAGCGAGCCCCTCCGCCAAATTGCGGGCCCTCTGGACAGCCCGGATTTGGACCTCTCGGTCCGAGCTGGTAATTGCCGTCCTCCAGGCAGCTTCTGTGCTGAGAGGCTCGCCATCGCGCAGCGCCGCGCATTGCCAGAGCATGTGGGGTAACGTGCAACGTCTCTCTTCGCAATGAGGGCATTGCGGCTTTATGCTGTCGATAAACTTGCTGTACACTAAAGGCGACGGGTAAGTACCCGTTTGCAGCATTCTTAAAGTGACTGACTGGGCCCTAGAGAGTTGCGGGTGCGGGAGCGGAAAGCTACGCCTGGCCAATTGATAATTTTTGCAAATTTCGTTAAAGGTGAGGAGCGAATCAAGCTGCCGGATGCCATCCCCAAAATTAGATGCCGATTGCCCGTCACGGTGGGACAGTTCGCGTGCTCGGGCGTGGGCAAGCTCATTGGCATTGGGGATAACAGGGTGGACATCCTTGCCCATGTGGGCAGGAAACCAGGTGATGTGGCCGTCGATTTCCGTGCAATGTGGTCTTTTGGTAAGAAGATGGGCCGCCTGCTCACAGACTGATCCGGTCATGAACGCTCGTGCAGCAGCTCGAGAATCAGTGAAAATGCGCGTGCGCATGGGAATCGCCACGGCCATTGCTATAGCAGCCTGCTCTGCCCTAGCCGGCGTGGTATCTCGAAGAGATGCTGCTGTGAGGATTTTACCGTGAAGGTCAGTGACCACAGCCACTAAATTGGATGTGCCGGGATACTGTGCTGCGTCAACGAACGCCACAAGTTCAGGGGTGGCAGCGGCGGAACTGAGGAGTGACCTAGCCCTAGCGGCCCGGCGGCCGACATTGTAGAGAGGGTGAACATTTCTAGGAATTTGTGAGACCGTAATCTGCTCTCTCAATTTGGGTGGAAGCTGTATCTTTTTGTCTGCTACCATAGTTGGTTCGCAGCCCAGAAACTCCAAGATGCGTCTCCCAGCTTTGGAAGAGGACAGTCGTGCAGCTTGTGCTGTTTGTTGCGCTTCTGCAATCTCACTAAATGTATTATGCATACCAAGAGCCTTGAGCCTTTCCTCATTTGTGTTGTTTGGAAGGCCCAAGACCCTCTTAATGCACTTTCGAATAATCGCATCCAGTTTCCCTTGTTCTTTCCTTTCCCACCTATGCGCTGCGGCAATGTAATTAATGTGACTCATAAGAAAGGCATGGAAAAGCCTCATGAGGTTGGCCTCACAAAGCCCTCCACGCCTGTTAGACACACGAAGTATAAGCTTGGCCATGCTCTCCGCCTTTGCCGCAATACGAGTCAGAGTATGAGAGTTACTTCCGTGCTCCTCCAGGAACATGCCTAATGTCCGAATTTTATCGACACGGGGGATGGCCTGCCCTGACCGTGTGTGAATTTCGATCCTGATCTCTTCCGGCGGAAATGGAATAGTGGTGAACTTGCGTTTTTCCGGCTGTGTGTACAGGAGGAGCTCCGACTTGGCGGTCGACAAGTGCAGCCCCGTGCTATCCAAAAACTCCTCCGTGCACCTGAGGGCCTGCTGGAGGGACTCCTCAACGTCTCCGTCCCTACCCCCAGTGCACCATATAGTAATATCGTCCGCATACAACGCGTGTCCGATGCGGTCGATACGAGAGAGTTCGAGCGAGAGTTTCCTCATCGCGATATTAAAGATTAGCGGCGAAATGACCGATCCTTGAGGGGTTCCCCTAGGTCCAAGGTGAAATTCCTTGGAGCAGAGGTCCCCGAGCCGAATGGTGGCAACGCGATCCCTGAGAAAAGAGCGGACGAACCCGTAAAAGCGGGCCCCCAATCCCAACTCAGAGATCGAATCCAGTATGTGAGGATGTGAGATATTATCGAAAGCTTTCTCCAGATCGAGTGCAAGAATCCCTCGGACATCTCTGGTGTCTATGTCGAGAATTTGATGTTTAATCATTTTCATTACGTCCTGCGTAGAGAGCACGGGACGAAAGCCAATGAGATTGAAAGGGAAGAGCTCGTTTTGTTCAATGTGATGGGAGATTCGGTTAAGGATTGCATGCTCCGCGACCTTACCCACGCAAGACGTGAGCGAGATCGGTCGGAGCGTGCCGAGCCCGAGAGGTTTACCAGGCTTGGGAATGAGGACGACAGAGGCCGTTCGCCACTCCTTCGGCACCTGCCCCGACTCCCAAACCCGGTTGACCTCGTCAGTTAGTAGCTCAATGGATCTATCGTCCAGATTTTTAAGTAGCCTGTTAGTGATACCATCCGGCCCGGGAGCCGATTTTCCATTGAGATCAAAAAGGACCGCCCTGATCTCTGCCGTGTTGAAGGGGGAGTCCAGCTCCGCATCCTCCAGACCAGAGAAATCCGGGTAGTCTGCATCCGTGGTAGCCCCCAGGGGGAGGTACCTATCCGCCAGCTGTTGTAAGATTTGATCATTGGAGAGCCCAGCAGACCTCTCCTTGTGAATGAGCCGATCAACAGTGTGTTTCTGATTAGCTTTAGTTTGCTTATCTCCCAGGAGGTGCTTGAGAATGTTCCATTTCGCCCCTGACCGCATCTGCCCATCGACATCGTTACAGACCTCATCCCATTGTTGTCTGGCCAGGGTTTGGCTGTACGATTCAATCTCCTGTTTGAGCAGAGCAATTTTCTTTCTGAGCCGCCTGTTGAGTCGCTGCGTACGCCATCTGTTAAGTAAGGAGTTTTTGGCTTCAAGGAGCCTCGCTAGGCGGCTGTCCATGCGTTCCGTTTTAAGATCCGTCTCCACCACCTTAGTGGCAGCTTTAACATCTGCCTTAAGACGCTCAAGTAGCTGGCCAAGGTCATCGTACTCTTTTTCATCGTTTTGTCTGAGTTCCCGAAAGGCATCCCAATCAACAATTTTGAAGACCCGCGGCGGCGATGCTTTAACATCGAGGGAGATAGACGCGATGAAATGGTCGCTCCCCAAGTTCTCATGCAAGTTCTGCCAGAAAGGGCACTCGACGTTCCTGACAAAAGCCAGGTCCGGCGTGGTGTCCCTTGCTACAGAGTTGCCGAGACGTGTGGGAAAGTTGTGATCAGTAACTAGTAACATATTAAGATTGGTAGTATGCTGCAGAAGCGCCCGCCCCTTAGCCGTATTATTGATATAGCCCCATGTCTGATGTTGCGCATTGAAGTCGCCAGCAACTGTCAACGGAGCCGAGCCCGCGATTTTGGAGGCTTTGCAGAGAAGCGCATTAAAAGTCTCCCGAGTATCAGATGGTGAGCTATAAACGTTGAGAATGAATAGGTGCTCCTTAAGCCGAGAGTTTGGGATTAACTCAATGAGTATGTGTTCCACCTTTAGGTCTGGACGTACATCGCGAACCTCAAAGGAGAACTCTTTGGATATGAGGGTGGCGACCCCGCGTTTTCCTTCCCCCCAGCAGGCCACGGAGCGATAACCCCGGAGGGCCACCTCTCCTTTAAGGGTCTCCTGGAGGAGTATTACGGCTGGCTTATTCTCCTGTGAGCTGACGAACTGCTGCAAGACTGCCTTCTTCCTGTGGAAGCTCGCGCAATTCCATTGCCAAATGACAAATGTTTTATTTAGCTTCGCCATGATTGCTACTTAGGTTTTGCTCCACCACCACCACCCTTGCAGAAAGGGACTGGATGACAGAGCTGACACCAGCGATGGCCTCCTTAATTTCATGGACCACCCCCATAATTTCCTGTTTAAAATCACTGAACTCCTTCTCGATATCTACCGGAGGGTCAGCGGCTTTTCGCTTACCGCCTCTAGGTTGTGTCTCGGCCTGCTGCACTTTCACCGCCCCTTCCGGCGTGCGTTCGCGCTGCCTAAGCTCCTCAACTAATGCTTTAATCTCCTGAAGCTCACTCCTCAGAGTTGCATTCTCACGCTCTAGCTGCTGCATTCTAGCCGTAGCTTGCTCTGGCAACTGGCGCTGCACGATAGTGCGAGACTCACGTTTTGGGCCCACTCGTTCAGCCCAGGTAGGTTCCTGCTGAATCCGGGCACAGGAGGCAGACCTATCCCTCGAGCGAGAGCGGTGACCCGCACCCCGCCCAGGGTTATCAAGGCCACCCCCCTGGTTGAACCCAAGCCCGGGAGCTTGCTGTGGCACGAACTCCACGCGCTGCTTGTTTGCTTTCCTCCGTCGTCGCCTTCTACGCCGAACGATGTAGGGAACCTGGTACCTGCTTTTGCAGGCCCGATCCGCCGTCGGATGCGCTCCTCCACAGATGGAGCACTTCGGCTGGCACGTATGATTCTCAGGGGGCGATGAGACCCCACAGTCCGGGCAGGTGATGACTGTAGGAATGGGACAAACGTCCGAGCGATGTCCCAGCTTTCCGCAGGTTCGACAGGCGTCAATTTGTCGTCGGTAGAGCGTGCACCGGATCAGGTTCGTCCCACACATGACGTAGTTTGGAACTTTCATACCGTCAAACAGGACGATCACCGTGGGCGTTTTCTTGATGCGCCGTACTCCAAAAACCTTCGGATTTCTTGCGTGCACGAAGAGCTCACCTAGCCGGTCATCAGAGAGCTCAGGGTCGATACCGCGAACAACTCCTCTGCACGTATCCCCGGGTGGCGTCACGTAATTAGAGACTTCATGGAGCGTTTCTCCCACTCGAATTTGCTTCACTTTAGCGTAGGCTTCTGCGTTCCTAGCGTGTGGCGTGCTGATCACAAAAATGTTCTGCATTTCATTGACACAAACAATATCTTCCTCAGCCTGCGGCGGGCCGAGACAAGCAGCCATCACCAAAGCTTGGGTAACCTTGATTCCACTGACCTTGCGCACATCCATGCCTCCCTTGGGACGTACGACAACCCGGTAGTGATCTTTAGGCAATCGCGGCAGGCGCGACGCGGCGATGAGCTTGTTTATCGGCCCCTTCGGGTGCGCTGGACGGGCGGCACGATGACCGGCACTGGGGCCAGGGCTGTCGCCGGGCGTAAAATCCGGACGCTGCTTCTTCCGAGAGTGGGCAACAATCCATCCGGAGGCTTCATCCTCCTGCCTGGAGATTTCTTCGCCGAAGACCATCTCCTCGAGCGGCATCCTCGAAGCGTCTCGCTCGGCAGGCCGAGCTGAGCGCCAACGTGGCACAGGGTGAAACACCCAAATAAAAGTTCGAAAGCTTGACCTACCCGCAAAAGTCGGGTATCCACTCGATCCTTGAAAGAAACTGGATCAGATGAGTCGAAAAACCGAGGTCGATCGGCAAATTTGCGGTCAAAAACATTGAAAAAAGCAGGAGCCGATGCGAGCGCGTCCGGCTCGCGTCTAGCAAGCGGCGTTCCTCCCTCTTTATTTCAGTGCACTTAACATTTTAAATTTTATTAAACTAGTAAAAAATGTTTAGTTCTACAAATAATGGCGACTGAATCAAATAGAACAGTATTCAACTTGGTATGTGAAATCGTAGAATATTTTGCACACCCTTCGAATTTGGCAGTTGCAGAATTTCCCTGGGACACATACTTCTCCATATGGGCTTTACATGCTTTCTAGAGAAAGCTTCTGGGCCATCATCGTGAAATAATTTTTTTTAATTAAGCCATCATAGCAAGTGTTATACTTGTAATTCATTTGTTTTTCGCAAAGCAGTTGTAGGGTTCACATATCTCTATTTTCAAGAAATATGAAGTGAATGAATGAAAGTAAAGTTAGGCAGCTAACTGAATGATATAATGACCCGTATGGACTATGACCACTAGAAGGGTGGAGCGTGTGTTGTTACATGTGGACTTACAGGCTGTTGAGGGTAGATAGACAAATATGGCTAATTGTGTGTAAGTATTAGGGAATGTCAGTTCAGATTAAATATCAGACAAAGATTACAGGCAGCGGTCCTGATAGATGTGAACTGTTGGAAGCAGTTCAAGCTGGAAAAGAAGTGGTGTATTTAATTATGACACATTTGTTGAAACTTCGAAAACCAGGAAAATTTCTGAGCAGGCAATGTTAAGTGATGTTTTTGATGACTGTGACATTGCACACTGTCACTCTGCACATGTGCCTGTTTCCTTATATATTTTCTACCAAAGCCACAAACAAAGATAGATGGCAGTTAACTCGCGTCCTTTGCTTCCTGTCTTATGCAAGTGTCATTCTGCACTTTATTACCTTAGAAGTACTTGTTGCTAGACAGGTTGGTATAACATTATTAGGGAAAATTCTAGACGATGCGAATGTGTGGGGCAGTGTAAATATTTTCTGTAGTTCAGCTGCGACTGATGCTCTTTTTCTGTGCTTTTTCATTTTTCCAGTGGTGCTTAGGCATGTATAATTTTCCCCCTTAGCTTAATTACCTCCCTGAAGCTATGCATCATCTTGCCCATTAACAACCATTGTTAAACTATTGTATGTGGCATTGTTGATGCAAAATGACCTTAGAGTATATGCTAAAGCTCCTGCAGGATCACTGGCTGAATGTGACAACCAGTTCATCATTTATAGGACCCGAAGTATTGACATTTTCAATATATCTGTTCACACAGTGCTTCATTGGAGTCATGCAAGCTTAAAATATGGTGCTACCACAGAGAAATTTTTCTTCCTGTGCTGTGACCAACGGGAAAACTATGTAGACAATAATGAAAAGAGATCACAACTAGGCTTAGCTGTGTGATGTCTGCCTCAGTAAAGATGTAATAAATTAATGCAAGTGTGCTTATATCACCATGGTGTTGCCAGTTTATTACTACATTTGATATGAATCTCTGCTCGCTCCACCATGGTGTTCCTAAGGGTGTACACAGTCTTACCTCTGAGACAGCATTGCCAGAACTAATTTCATTGTCACAATCTTGAACAGGTGTGCAACAAGCATACGCCAGTACAGAGAACACAAGAGAAGTGGTCACTGCTTGCATGTTCAAGGTCGTATGTACGCACACCGGACTATGATTTTGCAGTGTCTTACATTTTGAGTGGAGTATACATCGTGATGGCGGGAGCCATCTCTGTGGTCACCAGCTAGACTGTCACAATGTGCATATTGTTGCTTCAGACAATTGTTTAGGACAAAAAAAGGGCACTGTATAAAAAATATTTTTAGGCTAATGTAAGGGCTTGTGGTGAGGAGATTCTCAAAAGGTATATGTTGTCATCTTACAATAGAGAAGCAACATTTATACCTAGTTTATGTTAGTAGGAGTCTGCTAAACATTGGCCATACAAGCTTGTGGCTAGAGAAGGATGATGTCCAGGAGATACCCTCCTGAAATGTTAACCTGCACCATCCTCCCTTGCCCTTCTTGGTGCACTGGAATTTTTGCCCTATAGGTACTAATTCCTTCAGTGGGTACTCTTGAAGGGCTTCTGAATAAGCTCACTCATACCACCTGCTTTACCCAAGGGCAAATCCTACTGTTGGCACTTGTTTGCTCGGCAGAAATTTTTAACAGGAAAAGAAGCTTCACTCGTTACACAAATAAAGCTACAGCATTGCAAGATTACTATGATGTTATGTACACAGACCTCCCACACACAGCTCACTAAAATGTCACCAATTACCTCTATGGTGAGCCTGACTATGCCTTAAGACAGCATGTAAGTTTCTTGATCCTATACTTTTTAATCAGTACATAAACCTTGAAAAAACAAGATCATCACGTGCAGTCCGTAAAACCAGTGCTTATGAACTGCAATGATGCCATCGAAAGCATCAGCGAAAGTAAATTCACCCTGCTGGAAAGCAAATTCTGCATGAAGCCTGTAAATGTACTGTTAACAAAGTCTTCTCAACAACTTCATTATGTCTATTTCTGCAATTTGCATAATCCTGTTTCATACATACCTTGCTGTTCACCCTATAATTATTGACTTCTGAGTGTTACTCAAGTGACCATGCTCATTTAATATACCTGCAAGCCACAGTGCTAACCTAATGAAATTGGAGACTTTAATAAAGTAATGCTCTCTAATGCTCACCCCTTCAAAAAAAGTTTTAGCATCCTCTGAAAACCCATTCTTTAAAAATTTGATCATCAGAGATGCGATGTATCTCCACACCTGATGACAGACATTTGTCCAATCACAGCCACATTATAACAACAAGCAGCCTTTGTAAGATGCGTGAACACGTGCTATCACCTCAGGTCAACATGTTTCCTGAAACCAGCTTGCTGTTAGTTGTGCGACAGAATGGTTTTCATAAATCATTTTCTTGTTAAGCTCAACTTGCCGCATGACAAACTGTGTGTTTAATTTTAGACCATTCTTGGGGAGCTATTTTTCTTGATAACTAAAGAAAGCCCGATAAAGTGAAGCATGAGCTTTTAAAAGGAAATTTGCAAAACATACACAATCATCTCCAATGCCTAGCCTGAGTATATATTTCACTAATAATGATCATTTTCATTTTAGAGCACATATCTGATGGCACAAAATCTGGAGTACCAAGGAGTCTGTCACAGGTATTTTTCACTTCTTTATTGGGGGCCATGCAACAATTTTAAATTATTCATGCGATATACTAGAAGTTTACTGCAGTGTGAATAACTTGCCACAATTAAAAAAAATAATTATGGGGGAACATATGGACTATTTACAAAGGTTGAAGTTGGTGCTGATGCTGTCTGTCGCATGACCAGTAATGAGACAAAACACGGCGCATCGCATTAGGACTAATAGCAGTGCTACGCTTCCATTTCACACACACACACGCACGCATAATGTATGCTTTACTGCAATACACTGCAAGCACTTCACCCCATGACAGTGCTGTATTGCGGCAATGTTAACTTTTAAAAAGACCTTTACGGGTTAGCAATTGAAGCTCGACAGTGCTCCCAGCAATAAAATTTCTATTTTATTACATTTTTTTAAATTTTTATACACTTGACTAAACTGGTGTTACCAGCCGTCCCGAATTTTGCTCGACTGTCCAAGTCTTTGCCCGCGCTGTCCCAGTCGGGACAGATGTCCCCGATTTTTTCCGGACTGTTCAGTAAACGAAAAAAAAAAAAGAAAAGAAACGTTTTGTGTTATAAAAGGCATGCCAAATAACGTGCGTCCAACTGAGCACATAGACAAAGAAACGTTGCTGTGGTTAGCTGCAAAGAACTTTAAACACTTCAGCTGAACTTTAGCGTCAACATTTACTAGAGCATTCTAGAGCGAGAGGAAGTGTCACGAAGAACACATAGCAAAATTTAGTGCCACATCAAGAGACCGACGCAATGAAGAGAAGAAATAACGGATTTGTTTGGAAGGCACCGCAACAAAGAAAACTAATTTCCTCACCCACACACAACTACCTTCACTGTTGGTTACCCCAATCTAAACACACTCTGCTAAGCAAACAAATTGTCATCATCTGCGACTGCTTAATAAAGCCACTCGGACAAGAACAATCTCTAATTCCAACTTGTGTATTCCGTACCTATCTCGCGCACTTACGCAAGAACAAGCTTCAACGAAAGCGTTGGCGCAGTATATACTTCCTCCCAAGTGTCACCAGCTGTATGATCGGTCCTCAAGCAACACGCATGAACCTACCACACATCCGCGTAATACATGCGTCAGACCAACATTCACAAATCGCGATCCAAAGGCCTTTATTTTATGCTCGTTATCATTGCTTGTAGATTAGGTGGCAAACACTTCGGGGTGGTAGGTGTTCTGTGCTTCGGGCGAATGACGTTAACTACTCGATAAACACGGATGAGAAGCCCCTGAACACGGTGACATCACAGGAATTAAGAAAAGCGGCAGCGACTTGCGTATGAATCACTTTCTAACAACAGAAAGCGACCACACTGATCTCCACTAGGGTCTCCACTAGGGTTGCTGGATGGCGCTTCGAGCTCTCCGGCGCGCGGCCGCCGGAAGTTCGAGCGCTTGTCCCGGAAGTCGGACAAATGGCCGCCGTTCCAGCATAGCGCGTGCTACGTATAGGCTGGTTTCGCGCGCATTCCGCTAAATATGCCTGCTTGTTGCGCCGTCAACTGCACCAGCAGACCAGAGAAGTCGTCTGGGAAGACGTTCCACTTGTAAGTATTACAATATTCTGCGCGACGTGCGTGATACGCAGCGAAACGCAAACGTGATATCAGCGTCGTTAAGCTGTGGCTCTTGTTACGCAGGTTCCCACGCTCTAAGCCGAATTTATATCGGCGTTGGGTGGTAAACTTAAGAAGGGACAAATGGACTCCATCCCCAGGTAGCAGACTCTGCAGTGACCACTTTACTGACAACTGTTTTGACAGAACGGGCGCACGAACTCGGCTACAGCCTGACGCCGTGCCCACCTTGTTTTCTTTCCCGAAGCACCTGGAAAAGGTATAGTACGACATCTCGGCATTTTGGTATAGCGGCCCGGAAAAAAAAAAGCATACTGTTCGGCCATCGCAGTTCGCTCGTTTAGCGTTCGTATAACTAGTTGATGCTACGTTTATTAGACACTGAAATCGCCTGAATGGGCGCTACCTTCTTTCGTAGTTCATCTGCTGAGTCACTTTAAAAATGACGCCCTACAAATTAGCTCGGAGCACAATAAAATCTACATGTAGCTGTGAGAAGCTGTGGTTGAGAAATTGTTTGGCACACTTACGCTGAAAACCATGTACTGTAAGCAATGAAACGGAATTGGAAAAAACATGTCCATTACGTTACAAAGCGCGAGGTCTTGAATTTTAAGTGCCCAATTTTTTCTTTCAATTTCTGAAATGTTCCTATCTGCGTTATATATCTCAGTGGTGCTATGATAGCTGTCTAAGATGCTAGTGGTATAATTCAGAAACTGCTAGACTGCTATAATATGCTTGACGCCAGCATATTTTTTTACTTACAGCATTTTGCACTCGCAGTAATAAATTAGCATAACTGTGAATGAAACACGGCTGTTTCAGAGGACTGCTGAGAGAAAGCCGCCTAAGCAGAGAACTGCCATTGTGGATGTGACCCCAGTGGAACAGCCAAACGACAACACTCCAACCACGGTGCAAGAGAACTCAGCCCATGCAAGTTGCCGTTTTTTGTACTACGCTGCCCGAGTGCAGCTACTTGGTCCGTCCTCGGTTGAATGTAACTAGTCCGATGTTAGTCAGGCCACTTTCTTGTAATCTCGTGGTAACCAACACGATAACTTTGTATACATTACGCACACTAGGATAGCATCCAATTTGAATCAAGTTAGTAGTCCTGGTATGTTCTGTAGTCATAGCAGAACATTGGTTTTATTCATGGCTGCAGCACCAGTTTTTCTAATCCAGGGAAAATATTGAAATTCCTGTTTGATGTGGCATTTCTTGAGTGCACCGGTAAATGAAGGGGACAAAGTTAATTTCTAAACTCCCCTGTGCACCTGGTTGCTTATTTTCTGCGTTAAACCACGTAAGCTACGAACAGATGCCTGCTTTACAAAGACTGTCATATGATGAGTGGTTTTTGTGAAAGGTGTCTTTTTCAACAGCTTTAACTTTCACTGTTTTGTTTTCAGGTCGCCGAGCACAGCTATGCAGTCCTTGACACGCCAAAAACACTGAAGAGGAAACTGGATGCTTGCACAGATTCAGCGGCGACAGTGAAAAGAAAGCTGAAGCTCAGCCTTGAACGAGAACGTCGGTTAAGAAGGAAGGTCAGCTCATTTAATGAAATAATTGATGACCTCAAGCACAAGCAGCTCATTTCAGAAGATGCCTCGGCAATGCTTGAAAGGTGCTTCATGGGGATCCCCTTGGAAGTTACGAAACGGTTGCTCAAGCAAACATCCAGTGAAGGCGACAAGTCGTCTGTTAAGTTAAGCCGAGACAAATATTCTCCTGCACTGCGTGCATTTGCACTCACGCTACAGTTTTACTCGACAAAGGCATATAACTATGTCAGAGAAACATTTCAATGTTCCTTGCCACATCCATCGACTATAACTAAATGGTATAGCTCCATTAACGGAGAACCTGGATTCACAAGCGAAGCAATCAACGCCATCCGAGCAAAAGCCAATGAGGCTAAGAAGAACAACAAACAGCTTCTCTGCAACCTTGTTGTTGATGAAATGGCCATTAGAAAGCACCTTGAATGGGACGGCAAAAAATTTTGAGGCTACGTGGATATTCGCAATGAAGTGGACGATGACAGTAACACAGTTGCGTCTGAAGCCCTTGTTTTCATGCTCGTATCTCTGGACTCCCACTGGAAGGTACCATGTGGCTATTTTTTGATCAATGGTCTTTCAGGAAAAGAGCGTGCGAACATTGTGAAGCTCTGTCTGACAAAGTTGCATGAGACAGGAGTGCACGTGACATCATTGACATGTGATGGTCTCCGTTGTAACTTTACAATGTTCAAAGACCTGGGGGCTTCAGTTGAAGATGCATCAGCGATGTCAACATCATTCCCTCACCCTGTAACACAAGAAAAGGTGTACTGCCTTTTAGACGCATGTCACATGGTCAAGTTAATTAGAAATGCTCTTTCTGCTCTTGGGTGCCTCAGGGACGCATCGGGCGCATCGGTGAGCTGGGACTACATTGTCCAGCTACAAGAACTTCAAGAAAAAGAAGGCCTGCATGCAGCAACAAAACTACGTGCTGCACACATTCAGTGGCAGAAACAGAAGATGAAAGTCAACCTTGCTGTCCAGACTTTAAGCACTAGTGTGGCTGACGCCATAGATTTTTGTCGTGAAGACTTGCAACTCCCACAGTTCAAAAATTCAGAAGGAACTGTGAAATTTATTCGAATGTTCGATAAACTGTTTGATTTCCTCAATTCACGCAACCCAGTGGCCAATGGTTTCAAAGCGCTGCTCCGACCTAGCAACAAGGGAACCTGGATGAACTTCTTCGAAGAAGCCAAGGAGTACATTAGGGGGCTGACTGACGGATCAGGTGTTCCCATTTTCAGGACGCCCAGAAGAACTCCATTTCTAGGATTTCTGGTGACCATTGAAAGTGTCATCGGTCTGGCATCCGCGCTCCTCCTCTCGGACAATGCTCCACTCCGTTACTTTCTTACTTACAAGCTTTCACAAGACCATATTGAACTGTTCTATGCCGCTGTGCGTTCTAAAGGGGGCTGGAATAACAATCCCACAGTCTCACAATTTGTGGCGGCATACAAGCGACTTGTCACACACAACCAGGTGAAGGGTGGGCGAGGGAACTGTGAGTCTCTTGACAATACGCGCATACTGTACGTGAGCAGTCAGTTTTGCTCCAACGATGAGCTCGACATGGCCACAGCAAAGCGAAGCGGCACACAAGACCTCATGCAAGGCATAGACCTACCCGACGAGAGCGAGCTGGATGTCATAGTTGAGGATCTCCCTGCACTGTCTCCGTACCTTGGAAACGTCGTTGGTTACATCGCAGGGTTCGTTTGCCGAATGGTCAAACGTAAAATACCTTGCGCAGTATGCTACTCGGCCACCATTGCCGAGACATGTGGTTCGGCACTCCTGAACAGAAAAAACCGTGGAGGTCTTTCCAAGCCGTCGTCATCGACAACGTACATCTGTCAGCTGACTGAAAAAGCTGTTCGACTGCAGGAGAAGGTTCACGACGGAGGCCTTCCCAAAAAGAATGCAGCTGACACTGTGACAGCCAAGGTTATGGCAGAACTTTCGGGAGTGCTGAGCACGAACAAGCTCTATCCGGAACTGCATGGCCATATGTTCGAATCAGCAGTTGACTCCAACCACTTTGTGCGTCTTGTTAAATGTGTCATCGGCTGCTACGTGAAGATCAGGATGCACCATGCCGCGAAGCAAGCTACTGCAAAGATAACAGGACCAAACATTCGCAAGCGACTTGCAAAGTTGATTATTTTCAGTCACCAGTGAAGTGATGTGACGTGGCATTTCTTAAGTGCCTCAAGCGACTTGCAGAGTTAATTATTTTCAGTCACCAGTGAAGTGACGTGACGTGGCAGTTCTTAAGTGCTTCGAGTACAATAAACACGTGAAATCCATCTTTGTACATGTATGCCTGTTTTGTTTTCAATGGCGAGGCAGCAAGCATACTTAAATATTAACCTGCATGCACTATTGCCAACCATCTCCAGGCACTGCATTGTCAGTAACAAGGACACGTGCACAAACGTTCTGAGTAAATGAGTTTTTCGTACAATTGTAGGCCTCTCAATTCGAATGAAGCAGTTCCACGCGTCCTCCTTTATCATTCTTTAAGGGTTACACTAAAATGTCCAATTGAAGCCGTAACCACTAGGCAAATCTAAATCTGGATAGACCAGTTTGCATTAGGCACTGCGTGTGCGCAATGGGTGGGCGTCCCTGAAAACTAGCAATAAATGTGTTCATAAGCTAGAAATTTTCCTTCAAGAGAAAGGGCGATACTTTTTGTCAGGCAATGATGAGGAAGCGCGTTTTAAAAGAATTTACTTTGACCTGCTGGTTACACATATATGCTTGAATTCATATTGTAAAGGGTTCCGATGTACTAACCTTCAAAGGTAAAACAGGAGCAAGCTGCGCACAGCCAATTCAGGATTTTTTTTTTTTTGGCCGGCACGTAGCAAACATCAAATCGGTTATTCTATTTCAGGTAGCTTCCTCCGCGTTGTTATCGAACTCGCTTAGCTAGTTGATTTTCCGATAATCCAAGGCCTTTCACGGCTGTTGATTTATTGTTTTCGACTAATACAAGCCCCTTCATGACTGTTAATTTATTGTAAGACGTGCATCCTAACACGAATCATAAAGTCCACTCGCCAGCATAAATCCCGTTCGAGCTGCGTCGTCTCCTCTCGAACCGATACCTAAGTGACATTTTTGTTCTCCTTCGCAATTATAAACTGCTTCATATTAACGTCGCATGTTTCGGTATAGCATAAGTTGTGATCTGAACGCGATGTGTATCACCAAAATGCAATTAAGTGAGAACAAAATGCAAAATGCGTCAATGGGAACGCTGATCAGCGGTTGAGAAGCGTAGCAGACGCTCAACTTCCGGGACAAGCCATTGAACTTCCGGTGGCCGTGCGCGCGCCAGGCTATGGTGGCTAGAATTGGGAGGTGACGCCAGCGCCCGCATATTCGCCGAGCGCGCGCGATCCTCGTTTTCAAGCGCCGCCGCGACGGCCACCACGGCGCTCCTGTCGGCATAGTGATGCGGGCGAAGCGCGCGCTCCGCGCTCTCTCGTCGACTCGCCGCTGGGTTCGCTGGTTCGCCTCTGGAAGCGTGTCTGGGTGTGTGCAGTTTTCCGCGTTGATGTCTCGCTTATGGCGAAATGTATTTAGTTGCTGACATGACAGTGTGAGTGCCGACCTTAGGATGAACTCCAGCACTACGAAAGCGAGGCAACGCCACTGCTTTGCTCCTGGCTGCACGAGCGGCTATGTGTCATCGAGGGAGCAAGGTCAGCGTGCTTCTCTTTTCTCTGTTCCCAAAGACCCTGCCCTCTTCGAAGCCTGGCAACGAGCCGTATCCCGTGCCGACAAGTCGTTGGACGTGAAGTCGGCGCTATGTGAGCTTCATTTCGACGAGCAGTTTATTGAGCGTTTTTACACGCATGTGATAAACGGCGAAACTGTTCAGATTCCCCGAGGGAAACCGGTGCTGAAATCTGACGCGGTGCCAACCATATTCCCAAATGTTCCTGCGTATCTTTCAAAGAAAGTGCCGAAGAAAAAGACGTCAAGAACATCCACTTGCGGCCTACCATCGAAAATTCGGCGTCAGGAACCAAGCACGTCTGCTTGCGAGGAGACAGCTGGCTCGTACAGCACAGAAAGCGACAGTAACCAAATACCTGTTCCGAATGTGCCCGCAATTCCCGACGTCCGCAACTGTGGTCTTCCCAGCGCTTACTGGGCTCGACATCTAATTGCTGGAGCCGACAACGCCACGGTGTTTACAGTTTGCGCACTAGATGGTGACAAGTTGACTATTGACAAGTATGTGCTAATGACATCAGATGAAAACAAACTTCAAGCGACAGCTTTTGTGCAAGCCACAAAAATAAAGACCCTTGACATTACCGACATCGAAATGGCAGAAGAGTTGCTTCGCGACGTCGACTCCATGATACCATGCAGAGGGTTTGGTAAAACTGGTGAATTTGGAGTGAATTTAAAGTACAAGGAGAAGACTTTTGATGGCAGAACCTTCAGCCCATCTTGCCGTGGGGTTGCTCCAACGCCAGAAAAAGCCTGCCCACAATGCAAGCACCTCAGAAGACTACTCCTGAATCGTGAGTCCTACAGGCGAAGAAAAGGCAAAAATGTGGCCCAGTCCCAAAAGCTTTCATACAGGCTTAAGCTGCGAACAGCGCAAGCGAAAAGGAGTCGCCTGAGTGTCCTGCAGGCTAAATCACTCATCAAACAAATGAAAGAAAAGAATGCACGGAATGATTCTACAGCATTTGAAGAAGCGGTGAAGGCCCTACCCATTAAGCAGCAGCAACAAGTCAAGGCGTGCTTCGCTGCGGCTAAAAGAAAATCCACGAAAGGGATGAAGTATGAAAGTGAATGGGCTCTAGAGTGCCTTATTATGTCCATGAAAAGCCCACGCCTCTATGAGCATATACGCAAAAACAACATCATGGCGTTGCCTTCTCGAACATCACTACGTCGATATCTCAAGCGTTACAGGAGTGGATTCGGCCTGAGCGAAAAAGTGTTTGCTGCTGTGGCGGAAAAAACAAAATCTATGGACTTGTTCCAGCGCCATGGTGGGCTGTTAATTGATGAGATTAAGCTATCTGAACACTTGAGCTTGGGAACCGATGGCACCATCGAAGGTTTTGTGGACCTTGGGAAGTTCACACCAGAGAGTGAGCGCTCCGTAGCATGTGACCATGGCCTTGTAGTATTGTTCGTGCCTTTTACAGGCACGTGGCACCAGATTATTGGTGTGTTCGCATCACGCAGCAATGTGAAGTCCGAGACGTTAGGCAAAATAATCCTCGAAGCAGTAGTCATGAGCGAAAACGCCGGTCTGCGCGTAGACTTTATCACCACTGATGGAGCTGCGTGGAACAGAAGCATGTGGCACTCATTCGGCATACACGGCAGGAAAGAAAACACAGTATGTAGAAGGCAGCACCCTACAGACCCAGAACGTTTTCTGCACTTCATCTCGGACTTCCCACACCTTCTTAAATGTGTGAGGAACACCTTTGTTCGAACGGGCGTGAAACTGCCAGAAGGCCATGCCAGTGTTGACCCTATTGACTGTGCCCGGAAGCTTGATGAACAGCATGACACGACTCTCAAAGCCATGCCTCATATTAGCAAATCGGTTGTGCATCCCAATGGCTTTGAGAAAATGAGGGTAAATTATGCAGTGCGGCTTTACAGTGATGAAGTCCTCAGAGGCCTTTTCTTGTACAATGCAACCATCGAAGAAAAGCATGGGAGCACAGCGGCGACAGTCAGCTTTGTGGAAAGAATGAGAAGGCTCATTGAGGCCATGACTTCAAGGTGCAGTTCGGGTGCACTTAAGCCTGGAGGGATGCACGAGAAGTGCATTCAAAACTTCTTGACTTACCTGGACGATTGGGAAACAGCTGCTGGCTCCGGAGGTTTCCTAAGCCGCAGTACAGCCGAGGGGCTTCGTGTTACCTTATCAAGCACGCTACACCTTCTCCGCTACCTGACGATGAAGTTGAACTTCAGCTATATGATGACATGCCGCTTGAGTCAGGACCCCCTGGAGAGGCTGTTTGGAATCGTCCGACAAATGTCTGGATGCAATGATCATCCGACTGCCTCCCAGTTCCTAATCTCGGTCAACACTTTGAGCTTCCAGAATTTGGCAAAACCACCGAAAGGAAGCAATGTGTCCTCAGGACTGCTGAGAAGTCTGCTGGGAGCTGACAACGGAAAGGACCTCACTCCTCGGAGGAAATTAGACGATCTTCTTGACGTAGGAAACCTTGCCGAAGCACATGAAGTGCTCAATGAATACGGCCACGGCACCGAGCATGCAGACATGGTCGTGCAAAGCAGCGATGCCAGACTCATATTCTACATGGCTGGATATGTGGCAAGAAAAAGCGTTGCAAGCACCAAATGTGCAGAGTGCAGCCAGCAGCTCCTACAAGGCGAGAACGATCCATCTCCAGCTGCAGCATCCCTCACGGCTGCTGTTGACCGAGGAGGCCTGCTGTACCCATCAGTCAAGCTCAATGAACTCGTGACCACTCTCGAGAACACTTTTACCCACTGCTTCAGTGTTACAGAAGTCAAACCTGACAGCATCATGGACTTGGTTTCCTTCTTGCAGTTAAGAAAGCTTACACTTGTTGGCTGCCCTGACCACAGTATGTCCCTCACAAACAAAATTATCAAGTTTTATGTTCTTACTAGGCTCCACTTTCATGTGAAAGCCCAGAACAGCAAACGAAACGCTAAGCAGGAAAGAATGAAATTGCTGAAGCTTAGACGCGTGCTCTGAGTTTGATATTGTAACTTTAAGCTCTATTGATTTTTTTTTTTTTGCCGAGTGGAAAGTGATTGTATGCCTCTTATTACTTAGTGCCAAGCGATGCGCTGTCTGTGTGCAATGTTTCAATGTTTTTAACTACTCCCGAGCGTATGTAAATGTGCGTATTTTTTCATTTTATTTTATTTTACCCTGTATTCCATGATGTGCAATAGATCTTCCTAATAATATGATGTGCAATAAATATTTGTTTTATTTTCCTCGCCCAGAACTTTGGTAATATTTTTTTTTTTAAAAACGCCGTCGCCTTGCACTCCAAAACACTGCAGGGATATGCGAACGAAAGCTTTAATTTGCGCAGATTCAACGTCACAGAAGTCTTGCAGCGGCAGCCAATTTCTTTTAATGCTTGAAATGGCGTTCTATCAGCCATCGTCACAGTGAGTTATCTGAATCGCCAATTTATCTGAATCATGCTTCAGCAACAGCATCTTTGAAAGGTCCGCGCGCTCAAGGCGCGCGCGCGTAACTAGCATCACCATTCCGCCGACAGCGCCACCGCCGCGCTGCTCGAAACGAAGGAGCGGCTCCGAGCTCCCGTTGGCGTCACCTCCCAATTCTAACCACCATAGCCAGGCCGCGACTAGAGGTGTGCGCCGACTGGTCGGCGCGCCGCCGCCAATAGTTTTCGCCGCGCCGCCGCCGCCGACGCGAACTGATCGGCGCGCCGCCGCCGCCGCCGCCGACGTTTTTCATCGGCGCAATCGGCGCGCCATTTATGCGCCAGTACGGACTTTTCACAGATTTGTCTTCTTTTTCATCGTGATTTATAGCTTCGTTTCACATTTTATGTAGCCAGTAAAAACCAGGCTTCTTAGTTATCTTCATCCAGCTTCAGAGACCGAGAGTACCACTATGAACAGCGGAACGAGTTCGGCGGCCGCTGCATGAAATGACATATTGAACAAATTGACAAAAAATAAATGTAACAGTTATAGTAAAGCATAGACACTGCCATCTTAGGCTTAGAAGCAACTTATCTGTTTTTTGTGTCGTAATTAGCTATGATTATGGTGATACGACGTTGAATGTAATGGCCCAGCGTTTTGATGCGTGCGAGTTCGCCATAGCACAATTCGAATATTCATACGGATGGAAAACGGCATCATTATCAGTCCAAGATGGCAGCCTATAATTGTGCCCGAAACAGGGCGTACATAAAGAAAAAATGAAGTGGTAGCAATGCAGCACGAATGCAGCGCGTTAGATGAAGGGAGGAGGAGGAATAAATTAGGAAGGACATGGAGTTTAGGCGTTAAATGAAGAACTACACAAAACCCCGAAGGATGAAATTGAAAGGGAGAAGTTTAATGAAGATTAAAAGCGTCGAGGCATAATACATGCTCGAACCTACTCAGGGTATGTCAGCACCTGTCCGCGGTGTTAAAGTTGATAATTTTCGAGGATGACCACTTATATGCAGCGTCTGAACATGCTGCAGAAAACATTCACCATCTGTTTTATTAACTTGTCTGTTTGTACCGGCTTTTTAAGACATTGGATACCCGGGATGAAGATGCCAAGGCAGTAAGATGGCAAGAGAGAGAAAGGAAGGCTGCGGGATTAACCATATCTTGGCATCCGGTTTGCTGCCTAGCACTGAGGGTTGAGAAATAGGGGCAAGAAAGGGCGTGTAGAGAGACAGAAAAGAAAATGCATGTGCACTCAGGAGTAAGATGGCAAACTTAACAGAGTATTTATTACATTCTGTACAGACAGGGCGAGAGATCCCTTGCGAATGAGCTGGGTGGCTCACTATAAAGCGTACGTTTTGACTAAATCAGGGAATGGGTTTAGAATGTGCTGTTGAATCACGCGACATACACACCATTTCTGACAGTGCCGCTCACGCTTGCTCAAGTCAAGATCTCTTATTGGGGCGTGGCCACCACACTGCACCGGTGACACCAAAAAACCATTGTGATCGTCTCGTCGAACGCATTATGTTGTCGGAATGCCACCTCAGTTCCCGGCGAAGATGGACGATACACGGCGGACAGCTGGCTGGCAGCCCTTCGGTGACTTGTTTGATGAACAAAGAACGCGGCCCTCCCCCGTCGGCCCAGGCGCCGCGCGTAACAACGGCTATCCAGTGGTGAAAAGAGGCGTAATAAGCTTGTCTGAGACCACCAGTTTTAAAAAGAACAAAACAAAATTTTAAAAAACTTGCCAGTAGACAATTTACAAAAGACGGCTGGATTCATCAAAAATGCAGAGACCGACATTTGAGCCACATGTCATATATAACATAGTTCAGCAAACTGGTTTTCATCACGTAACTTGAACGGACCTACTGGCACTGGGAGAGGTTAAGAATGATTGTCGCTGACAGATGTACTTCTGTTGCGAAGGTAATGCTCAGAGTCAACCAAATAAAATTTAACATTATATTCAAGTCTTGATAAAAAAACAAGTCAAGTTAGAAAGCTCCTCAGGTGGCCAAATAATAAATTACTTCACCATACTTTATGAAGAAGTAATTTGCAAATAAATAATGCAACCGCTGTTTAAATGACATTCAATGGCGTGACCGCAATCAACGGTGTGTCGTCGCTATAAAACGGGAAAGTTATATGTGGACACGATCGGGCGAATGCGGCGGAGAACGAATATGTCACGTAATAAAAGCGATGTGATGTTGCACATTTTCATATTTACAACTCCGTGCCCTTTTGCTTGCTCGTGATGTGTTCGAAGGAGCTAGCCAAGTCTCAGGTAGAAGTCAAGCAGAGTAGCCGGGGCTGATAAGAGCAACGTTTATGTTCACTATTTACACACTAAAGGTAGCGTCATGGAAGCTTGATGAGAGCTTCTGAGAGCTGGTTCAGAGCGTCTCGGTGCTCGCGTTTTAAGCCGTGATCTTCCTAAAATTCTCTGCAGGAGAAAACAATAGACAGTTTGCAATAATCTGCAAGGCAGCTTTTCGGTAAGGTTAGTTTTCCAACCATAAACTCTCGTTCACAGACTGCTTTTCTCGCTCATTTTGTTTTTGCCATTCACCTTTTTGAGATCTTGTGCTCGCGTGCCTTTGCTGGAATTTGGAGAGCTGACATTTTGTTGTACTCACGTGCATTCGCTGGAATTCGAAGAGGTAAAGACACAATGAGAGAGAAAAGCAGTCTGTGAACGATAGTTTTTGGCTAGAAAATAAACCTTACAGGAAAGCCGCCTTGCAGATCACTGTAAATGGACAGACTGCATGTCCATTCAGTCCAGGGCAGTCTTGTCTTGTCTCCTAGGAGATCTTGGCTCATCAGGGCAGTCCAAATAAATTGTCGTCTTCATCTCCGTCCCCCAAATGGTGGGGGTAGTGGTTAGAAGAAGGCGCATAATTTCTGCAGCCCAGCAGGGAGCACAGCGCAGCGAATAAAGATAAAAAAAAGAGAAGGAGAAATAGAGAGAAAGTCAAACACTGCCTTCTTTTCTACCCAGGAAATAGAAAGGATGCACGTTCAGTTCGTCACACGGCGAGAGAGAAACACAACGTAGGTCATAATGCAATAATACGCACAACACAGCACAGTGCAGAATAGGGCTTGCAGCGCTAGGCAGGCTAGGGCTTGGGAGAGTGAAAGACTTAAAAGCACCACAGAGTGTGCGAAACATACCTGACGACGAATCCCAACCTCTCGGCTAATTATTCAGCGCGTCTCGTGGCACGTCGAACAAATCAAGCTGCCTCGATTTCCGACAGCTCTTCCTAGGCCGTCAGTCAGTCAGGCGTGTCCAAAGAGTTTTTGACGAGGGGAGCCAACAGCCCTAAAGAATTCGAAGTATGACTTTCGTGTTGTCGCCTCTTTTGGCGCACCTCGAGAGCATTGACCCGGAACAAATCAGGGTAGGTGAGGTGACTTTCCGCGAGCCTTACCTGCTTTCCAAACCAGTTACTGCATGCAAGCTTCCCCTGAATGGATGAATGTGTGGTTGAAAAAAAAAAGAAAAAGACACTATCTTTCCTTGTGAGACCACGTCTCAGTCCCTTGAAGGGAAAGGGGAGAGTGGAGAAAATAGTTTAGAAGTAGGTAGGAGGAGAAGGTTTGGAAGAACGTGACGGTCATGGCTGCTAGAGCAGAAAGAGAATAGGGGCCATCGGCAGGGCAGTCCGAGTCGTACAACTTGGAAATGTGGAGCTGCAACCATGTACGCAGATACCTATGGTCATTCCCACGAAAAAAAAAATCTGGATCACCTTTCTTGGGCAAGAATACAGAAAGCTAGCTAAACGAGAAAGCTAAAATAAGTAAAGAAATAACCGATAACCTAACCACCAATTGTCACCACAGCTGCGGAAGGAAAGAAGCAAAAACGTAATTCGCGACCTCGGCACCAGCGGCTACACAGAGTCATTTCTTCGTAGAACACTGTGTATAAGAAAAGACACGGGAAACACATCACCAATGGCGCCGCAACGACGCCACGTGTCGACCAAACTTGAGCTCACGGAACAGGGAACGAAGCACAATGGCAGAACACTGCGAGACCACTCGCAACATATTTGCGTCATGCATACCAGTCTCGACGGCACGGTGTACAGCTCGTTGGGTTGTATTGTAGTCTTTCTGAATTCCTTGAAGTGCACAAAAAGCGCGAAAGGTTGGGTACAAGGAACTTGAACATAGAAAACGACTTTGCCATCAAGCCTTTTGCAGTGTGTACTGGACGAACGCAGTGAGGGGTGACGAACGACAGGAATTCAGTTCTTATGCGCTTCAAAAATGACTATGAATAGAAAAGGTTTTGAATGGGAATGAAAAAAATCATCAAAAACATGGGTGTTGCTATGTCGGTGCAACAGAACTGCAAGCCTGTTGGAAAAAGATGGCAGCAATATCTCATAAAGAGACTGGAGAATTAAAAGCCTCTCTGATTGCCGAGAAGTAACAGAATTCTTCAATCACGTTACAGCTTGAATAAATTGATTTCCACGAGTGATGAAGGATCACGTATGGCATGAACGGTGCGTTTCTGCCTCCTTCCTTCTTGAAATATGGCCGCGACAATTTTCATGATAACCTAAATTACGCAGCCACTGTTTAATTGGTAGCAAATGACATGACAAAACCCATGATCTGTGTCATCGCTACATTTTAACAAAACTTGAAATCCTGCCAGATGGCGCATTGCTATCGGGAAATTTCGAGCACTAACTAATGCCTCCACGCGACGTTCACAAGCACCCGTCCTGTCTCTCTCATTCTTGTTAGCGCCTTGTTTGGCGCTCACAACTTTCTAGATCGCCACATTTATTCAAAAAGAAATTGAAGTGGCATCTCAGGG
Organism: Rhipicephalus microplus; assembly: GCF_043290135.1. Classification (NCBI taxonomy): domain Eukaryota; kingdom Metazoa; phylum Arthropoda; class Arachnida; order Ixodida; family Ixodidae; genus Rhipicephalus; species Rhipicephalus microplus. The sequence goes on from NW_027464590.1 coordinate 4,780,453, forward strand.
CACAAGCAGTTCAACGAAATAGAGAGAGAGAACGGGCGCTCGATTGCTCGCGAATCATGCTGTTTTCTCGTCTTTGAAGCCACATTAATAATGAATCCGGAGCTTAGCTCTTATTCTCCGTTGATTAGGTACATAATCATAGATCAAGCTCAGTGTGGATTCCGATGTCATGTAATAAAGGTGACCTGGAGTGGCACATGTGTCACAACATGCTGCAGAACCCAATTTCATGCCTTCGTACCGTCATGCTCGTTTAATACGAACGTTTGTAGATTGGACTACAGAAACAACATGAAAAGACCAAGAAATATTTAATTCTTCCGTTCGTTAGTAATGTACTTCGTTATGCGTTTTTCTGTTCTCTGGGAGCATATCACTAGAGTTGTGTAGCATGAATGAACATAAATTGCTGTTTCTATTTCACCACAGTCGTTGAACGGTGTACTCTATAAACGCATCATCTACAATAAACTTCGTGCCAGCACAATGCATAAAATGCTCAATTACATCGCCAAAAAAAAACGCGGATTTCACCGAAATAAACTCGTAAGCCTCGTTAGATATTCAAACGTCAAATGTAGAAATAGCACTGCCATGAACGAGATTAACTCTATGGCCAAATTTCCCTGCAAAAAGCACTCGAATAACTGCACCTTGCAGGTATGCAATATACATTTCATGAGGTTTTAGAAGTGTGGTGACATTATTAGCTAAGGTTACATTGTTTTAGCGTTGAATTAGCTGTTTAGTCACGTTTACTGTGCTTTTAAAGTTAATATTTCACCTCATGGGTAATTTAGTGACGTCATTTCATTTCCACATCTTTAAATGAGAGTTATGAATAGTTGATATCCAAGCATTTCTTTAAAGATATGTGACTGGTGTTTATCAAAGGACCAACCCTAGAACGAGTGCCGGGGCTAGAAGGGGCTAGAACTTCACAGTATTTTAACAAATCCGCATCAAATTGGTTCTATAGAAGACAATAGCTTGTCGTATACGCATCTTAAACAAAACTTGGCCATGCACTTACGCCCCATCTCACTGTTTTGTATCAATCATTTCAGCGTTCTCATTTCACTTACGGTATTGCCGCGTGGTTGCGACGTCAAAGAAGATGGTACGTGGGTTGCTCAAGACGACACTTTTAATTGAGTGAACATGTGCATAGGAAAGTGCAAAGTGCTCGAAATTCGTGCTTTACACAGATAGCGGTAATCAGAGCATTGGTCGTTGGTAATATGATCTGCGCGAAGGTACGTCGCCATTTATACACGTAGCATCCATATCGTAGGTGTCTCAAGCTTATCAGAAAATTCTAAAATAATCTAGAGTGTTCGCAGACAGCCAAGCGTCCTTTGCGCAAGGCAACTGATTAATATGTGGTGTTTAACGTTTCAAAACCACCACGTGATTATGAGAGATGCCTCCGGAAATTTTGACAACCTGGGTTTCTTTAACATGCACCCAAATCGCAGCACATAGGCGTACAGCATTTTCGCTTCTATCGAAAATAAAGCAGCCGCAGGTGGGACTTGATCCCGCGACCTGCGGGTCAGCAGCCGAGTACCTTAGCTACTGAACGACTACGGCAGTGCCTTTGCGCAAGACTGTGACATAAAAATACAAGCAAGCGTGGCAGTATAATAATGTTGTGATAAAATTTCAGCAGATGCAACATGTTTCACTGTGGATGCCATTTTCATACAGAACTGTCATCGGGTGGCCACGCGTTGCACGGTGGATCGACGTCTTTGGGTATTTTGAGAAGGCTAAGTTGCTACCTAAAACATACCGCGTGACGACCGCACTGACGTTGACTGTAAACTTTAGCGAAACGAAGTGCACGCTTCGGTGGGATGATATGCATATCCTTAATTATCAACCCTTCTGGATGAAAGGAATATATCTCCATGTGATGTTTACAGCCAGCCTGTAGACCGCAACAACTAACGGTGTGGGCCGACATCACTCCTGTAAGTCTATTTAGTGATGTATCCGTTACAGTAAAAAGTAACTAAATACCTCACTAGTTACTCAAATAAGAAAAAAGGGGAACGTTTCACGGCTCCACGTTATATAGATACATAAAAAAGGTAATGCATTACCGTTACCGTAACCAAAAAAAAAACAGAACGAATGTTACCTCTGCCGTAGCTCCGGAGTCATCAGTTTTAATCAATGTGTCTTTGCTGCAGAAACCCACAATGATAATTTTAAATCTCAAATTTATGTTTCACACATACTAACCCAAGCAAGGATTATACTCAAAATGTTCAATTAACGAGAATTATTTGTACAAATGTACTGAACCTTAGCAATGTCATATAGAAGCTTAATGATGCCTGCACATGTGATGGCTTCTGACTCTGCAGTGACACAGGATGAAACCATTTTTTTTCATTGGAGCAATATACACAAAGTGAGGTCCAATAATCCACGGTATTCATGAAGAAACTATCACTGAACTCTCAAGAAATTCACAAATATCGGCCTTTTCTTGATCCTTCAGCACCTCCAATAAAGCAAGTCGAAATCGCCACTGTTGGATCTAGCCACCGGAATGGCCCGCCGCGCGCCAGTAGGCAATCACGGAGGCCTACGGAGGCCCACATTGGTGCCTTTTTATTAGAGGGGGGGAATCGGTAGATGTCGTGGGGAAAAGGGGGGGACACTTACAAGTTTGTGACACCAGATGTGCCTTGCAGAGACTTAAGTCTAGAAAAATCACGTCTTGCAACACACATCTTGCAATAGCAGCCTTTTTTTAATATGTTGCAGGTTTTATTTTTGTTTATATAAGAATTCAAATCATGCCTAGAAATCAAATATACAAAAGAACAAAGGTTCCCAGCACTCGTAATTGCATTGTTCTATTGTGTCTTTTCCGGAACAAGTCGAGAGTGGCAGTTGCTATTTCGATTTCTTACACATCTTATGGGTATTGAGCACGTGAACACGCTACAAAAAAGCATTGAAAAGTTGAATGTTTTAGACATACTTATCAAGCATTCTTATTTGTGACGTTTTTAAAGAGAAATTTTAATGGGGCCCACTTGGAAGGGGTGTCCCCCTGCCCTAACCAAACACAAAGGGGTCGGGGAGTCAACGTTCTCTGCAGGCGTGGTCAACGGACGCCCAGCTCGTGACCAGTATGGGCTGTCTATCTGAGCAAATATTGCATTTGCTCTCATTTGCATATATAACCATCGACAGGCTTTTGTCTTGGGGGGATGCAAAGCCTTCTTTCAACATGCATCACGACTGAGGGAGTAGGTCGTGTTGGTGTCGCTAGAGTGGGTAGCAAGTGCTGGTGGAGCTTGAAGGGTTCAAGTGTCCTTTTTGCACCACCCGCCTCGCCCACGCCCATGTCTACACTTCATTCATTGAACACCGCGCTGAGAACTAGTTGAATAAATGCGCAGATTTGTCTCCTTCCGCATCCTATACCGCTGCATAAAAGATTCTCACATTGTGAAAAGTAGGTATTTTGATTCGTTTGAAGGAAAGTTACATTCAAAGCATGTCAGATACTCAAAAAAGCGGTTTCATGCAATCGTAATAAGAAAACTCGAAGCAGAGGTGCTTCTTCTTTTGTGCAGCGTACATTGTAAAAGTAAGATCAGATCCGGAAAAAGCGAAATGAGTGACGTGCGTCACTGCTTACTCATTGTTCAATGAAAAAAGGTTTCATGAAGTATGACGTTGCCAACAACAACAACAACAAACTGATGCATCTTAAATTAAAAAAAGCAAAGTGCTGCACATTTACCGTAGAACATGGACATAGATTGAAATACGTGTTATTTTTTCATGAAAGCGAAATAAAAACTATTTTACAAAACGCTTTGCATTCATCGGGATGTCGACACATCTGTGTAGTGTCATTTATGCTATTTGGATTAAAATTCCTGAACTTCCACTTATTCAGTAACCTGTGGTGGAAGAGCCTTTTGAATTTTCAGTTTCGGTTTCTGCGCCGCCGACGCCGACGAAAATTGGCCGCACGCCGCCGCCGATGAAAAAACCGGCGTGCGCCGACAATGCCGCCGCCGCCGACTCTGGACGACCCCCACGCCGCCGCCGGTCAAAACCGCCTCGGCGCACACCTCTAGCCGCGACAGCGGCGAAGCGCCATCCAGCAACCCTAGTGGAGATCAGTGAGCGACCACGACCCCACGGGCAGAGGTGGTTCTCGCCATTTCAAACAGATTACAGTCCAATCCAACACCGAAATCGGAGAAAAAAACAACACGACTAGAATACGATGAACCCGCCACAGACTGTGTGTCACAAGCTAGTGAGGAACTCTACCTGAACCACTGAATAAAGAACGCCCAAATCGCCTGAAAAATGTTTTCCAACACACCGATTCTAGCGCTATCTACTCATACATTTTAGGCCAAGTCAAGCCGGTTTTAAGCGGCTATTGGGTGAACCGAACGCTTTTGCTACAGTGTACTAGACTGTACTTTTGCCTCGAAAAGGTTCGTGCCACCGGGGGAACCGAAACACTTCCAAACTCAGCCTTCGCAGCCTGTGTGAGACGCTTAATAAAAAAAATTACAACCGCTCATCAATGCAGTAGATAGAAGTAGTTACGGGTGCCATTTAGCCGTTTAATTTTTGACGCAGACTAGGGCCGCTGTGAAGCGTAAGTGAATTCATTGCACATCAGTAGTCTTCATTTTTGTGGTGGTGGTGGTGGCAAAAACATTTTATTGAGCAGCCAAGGGGGCTGGAAAGGGACGTCAGCCTCCTACTTCCAGGAGGCCGCGATCCTGCGCCGAATGCAGGGCTCGTTGCATCAGGGCGATCTGATGCTCCGTCGCATTCGCTCGCAGGATTTCAAGCTGGACGGTTGTGCGCTCGCGATCTCCGACTTCAGCGTAGCTCCCGCCGACTGGTTCGCCCTCCGCGGTCTCCTGAAGCCGTGCAGCTCTCGCATTGTCGCACCCCGCCCTTGGACTGCTTCGACCGGATCCCCACTTTCCTATCTCCTTCTTTTTTCCTCTCGTTGGCTGGATGGCTTCTTCTCCGTCTTTTCCTTCTATTCTTTTTATCCCTCCTTCTTTTTCCCTATATCTTTTATTCCCCATATCCCATTCCTCTGCTGACCTGTTGAGGTGTCCTCGTAAGGAGAGACAGTTACGGGTCGGCACCTTTCTTTTCTTTTCTTCTGATATAACCACTTATATGCTTCGTCGCCGAGCTGGTCAGCGCAGACTCCCACTGCTCAAGGTCACGCATTTTTAAAAAAAGATAAGCCGTCTTGTTTTATTTCTGGAAAGCTTGTATTTGTTATTTTAGTACGTGAAAGAGCGCGTGATACAAAGAAAGAGCGCAGTGCCACTTTTTTTTGTGTGTACCAAAGATATCAATTTTTTTTTTGTTCGCATTCATTTAAGAGAAAAATTGTTAAGTGGAGTGTAATCTTTCACGGCGCGCAGGTGTTTTACAAAGCGTTGTCACAATCCAGTGTTGGGTAAGACAAACTTCCTGCAATGCTTACCGTTGAAGTTGCCTGGCTGGAACTGGGTCAATTTTTATTATGAGGTTTAACGCGTCGACGCTACATAGGCGATGAGGCACAGCGTAGTAGAGGGTGCCGGATTAATTGTGACCACCTGGTTATGGGCGCTGGCAGGATTTTACCTTGAGGGGGCAAATCTATTGTTGCGCGAAGGAAAAGGGAGAGGGCATGAGGTAAAGTGTTAAAATGATTTGGGGGGGGGTAGGGGGGAGCAAGTGCCTTTTTTTGCACACCCTCCCCTCGGCGCCCATACGCCTGGGGATTTTTAACGAGCGCCGAAATCTGGAAGACACGGGCCGCTTTCGCTTTCGCCTCCAGCAGAAAAGCGGCCGCGAGTCAAACCCGCGTCCTTGAACTCAGCAGAAAATTTTTACCGCGGTTGCCCTAAACATTGGAGGCTAATGCACCGAAGCTACATCTCGAAAAGAGGACAAACAAACTCATTCCAGGATGCATGATACTTTATTTACAGCAAGAAAAAAAAAGGACGGTTTGCAGCATGTTTTTCTTCATTGCACAATTCTGTTCACGGAGCACATTGCAGAGTAGTGACTTACACACAAGTTTATACATAAGACTTCATTTACAGAAACAACCCAAAAACAGAGGCACATAGTATGCACCATGTTTTTGATGCGTTGCACAAGTTTACACGCGCAGCACTTTCAGGTACAGTGGCTTACATGCAAGCATTTTTCCGGTAAGCTGCCCTGTCTGTCACAGCCGCACCGACATTGGACAAGAGTGGCTTAATAAACTTGTTGAAGACCACTGACATTGTGCTCGCACCATGCTCATCTCTTGTCGGGCATACAAAAAGGGGGCACTATTCAAGGTGAGGCAAAATCAGTTCAGCCAGTTGCTGACGTACATTGCTCTTTTTTATGTGTGGCAGGGCAATGTCAACAGCCTTCTTAATGGTCACAAGTACCATGACAAATTCAGGCTTTGGGAAAGTTAGGCCACCCCTTGACTTCAGGCTAATTAGCCCCATTAGCACAGGACTGGATCCATCTGATTGATGGAGGGAAGGGCAGAAGGTACATGTTCTCCGCTCCTCGACTGCTTTTGCCACAAACCCGGCTATGTAAGCAATGCTAGCATTCACTATGGTTGACGGTGGGCGCTGCACTGAAAAAGAAAATAAGCAGATATAAAAAGAAACACCAGAATAAAAAGTATCCAGTGAGAGCATAAAAATTGTGTTTGGCAGTAATGTAAACAGAGCAAATTTTAGACAGCCCATAAAGACAGATCTTGTGTGTAATGCAAATGCATCACTGTTTCCACCCAGCCCTCATCAACATAAATTTTGTTGCGTTTCTAACAATCAGCAGATAACCTTCAGATAAAGCAAGTGAAGATGGTGGCTTTTTGTTTTATCTTACATTTAATAATACTCCAATGAGCCTCTACTCATCTACTTACGAGGCAGTGCTTTCAGTGGTGTAAACAGCCCGTCGATTTCCATCACAACGTCTTCAGGTACAGTGCAACTAAAAAAGATGTGCAAAACATGTATTAGAAAAAAGGCTGCTGGCTGGAAAAGAAGAACAGCCAGGCAAGCAAGCATTAAGTCTTGAAAACATTTGATGCGGCATACCTGGCTAGGGCAACTTGAGGTGTCTCAGTCGAAACAAGTGTGGCAGCTTGTACTGTTGCTTCAGCTGGAACATCCAGTACAGGGGACGTCACGCTCATGGAAGCGCCATGCATGCTGCAAAACACACGTAAAATAAACGCAATCACTTGTGAACAGCAGTCCTCTATACTCCTGAAACATTGTCTATATGAGCAGATGACATTGAGTGCTCACGTGGCTCAAACACAACAATCTCAATCAGTAGGCAGGCTACAACAGTAGTAGCTGCACACAACGCGTGCTATGCGTTGTGTGAGGCCATGAAAAATTATGGGGGTCCTGTTAAAAGCAAAGGCAACCTGCCCAACCATGAGCACTTGCCCTAAAGCATCAGATCACGTGTACCTACCTCAAGACAGCCTGCCCGTTCTCGACGTTTGAAGACTGGGATGGGCAGAGGTCGCCAGTCCTCAAGATCCTCTCCAGGCTGAACGTCCTGGCTCTTGCATCCAGGCAGTCATTGCCACCGGCCATTTGCCGTAGAGAACTGAAAAGGAGTTCCACAGGGTCGCTTGAGAGGTTCCTCGTCAAAGCATAAAAGAAACCGCTCTCGAGAAGGAACTTTACACACAAAACCGTAGACTTGCTCGTCAGCAAAATAGCTTCATAAGTCTCTGCGCTTATAAACTTCTTCCCACTCCTTTTACAGGCATTGTTGAGAGCCTCGAGGTAGTCTGGAAAGTCCTTTTCCAACCACTGTAGGCGTTGGTCAGTCGTGCAAAAGAAGTGCATCTGGTCAGGCTGTCTCATGTGCACATGCGCAGTTCAGTTTGCTACATTGTGGATGGCGAACCACTTTTGCATCATCTTCATGAACAAGATTGTCGCCTCTGCATTTCTGAACTTCTCTGCCTGAGGGTGGCGACTCGGGTATTCCTTCAAAAAGGAAAGTGCCGAGATGACATCGTCTGAAAACAGCTGCACTGCTCTGCCTACGTGCATCTTCTCAAAGTTCATTGGTTCTACGTGCTTCTGCGTGAGGAAGCGAACTGGTTTGACAACCTCGTTCTTTTGTAGCTCATACAGCTGCTTGACAAACTGTCCCGTTATTGGTTGGCTTCCGTCTGTCATCTCCCCCTCAAGCAGAAGGCTTCGCACATTTTTTATAATATGGCACTGGTCAAATGACAGAAATAAGCTTCTTTCTGGGTCACATGGATGAGTGACAACAGGCTTGAGTGAGCCGTTCCCCAGGTGACGCATCATCGTAACATTAATTTTGTGGTTATCTGTGACAATCCGGAGCACACACATACCACACTTTTCAACTTCAGAGATTACCTCTTTTGTAAGATGGTACAAAAGCTTGCCACTTAGACGGTTCATGAAGAAGAAGCCGCAAGGTATCCTGTATGCTGTGGACAATCCTGTAGCAACAAAACATAGCACCTTGTTGGCAAGCATGATGTTGCTGGTGTTCTCTGCTGCTCCACTGTTTTCTTTCGCCGTTTGTTGCCCGAAAAAGCAATCCATTTTGCGATCATATATGTATTTGGAGCTGATGGACATCTCATCTACAATAATTGAGCAAAGCCGGGCTTGCTCTTTCAGGTTGCCCACCTCTTGCCTTAAGCGTTCCTTCATTAGTGGTGTGACCCCACTTTCACCGTTCGACTTCCCGACATAGCGAAGGAGGGTGTTTTTCGACGGCAGTTTAAGCAAGCCTCGGTTGCGTATGTAACGGTACGCCTTGGGGGACAAGTAGTACAATAGTACACATTCCCGCACAAAGTCTGGCGACCATGCGGGTCGTTGCCTTGTTGCATTGGTGATCTGCTCCACTAAGCAATCTTCTAGGCAGAACTGGGCCGTGCCAACCTTCTCCAAGCATTTTCTGATTGCCGAGTGGACGGTGTTGTTCTCATAACCACTGAGCTTCTTTTTTAGGCGGCTGTTTTCTCGCTGCAGTCTCCTTACAGTATCTGCTTTTCTAAACAATTGCACCCTCATTCTGTTGATTACCCTTGCATCTGACTGCCTGCGTGGAAGGAATTGATCACAAGTTTGCGCTGAACATTCAACTGAGTTAGTAGGCCGCTGCAGTTCACCAACTGCATCTTGTGCACTTGTTTTCGCCCCTATAGCCACCTGATCCTCCTTGGGGCTAAATATTGACACATGGCTTACAGAAGTCTGCGGCAGATGGCCTCCGTGATGGCCCGCACCTTGAAAACTCGCCTCTGTATTTTCTTCAGGGACTGATGGCAACAAGCCATCAGAATTTGACGAATGGCCTGGGGTGGTTGCACTGTCACAGGCTGAACCAGTCATTTTGGCATGGCAACTTGATAAACTTGATGCCTTTTTTTTTGTCTGAAGGGAAGTCCTGTACCTTTCGCTCCAATTTACGCCGTTTTGGTGGTTTTTGCGGGTGCATGTAGGTTGGGTATCCCGAAAATACGCTCGGAACAGCATCCCGTTTGAGGCGGTGAAGCTTTGTGGACCCCAAAGTGTAGTCTGAATCTGAATCCGCAAAATAAAGGCTGCAGACAACACTGCTCGATGATTTGTCATTTGGGACAAAATCTTTTTTTGATATCGTCTTCAGCCACGCTTGGCGACGGTCATCGTTCGTAGGAAATTCATGAAAACTTATTCCGAGCTTTCTTTTCCTGTCCGACTTGCAGAAAGGCATGCTGCAATACATTCTTCTGAAAAAATACAGAAGCAGAGCGGACAGCGGTGTGTAATGCACGCCAGAAAACCGTGTAATTTTCACTCACAGCAAATAATGAGGCAGCGAAATTGCGATAGCTACGTAAGACCGCTAAGCACACCTGCAACATATACGTGATAGTAAACCAAGAGTCCAGAAAAAATTGTCGCTTCGTACGCGTGGTCGCTTCGTTCACGCGGAAGACTAGCTTAGAGCTTTCGACAATTGCAATCACCTGCCTATAAACAACACTTGAGCGCTTATCGATATTACGCTGCTCTCTCTCACTCTGTCTCGCACACACGCGCACGCACACACATTCAACGCGCACGCGTGTGAACCTACACACACACACACACATTAACACGCACCGCGGACCCACCCACATGCGCACGCACACACGCGCGCACGCACGTGGGAACCTACACACACTCACATAAACACGCGCCGCGAACCCATTAACATACGCATGCACACACCCACACACACACACGCACGTGCGCGCGAACCCCCACGCACACCACGTAACATGCACACGTGCGCAGCGAACGCCCACGCAAGCACACGCGCCGTGAAACAACACGCGCGCACACACTCACACACAAAATAGCCCAGCTCACTGTGGCCAAGTACTTTCGAAACAGCCGGCAAGGCATAACAAGGTGAACCGCCGTGATAGCTCACGAAAAGGCCGTAAAAGTGACAAAACAGTTCAGCACTCTGGCATTCAATCTGCAGGAAATGCGAAAGGAGTTTGGGCTGCCTCATTCGATTCACGTAACCACACCGGCTGCAGCAAAACAAACTTTTTTAACGAAGTCTTTTAAAAAACGTACGTATCTTAACTTTGTACTGCTCGCAGGAACGAGTACAAACACATCGAGCGCATACTCAAGGTTTGTCTGCAGTGAAAACTCGACAACGAAGACTGGCGAACACCTGAAATTGCAGGCACTGTCGGTCAAATGAGCCTCGTTCATGGATGGATGGATATGGCTGTACCCTTTAGATCAGGCGGTGGCTAGCACCACTAAGCCGTAATACCTAATGAACCAAAAACTATATTTTTTTTTCCTTAAAAAAAAAGTTTGAGGATTCGTACTTTGCGGTGAAGAGTTTATTTTCACTCGGGCCTTGACTTTAGCCACCAATCACATAACCTCCTTCTAGTTAAGTCTACCCGCTTAAAGTCTATTTTGGCCTCCCGGTCCTTAAACCCCACTGCTTTGAAAAACTCTGTGCCATCATCCTGAACTATAGGTTGAAGCCCTTTACAGAACATTATCAAGTGTTCGGCAGTTTCTTCTTCCTCTCCACACGCACTGCATACTGTGTCTACCCCTTCGTATTTGGCCCGATATGTCTTGGTTCGCAGTACTCCCGTCCTGGCCTCAAACAGTAGAGAACTACTCCGAGTATTATCATAGATCCTTTCCTTGGCAATTTCCTACTTAAAAGTTCGATAGATCTCTAGTGCAGACTTCTTAATCATGCCCATTCTCCACATGTCAGTCTCCAATTCCTTCACTTTTTTCTTAACCGATAGTTCTTTTTGGTTTGGCCACCTGCTGTTTTCTAAGTATTTACCAGTCAACTTCCTGGTTCGCTTCCTCCATTTTGTATCGACATTCTTCATGTACAAGTAGCTGAAAACCTTCCTAGCCCAATGCTCTTCCCCCATTTCTCTTATTCGCTTCTCAAATTTTATCTTGCTGCTAGCTTCCCTGCCCTCAAATGATGTCCATCCCATATCACCTTGTACTCCCTGATTTGGTGTATTCCCGTGAGCTCCTAAAGCAAGCCTACCTATTCCACGTTGCTTAATTTCTAATCTTGCTTGAACTTGTGATCTCATGCACAAGACCGCATTGCCGAATGTCAGCCCAGGAACCATGACCCCTTTCCATATTCCTCTCACAACAGTGCCCTATTTTTCATCACTGCTGCATTCCTGTTACCTTTAGTGTCACATATATTTCGTGTTCCCTCAGGTACTCGGTCCCACTGCTTTTCCATACGCCCAGATATTTGTATTTGTTATCTCTAGCGTGACCTCCTGTATTCTAAGCTCACTACCTTCGTTGTCTGTCATTGAAAATCATGACTGCTGATTTTTCCTTACTGAATCTAAAATCTAACCTATCGCCCTCATTACGGCAGATGTCCGTCAATCTCTGCAAATCTTCCTTGTTGTCGGCCATTAGCACTATATCATCTGCGTACATTAATGCTGGTAGTGCCTGATCAATAAGTTTTCCTTGTTCGACTAAAGAGAGATTGAAGCCCAGTCCACTTCCCTCTAATTTTGCCTCTAATCCTTGTAGGTACATCTTGAATAATAAGGGCGATAGGGGGCACCCCTGCCTAAGCCCCCGTTTTACCTCTGCAGGCTTGGATACCTGTTTTTCCCACTTTATGACTACCTTGTTACCTTCATAGATACCCTTTAAAAGATTAGTGACTACATGTTCCACGCCTAGTATGTCCAGTATTCCCCACAATTCCTCTTGAACCACGCTATCGTACGCTCCCTTGATATCCAAAAATGCTAGCCACAGGGGCCTGTGTTCCTTTTCTGCTATTTCGATGCACTGCGTCAGTGCGAACAGATTGTCTTCCAACCTGCTATGTTTCCGAAACACATTCTCCAGTTTCCCCAGCACCCCCTCATCCTCTATTCATGCCTGCAGTCTTTCCTTTATAATCTGCATCGCCAGCCTGTAGACCACTGATGTCACTGTTATAGGACGGTAGTTGTTTATGTCAGCTTTGTCGTCCTTTCCTTTATAGATCATGCTCATCCTGCTAAATTTCCATCCATCGGGAACTTAACCATCGATTATTATTTTGCTCACTGCCTCTCTCAAAGCCTGCTTAGACTTCGGACATAATGTCTTTATCAGCCTAATTGGAATGCCATCTGGGCCTGTTGATGTACTACTAGAAATCCTTTTCTCAGCCCTTTCCCACTCTTGTTGTGAAAATGGAGCCATTGCACCACTTGATTCGTTCTTGTCTATTGTGGTGCATAAAGTACTTCTTTGTTGAAATTTTTCTGTCACCCTTGTTCTTATATATTCAATAGCTTCGTCCCCTTCTAGCCTAGCACTTTGGGCTGTAGTTATAAAACTCTGCTCTAGGCTCGTCTCATTCCTTAGGGAGTTTAGATGGTTCCAAAATTTCGCAGCTGCCTTTCTATCTTTTTTATGTACTTCTGCCAGCCACTGAGCTCCCTTCCTTCTAATCTTTTCATTGATCAGAAAGGATGCATCCCTCCTACAGCTTAGAAAGGTTGCCATTTTCTTTCAACATCATCTGTCGGTTCATCCCGCGCTTAGCATGTCTGTGTTCCCTAGAGGCTTCCTGACGTTTTGCTATGGCTCTCTTAACTTCCTCATCCCACCAACTTTTGGGTTTGTGTCTTCTTTTCTAGAATGACTTGTCACGCGTCTTAGCAAGCTCTAGCTCAAAGAGTCTAATTAGATTCGTGTATGTCCACACTGTCTTATTATCCTTCGTGAGTACTTTCTCAATTTGTTTAGTGCCTATTTCAATTTGCCTTTCTGAATAAAAATTTTCCTGTAGTTGCTCATCATGTCTCCTTCCCACTTTCACTGCTCTTCCAAAACTTAGCTTGATACGTTTGTGATCGCTACCCAGACTTCTGGAGCCACCTTCATCTATGTGCATTCCCCTGAGCTTATCATACATCCTATGTGACATCAGAGCATAATCTATCGTCGACTGAAGCCTTCCTACCTCCCACGTTATTTGCCCTTCACACTTCTCGGTATTGTTGCAAATGATCAAATCAAGCCTTTCACACATATCCATGATCATTTTGCCTGTCGGGTCGGTATACCCATCTATATCTTCTATGTGCACATTCATGTCTCCTAGTATAATTATCTCGCACTCTCTTCCTAACTCCTGAATGTCCTTTGATATACACTCTACCATTGCCTGGTTTTCCTCTCTGGCCTTTGCTCCCGTCTACATGTAAACAAAACCAAGGAGTGTCATTTGACCTGCCACTTTCCCTTTTAGCCATAAATGTTCCTTGCACTCCTGCTTGACCCTTTGCCAGTCTGTACTTTTATGAATGAATGCCCCAATACCACCCCCCTTTCTGCTGCCTTCTGTTCTATTGCAATATTCCCACGCGTAGTCCGGATTGTTCGGAGGTTGTTCTATGTCCCCGAGATGTGATTCTACAAAACCGTATACCATCGGCCTCTCTTCCCTTAGCGGTTCTTCTATCTCTTCTGACTTCAGCCTGTTCCTACACCCTGCATGTTAATATACCGGCCCTATGTCGGAATTGGCTCGGCGCTCGTGGCTACGTCTATTTCTGCCCCGGACTCTACCTATCTTAGATATTGGCGCCAGTTTGGAATCGTATCTGTCCATATCACCTGTCGAAGAGTCTCCCTGGTTGTTTTCCTCGTTACTAGCTATCCTGCGCCATGAATGGCTCGCTTGCCCCCCAAAAAAGCTACTGCATGTCCTGCAAGTCGCCAACCCACCTCATGACCTAGCCGCCCATCGAAGTGAATTCTGTCTCGTTGAAAACCACCCCACCTATGCACCTCTCTGTTTATTTCCACCACCTCAAAGCCTTTCTCTTGACTCATCCGCCATATCTCTTGGTTTGCGTTGACAACCGCTCTTTGCAGGTTGCTATCACGTACCGGTACCTCTGGTATCGTGCATATCACTACCTGTACCTTAGGAGAAGTGGCGCGCATGTCATCGACGCCTTTCGCCAGTGTGGCTGCTAGTCCTGCTGTATCTTCATTTAAGACATCGTTTAAACCACCTGAAATTACCACGAGGTTTCGTCTATCAGCTGTAGTTTTGAGTTTTGCACTCGCTTGCCTCATGACTGCTTGAAGCTTGCGTCCTGGGAACGCCCCTACTGCAACCCTCTTGTCACCTCTTACCCTCTCTTTGATGGCTTCTGTGCATCGATTTAAATTCGAGTCCCCAGCGATTATCACATGCTGTGACTTTTAAGCTGGAGCGTCCTGCACCTGGGGGCTACTCGCACCTGTGACGCCGGCTGCTTTGTCCCCTCCCAGCCCCACCACTACCTCGCTGAAACTGGGCCTTGCGACAGTTGAACCAGCTAAACCTGTTTTTTCCAAACTTGCCTTAGGCTAACGGCGCCGCCTCGCGGCATGTGAAGGAGTTAGCAAAATTACACCGCTCCCATTGCCTCCGCGCCAAATGGGACGGTCGGAGCAACGGCGCGCCGCCGGCAGTCGATCGCGGAGGCCACGTACCAGCTAAGCGTTTCTCATCTGCGGCCCAAAGGGGCGCGTCAGTTGAGAGTTGTTCGAGACCTGCAACTGTACACCGCTATTTCGGAGGCTATGCAAAGTGTTGCGTTGTTGCATAGTCCCCCATAAGTGACGCTAGCGACCAAGAACATTTTAAAATAAAGGAGGGAAAGAATGTCGCAGCCGTTTTTCTTCTAATGCGGCAGGCCTCTTTTAGAGGAGGCGTTGGTCTGCCACACTATTCAGCCGCCCGGCAACGCCCAGACATCTTGAACGGGGAGCATTCTCGATCAAAAAGCAAATGTTACGCATATCTGACGTGCAACATCAATAAGTAACTACAAGGTTGTGTGTTCCTTTACTAGAAAGTGCATAAATATGCAATCCTAAAGACCCTAGCGTTTCCTACGCTGTGCTGAAAATGCGATGCAGATACGCAGCCAATTTTTTCTCAGCTGCGATAGCAATGTGGCATAGTGTTTCATACAATAATACTATTGTATGAAACTCTATGGCATTGGTGTGTGCAATGTAACCGACGTTGAGTAGGGGGAAAGGGTATCATAGCGTAGCATGTATACAGTGGACAAGGGGAAGGGGAGTGAGGAGGATTAATGCGAGTATCGGAGAAGGGAAGGCCACTCTTACGTACCTCAGTCATTGCACCAACAGCGGGCAGCTGTCCAAATTTTTGTGCACTGCAATTCTGCACATGCCTGCATTACTTTGATAGGAATGTCTGCAAACATTTATAAGCTCAGTCAGAACATTTATCGATTCGCTTAAACTATTCACGAGTCATCAGTTCTATCCGCTTTTCCTCCATTCCCCGCAGGCACTGCGTCGTGCTCCCTATCAAGCTGCAGAAATTAGGTGCCTCCTTCCTCCTCTAACCACTACCACCACCACTCACATTTCCGTTGGGTGAACATATGAAGATTTAGCAACAATGGCTCGTAGTTGACGAGTACATGCCACAAAGCAACCTTATACTTTTCAATAGTGCACGCTTTACAGTGCTAAAATAATGTAAAATTCATCGAACTGCTGGTATTCAGAGAGATGTTTCAGTTTGTCAAGATTTACATTGCAGTTTAAAACACCACTGGCAGTTTCAACACCATCAAAGCACAGCATCAGTGTTGGGGAGCAGGGTGCGAGGTCGTGAATATAGATCCACAGCTACAACACGCAATTTAAAAGATCGAAGAGAAATTAAAAAAAAAATACATCAATAAAAGTGCTTGTTTTAATGCATTCGGTTGAGGTTTTGAAGTCTGTTAAGCAACCTCATAGCTTGTTGCAAAGCTTTGGAGTCTTAGTTGCAATTTAAGGGACACTCGTACATAATGTGATGCATGCACTTACCCTGTTGTACCCAATCCTTCCAACATACTTGTTAACTCATTATACTGCTTTATATTTGCCACAGAGGCATGTAATTTGCATTGTCATCTCACAAGAATTCGATCATAAAGGTAATTCAACGAGAACATGGAAAATGAGAAATTGCACTGCATAGGTGGAGAGTTTTCATATTACTGGAGGGAGCAAATTCCCCATGATCCTAATTTTAAAAGCCTCAAAGGAAAAGGAGTGGGCCTCTTTGAAATAGCTGCAAGACAGAATGGCCAACAGTCTGTTGGCAATAGATGAGAGCCTAAGCAATTCAGGGATCTTCTGCACAGAATGCACATTCGAGAACCACAGTGTATGTTGTCTTCAGGTGTCGTTGAAGACAAGCGTCATAGAAAGGAAGGATTATTTACTTAAACACAGATACTCGCATGCAACACAGGCTAACTAAGCAACTCTCTTCGTTTACCCAGTCTTTTCACTAGTTATAAGAAGGTACGTACATCTCGTGGACGTGCAAGCAATTCGCCAACATTCGGCCATCCTGAAAAGCTTAACGTCCTCGCAAAGGCTGTTGTGCCACAGGTCTTGACCGACTTCACATAAAAATGCTCAGTCATCCTATTCAACAACTCAATAACTTAGACAATATACAAAAACTTGGTTAGTTAACAACACGCGCAGTAACACACACGCACAACTTCACTTGTGTTGTGTTTAAGTAAACTATCTTTCCTTTTTACGATGCTTCTTGTGCTTCAACGACGCCGCGAAGACAACACATAGTACTCTTCATGTCAGGGAGCTCGGAAAGGGGGAGCGATGAAAGACCCCCCTGAGAAGAAAACATCCTCCAAGAGCATGCTTTTGCATCCCACCGATGCCTCAGTGACTTAGTTTGCAACTTGTAAATGCTCTCAGCGCATACACATCACCCTCTTGCTACTGAACAACTCGCTCCTTTCTGTCATCTCCTCCTCCTATTCTATTACAGGTGCCTCAAACCCATCTCAACTAGAGGGCTGCAGTGAAGACATTTAGTCCCACAAGGGCTGGGACAGAGAAGGAAGTTTACGTGGGTAAGGAGGCACAAAAAGTTGCTCAAAATTTCCCCCTATTCTCCGCCATCTGAAATAATGTGTTTCCGATATCTCGGGAATCAATCATTTCTGAGGCAGCAGCAGCATTTAAAACACATATCATTACTGATCTACAATATACATAGCTCGAATTAA
Organism: Rhipicephalus microplus; assembly: GCF_043290135.1. NCBI lineage: Eukaryota > Metazoa > Arthropoda > Arachnida > Ixodida > Ixodidae > Rhipicephalus > Rhipicephalus microplus. Next base: position 4,798,157 of record NW_027464590.1, read on the forward strand.
GATACAGATTTCAACGTGTATACACTGAAACCTCGATATGACGAAATATTGGTTATAACGAAGTGAATGAAAAATAGTCTTGAATTCGATACTCTGCTAGCGACATATCTTTAGAACTAATTTTTGAATATAATAAACTTCTGTGCAAGATGCTTTACGAGTTGTGAGTGTAGATAATTTGCCACGGTTATGCCTCATCAAGCGGCGACTTTATGGGGTGCCTGACCCTCCAGAGACCCAAGAATGCAATTTCAGGTCAATTTATTTGAAACTTCTGTATTATTTTGATCTTGAGCATCTAAGAAAACAGAAGAATTTTACTCACGAGAAATGAAAGAAAACTGGCAGAATTCAACAAAAACTTGCATGTGTCGTGGTTGCAACTTTGCGCCGTCAACGGGAATGTCTCGGTCTGATCATGTTACTTATATATTCTATGTGACATTATTTGGACACCTGCGTGCGCCCGATCCAATGGGAGTTTCACATCCTAAATATTTCATCCCCCGTGTCATTATTGCACTTCTTATGCGATGCCTTCTTTACAAACTTCAACATTAGTGTCGACGATCTGCCGCACGTGATACTTGACATATTGCATCAACAAAAGACACGTGGCGCTCTTTCCTGTCCCGAATTTTCAGCCTTCCCAGCCCTTGTACGGGACGTAACCATTCGACACACTAAACACTCCTGGCAGTGGGAAGTGCTGCTATTGGCGATTGGCAGGCTTTACAACAATTCGCAGAGGGAATAACGCTCAACTCACACTGTAACACCAAGAAGAATAATTTATTTGGAGGAACACTGCATGAAGAGTGATGAACAAATGTACGAATCAACCGTAATTACACTAAACTATCACAGAAAAAACTTCCCGGGCTTCAAACAATATCATATTCAACCAGTAACTATGACTGTCTCATTACTAGAAGCCGGAATCATAGGCACTAAAGAACTAGATTTCAGGCACCATAAATAGACGGGTAAAACATTCTTTTAGGTCTCTGAAATCATAAATATAGACGCAATGAATTTCGACACAATTCATATTTTTGAAGAAATAGGTGCGGGATCTGTGTCTACAACAAAAAAGCAAACGTAAATATTTTAGTTTGTGACGGTACAATGGTGCATAGCTTAGCATAGCCGTGCAATGTTTTTCCCACAGAGTTCGAAAAATATGGTCTCCCTTTTTCTAGTCTAGCATGGCAAGTTGAGTATCAACCGTCGAATAAACACGCTCCTGGGTCTTTCTTTTCGGCATGGCTGAGAAGGGCAACACAGGAGCAAATAGCCAGAGCGCCAATAGGACAGAAAGGCCATTTTGCCTTGTATTAACTTGGTTTAACTGCACAGAGTTAATTTCTCTTCTATCTGTGAACACCTTAAAGGGCCCTCAACCAGGTTTGAGAGCTTCGAGCAGGCAAGAGGAATGCATGCGATGCGTTCTCCTAGTCTCATCCGCCAAGATTTGCAAATGCTACACGCCCCGGAAAAGGTGAAATGTCAGATTCAACGCTGCTTGACCATCATCTCACGGGCGCAGCCCCAACATGGGGGTGGTGTTGCATACAAGCACGTTCAAGTAGTACGTGACACCGAGAATTATTCAAGGCGACGTGAGTAATTTGTGTATACACTGCTGCCTGCCTAGAAGTATGAATGTTGGCAGAAATACTTTAAAGCATACAAACGGAATCAACGCACGCTATTATTATTTGTAACTTCGTATCGAGCAAGTTGCTTTGCGTTAAAGTTCTCACCATGCTCGCATAGTGCAGGTGCCAGCATTCACAATGCTTGGCATGTTTTTGGTGCATCATCCTTTATAGTAGTTCTAGTGGTGCGACGCTGTGTATCGTCGTGAGGGTACACGATCCTGGCAGCCTCTCCAAACGTGCGCGCATAGATAGTTCCATCCAATAGAAACATGCAGTACAATACAGAGAATGTCGAAATGAACACATAGATTGCGTGCACGATCTGTGCTTGCCTGCGCATGATGTGTTGATATGTCTGCGTCGTTTGGCCTTCTGGCTCAGAGATGCTACGATACCGAAGAGGGCAGGGGAGCCATTTGGGTAGCGAAATCCACAGCGTACGAGAGGCAAAAGTTTTAAGCTCACCTCCTCACATCTTGCTTTCGAAGCTTGTAGTGAACCAATCAAGATATTATATAGATTATAGTGCTGCAAAGCTTTTCATTGGACATGCAACAACTTCAAGTGCACGTAAAAATTCTTATGCGACCTAGTGAAGCGCCGCTAAGTAAATGACAAACAAAACAAAAACCACAAGGACTTTTTTTATCTACACTCTTTTTCCTCTTATCACACTCCACGTTTTCGCATTTGTTATTCATTGTCCTGCGGCTGCACAGAAGCAACTCCCGTTCCATACGCATGCGAGTAAGCGCCGAGATATCGAGCAGACGACGCGGCGCGAATGAATACATGTGCAGAGGCTAATCGGCCTTTCCATTGGTTAAGAAGCCTTTTAGCTATGACAGTGCTGAAAAAAACTTTTGAGATGGGAGTATTGGTTGCACCCCACAGTGTTCCAAAAGCTCAATTTTACCTGGGAACATGAATAACTGTCTCCAGTTGTACCCAAAAGCTAAATATGAAAAGTAAACAGCGTTCATAAAGGCACCAATTTTACAAATAGGCATTTCTAGGCACTTATCTAAAAATTTGGGCGCAAACATTCAAAAACTAGGCCTTTATGGGCACCAAAACACTACAAAAGCTCTCAGATTCATGCTCATATGTCAAAATGGCACGATAGGCACGCAAAAAACGAAATATCCATTTGCCTAATATCCGGTCTCTTTTCGTGACACAGCCACGAACGAACTCAACATAATGTTTCTGTGTTTGAAACAAGCAGCAGGTACACTCAAGTGCGAGAGGGTCGAGCGCTGCCGTCCTCTCCTGGAGCATTGACTTGCTGTGTTGTCGCACCAGCCGCCGCCGCCTCAGCAGCCGCTTGTTTGCGCTGCATCCACTTTGCCTTCACCCAGGGTTTTTTTTAGTTTTGCCTTCCTGCGATAGATCTTGGCACGCTTCCTCGCAGGCTCCGCAGGGAGCTCCACGGTCTCCGCTACGTTCATGGAGTCCAAGACAGCGGGCCAGAAAAAGTACGAGATGACGCGTGCCTGCAGAACATCGTAACTTTTTCGCATGGCCCGCACATCCTTGCACCGACTGCAGGGCACCGGAGCGCCGGACGAGATCTCCAGGAGGCTTCGCGACACGCACTCGGTGCAGCAAATGTACTCGGCGCTTTCGGTGTTGAAAGCTGCGGAGAGCTCGGGAAACTTGTTGTTGCCCACAAGCAACGATTCCACAATGCTACCGCTGTCAAAGCGATCCAACAGCCTCCCATAGGTAGCCACCGTTGTCTGCAACAAAGGGGGGACAGAAAAGTTTCTGTATGCTTCACGGGCTGAGTGCAAACTGTGGAAATACAGCCAATCACGTCTCATTAAAAAAAAGGCATAAAACAGAAGGATAGCAACGTCAGCCATTGGTAACTGCAGTCAAACTTACCTCATGGGGTCTAGCTAGGCAGCCGAGCCAAGTAAACTAAGCATGGCATCTCAAGGCCGTACTGCAAGCATGATGTTCCATGCACATAACATGAAGAGTAGTCCGACCAGTAATTTAAATGTTTACCGGTCGGACTACTTTTCATGTTATACGCTTTATCTTTTATGCGTTTCATCTGTAAACAATGTGCTCGCCACGTGCTCGCGCATGGAAACTATATCTTTTTACTCGTGTATCAGGTGCCCTTCAAATTGTGTGACCTGCATATATATATGCCCATATATCGCCTTTCATGCCGGTTTTCATATTTGTATCTTATTGATATGCACATGTATATAGATAGCACTCGTGCCATAAACTGTATTCTGATGAAGGCCGGACCCGCGGCCGAAACGTCAATAAAATCACTTCGTACGTGCGTCTTCTTTCCTACAGATATATATATATATATATATATATATATATATATATATATATATATATATATATATATATATATATATATATATATATATATATATACACACACACACACACACACATACATACATGTATATACACACACAGTAGACTCTCAGTAAACAAAACCTGAAGGGATCGGGAAAATGTGTTCCATTTAACAGGAGCTTCGTTTACTGAGAGGTGAACATTGGTGCAGAATACAAGCCCGAAACCAAGCATTGCAGAGGCAATCATTCTGTTTAAGCAGTAGTTCTGTTTAACAGATTTCCGTTTACTGAGAGTCTACTGTATTTTCTTTTTTTCCTCGTTTCACCACTCTCTTCTGCAACGCCAGCAGGCACTCAAGACGTATTGAAAAACACACAATTTCAAACATTCATGAAACAAGCAGTATGAAAAAATAAATAAATGATGACAGAGACCCGAATTTCACAAGCAGCGCCGTTTCTATCACTGGCCTTTCATTTATGGTGCATGGTTCATGGCAACTGTTCAATATCAATGAACCATCTAGCCTAGCAGGCAAGAATTCCCAACTTCCTTTATTAACAAAGATGTATTTGGATTAAGTGCATTTAAACCTGTGTTAACTGATGTCGGTAGAATTGGAAATTTATTTGACTACACTGTCACTTCGTCCGACAGAAACTTGGTTTTCTATGCCAAGGATGACAACGATTCAGTACCTACTGGTGGTTAAACAGTGCGCTCACTGCGCTGGCCCGCCACCAGCACCATGAACGACTACTAGAGCCTTCACACACGTGCCACTATTCATCTGTCTGTCTACTGCGCCCGCGTTGTGTGTAAGTGGGTAAGCGTGATCATGCAGTGCAAGCTTATTTAGGGCCTCGTGCGAAGAGAAAGGGCGTCCATTATGCCGAGCATCGAGCATGCAGTATGTCGGCAGAAAAAAGTGCAGGAGTGTACGGTGAAGCAGACTCAGTTGACTTTTCACCAAATCCACTCAGACTGCAGATGCAAGATCGCTTTGCTGGCTGCTACTCGGTTCAGTCGGCATTGTAAAAATTTCAGTTGCGTGGCGTGCAGAATAAATTTTGAAGGGATTTGAGGCTGAGGCTAGCACGAAACACCCTCAGGAAAGAGGCAAAGACCGACAGAAACCATGTTTACTGTTCGGAACACAGGCCCCAACCACCTGCTGCCAGCGGCTGCTGCACTGTTCTTTTTAATGCTTGTGGCCGCCGCTCCCACAATTTACAGCGACTTAGCAACAGCATGTAATTTGTAAACATGCCTTTAGGGGCGAAGCTCCTTAAAGCGTGGGTCGTGCGTCCACAATGTATGTAGTAGTAGTAGGTACTAGCCACCGATGGCACATACCCGCTCTAGAGCGGTTATGTGCCACAGGGGATGCGAGATGGCGGTACTTGGAGTGGTCACTAGATGGACACACGGAAAGACGGACAGACAGACTAGCAGATGGCAAACTCTGTGCGTAACCTCCTTGGTTTTGGCAAGCTTTGGCGACGGTTGGGCCCCAGTGCCATGAATATAGTGAACAAGTATATAGCCATGAACTAGAGGTGGTGAAAGGGGAGAAGTAGGCACGGAGCACAGGCCGTAAGAAAGTGCGCGATGCCACCTCTTGATTAGTCCTTGGAACGTCCGCTGGATGGCGGTACTTCTATATGCTGAATATATGATGAAAAAATGCGAGATGGCAGTACTTGGAATGTTCACTAGATGGATGGATGGATGGACAGACAGACAGATGCCCTGATGGACGCACGGAAGCAAAAATAAACGGACAGATGTATGCCTCACCCCACTCATAATCATGCACTCCGTGGATATAGTGCAATTTTTTTTTATACGGCAAATGCTGCAAATCCAGCCATCTTGCTCATATCCAAGGCGGGGTCAAGACTGAAAACTGAACAACTCCATTCCATGTGGGCAGACACTTGTAGATACAGTTATACCTACAGTCACACTGGGGTGGAACAGGGTACTGTTCAGAGTTCCACTCTTATAACAAGCTTGGAGCAGCCAGAAGGGCTTTCTTGAGCAAGTTTAAAGGAGGACACAGGTTGTGGAGACCGAAAAATCGCAAAAAAACTTTTTTTTTATTGCATTTTTGAAATCTACAGCTACAAGTGCACTTATATCATGAATTTCATGCCTATAATATTATTTTAGCTGCTAAGACCCTTTATGTTGCAATTTCTAGCTAAATCTGAGCCGAAACCGATGTTGAAATCGCACATTTTCCGTGACGCGCACCCTGCCCTTTCATGTGTGCCAGCGCGGCCCGCTTGGTCTCATTTGAGAGAGTCGTCTTTCGCCTTCAAATTCCCACCAGAATGGGTCCAATTTAACAATTGGAGGCTTGTAAAATAAGCGGCAAAAAAAAAGTATCAGAGCACCTTCCTATTCGCTACTTTGCGCACGTGACTTGAGCTTGCCTCCTTATTGGTGAAGGCTCCTGGCTTCGTCTGCTCCGGGTATTGAGGCGCGCGTCCATGCGCGCCATTTTGCCTCAGTGTCAGCAGAGAAGTTTCACAATGTCAAATCTTGAGCGCAAATTCCGCACACAGCACAAGTTTGGTGCGAAAAAGGTGCGAAGGACGCTAGTAGCGAATTTCAATAAGTGCTCCGTGATACAGCGAAACCCCCGAGACGCTAATCTCTCCGCGTCCCATGGCCAAGTCGTCGACGCTACCACGGAAGGCCTAGCTACCCCATCAATTGTCACGGAGCTTGTGCAAAGTCCCTGTCAGTCGCGGAGCCTTCGAGCAGTGGTCGCGTGCGTCTAGATACAATCTATCGGCAGCAATCTGACTTGGAAGAGGAGCGAGCTAAAGCCGAAGATAAGTTATCGGAGTTGTCATCCGCTGCAGCGACGAAGCGGAAACACGCATTCGTGGTTGACGGTGTCGACGAAGCAGCTCGGCCGCCTGATGGAACCATGTTCACAATTATAGATTTGGACGCAGTGAACAGCGCTTTGTTGGCATTTGCAAAGTGCAAGGCATGCAATGGAGAACTGCAGATTGTCCACGACCATTGGAAATTCGGACTCGCCGTGAAGTTGCGTTTTGTGTGTTCGACCTGTGGGGAGACTGCCTCGTCGTGGAGCTCGGGGCGCGTACGTAGCGATGAACGCATGAAACCTTTTGCTGTGAACGTTTTGGCCGCGCATGCAATGCAGGCAACGGGGAACATACAGACCGTGCTGAATTTGTGTTCTCGTTGATGGGCATCAGCCGCTGGGGTCTTCACACAAAAACGTCGCAACACTACGTGAAGACAAAGTTGGCACCCGCGGCTGATTGTGCTGCACGCAATTGGACAAGCGGCTGCACGCGGTCGGTTTGCGAACTTTACGCCGAACTTAAAATAGTCCACATGGGAAACATCGCGGTGTCGTTTGATGGGTCATTGATGACTCGCGGTCGTTCGTCGCGTATCGGTCTCGGCACCGTAATCGAATTGTTCAGTGGGCTGGTGCTTGACTTCGTTGTTTTGAGCAACTCTTGTGCTGGATGCGAGTCGGGCCCAAAGGAAGGTGACCCTTCTTATGAAGTGTGGAAGGAACATCACCAGTGTCAGAAAAACAGTGACAAGAAGGCTGGGGAAATGGACGTTCAGGCTGCTTTCATCCTCTTCAGGAGGTCACTTGAGCGGCCCAACCTGCACTACACCACGGTGCTTTGCGACGTGTGGGGGTGCTGACACCCCCTGTAAAGTTGTTTGCGCCGCGTGGCGCACGTGTTTCGCACAGAAGCCGTGATTCGGGGGTGACAAGCGCCGGACGATAGATGGCGTTGTGTTCGCGTTGAGTACCACTGTTGGTAGAGTGGTAGCGCCGGCGGTGACCCCTAGCGGAAGGCAGGCCTTGGTGGCAGGCGAGAGTTGAGGGAGCCTCTTCTGCGCGTGGCGGCTGCCGCGAACGGTTGTCTTCAGCGTGGGTTCTCGGCGCGGGACACCGTTGAGTTTAGTGGCATGTTGAGTTTTATTTTTTTTCTGCTTGCAAGTGTTTTTTGTTGTTGTCGTTAGTTTTCAAAACCGTTGTTGAATCGGGACGAGAGCCATGCGGTCTTGGGACGAGAGCCATGCATCCTGGGGTGAGCAACGCCTAGAGCACGTGGTTTGTAGGCCAAGCCCGAAGCGAGTGAGTACGGAAGCCTCGTGAGTGGTCCGATTTTTCTGTAAATAGCTTCTTCTACCTCTTTGGGCTCAGGGAGCCGGGTGTCGTTGCTGACTTGTATTGCGGCTCGACGCCGGGGTGTCGTGACACCGCCCGGGGCGGTGGACGCCGATCGCTCGGTAAGCTCCTAAGTGCGGCGAGTGATAGGGCCATCTCACAGAGTGGATGTCTCCTCGTGGCTGCCTCTTCTGCGCCTAAGCTGGGTGCTGGGTGGATGCCGGTTGTTGTCGAGCGACTCATTAAGCCTAAGGCTCTGCGTAGCTGCCTGTCGCACGTGGCACAACTAGGTTGATCGTGGCGTTGAGGTGCTGCGCTCTGCTTCCCTCACTTTTTTTTATCTTGTGGTGCACGAATTAGGAAAAGTGACCTTTAGTTTATCTTGATGGGCGTCTCGGCCGCCGCCGATGTATTAGCTAGCAGTAGTGACCATCGTACCATGTGGCCGAAAAGCCTTATGCTCCCTTCCCTAGGCCCTGCTCCACTGTTTCTTTCGATTTTTTTTTTGATGTATTAAGAGGGAGGAATGTCATCCACAGCCGGCTGTCTTCTACACATCGTCAGCGTCGCTGGCCAGAAATGCGGTCGTAAGGTCGGGCGATGGAGATGCCTGGGACCTGCGCAACTGCCTGCAGTCCGGCGCCCTCGTAAGTGCTGGTCGCAACTGGAAGACATGTCGGCGCTTGCGACAATTCGTCGCGCCGATGGCTACGTTGATGTTGTGGGGCTGGTTCTGAGATGAAGTCGAGCCGGACAGTGCAGCAGTGTCGACCAGCAGCGGTGTCGTGGTGCAAGGACATTATGGACACGCGATGTCATTTTTTTTGCTAAAGCTTGTGTAGCTAATTTTTGTTTTTAGGAATATGGTTTGATTTAAGGTTGGGGGAACACCCTCTGTAATGTTGTTTGCGCCGCGTGGCGCACATGTCTGGCACAGAAGCCGTAATTCGGGGGTGACAACCGCGGGATGATAGATGGCGTTGTGTTCGCGTTGAGTAACACTGTTTGTAGAGTGGTAGCGCCGGCGGTGACCCCTGGCAGAAGGCAGGCCTTGGTGGCGGGCGAGAGTTGAGGAAGCCTCTTCTGCGCGTGGCGGCTGTCGCGAACGGTTTGTCTAGCGTGGGTTCTCGGCGAGGGGGACTCCGCGCCGGGGGGGGGGGGGGGCACGTTGTAAGTGAAGCGTTGGCGACGCCGTCTTGGGTGTGTTAGCGTGTTTGTCGTTATTGTGTGTTTGTCATGTTTTCGAGTGTAAGGAGATTGTGTGTAAGGATGTCTTAGTGGGCTGATTACTATTGATTTGGCGGACGATATCGTCGTTCAAAAGTAGTTAAATAAATGTATGTGTATTGTTTGGTTTGTACCGACCGCGTCTGCTGTGACCGTCCACTCCAAGAGCATGGCGAGGCGCTCGCCTCGTCAGACCCCACAGACGGACACAGCCGCGGTTACGTTGCGCTACAAGAAGATAAGGTTTATGGGTATATCCCAGTGGAAGAAGAGGACTGCATTAATCATGTCCAAAAGTGTATGGGCACTGCTTTGTGCAACTTGATTGCAATACACAAAGGCCCTGGCCTTGAGAGTCTTGGGGGAAAGGGCCGCTTGACAGGAGACCTGATCTTCAAGCTCACCAATTCTTATGGGTGGGCTCTGAAGACGCACAGTGGTGATGTTGATGCTATGCACACAGCAGTGATGGCCACTTAATATCACATCACGTCCAATGATGATGTGGCGAACCACACTATGTGCCCACATGGTCCAAATTCCTGGAGCAAACAAAATGCGCCAAAGGCCAGGGGGGAGCCCATTCCAAAACATCGTCGAAAGCTGCCTCCATATGTCTGCCAAGCCTTACTTCCCATTTATGAGCGCTTGTCAGACAGAAAGCTGTTGCAACGATGCTAGCGAGGGAAAACCCAAAATAACAATGAATGCCTGCATTCAATGATCGAATAGAAAGGAGACACTCCGCCCGTCTTAGAGGAGTACGAAAAAAGCCGCAATGAATGCGATACAGTAAAATCTCATTAATTTGAACCCCATTAATTCAGAATTTCGGTTAATTTGGCCATGGCGTCTGGCCTGTCAAAAATGTACATTGTTATATGACTGAAAAGTCTCATTCATTCGGACAAATTCGGCCGCACTTCAGTTAATTCGAACGCACAACCGCGGTCGAGTCTCGACGGGGAAGCAGCAGCCGAATCTGTTGGCCAAAACGGCAGCACACCTAATTAACTTTCGCATCAGATTGTGGCCTCTGAGATTCAAAACTTCCTCCATGGGTAGTACATCTTGGAGGATGTACTACCCCCCCCCCCCCCCCCCCTAAAGAACGAACACACACACACACACACACACACACACACACACACACACACACATGGTGGTTTAAACAACCAAAATACAAGGCAGTACATCGCTACTGTCATCAGTAACGAGCAATCTACGGATTTGCCTTTCCATTTTTTTCTTGCGCGTCGAGCATGTTTGTATGACGGTTGAGTTGGGTTGCTCACCTCTAGTGTGCTTTAAGGGGGCAGACTGGTCTTAGACATTTTTTGTTTATTTTTTCACTGATCTTGATCGAACTGCACAGTACTATGCAGTTTTTTCTGTTGATTTCAAATGTTTAATTAGTTTTTCTGTAACTCATCTTGTTCCTGAGGTAACTTAAGTTGATCCCCTATTGTTTAAGGCTGCTATAGAACAAAAAAGTGCTAATTAAAATGCTAGTGTAGATATTTCAACATAGACTAATGACTATAGAGTGATAGTATGCAAGACTTTTTGGTTTTTAGGCCTTTCTTGGTTAGTTTACAACAAAATGAACTATATCCATCTTCAAAAGCAGTTGAAATTATATTACAATTTTGATGAGTAATTAATTAAAAAGACTCGTGCTATAAATTCTGCTCCCGTACTTGCATTCTACACACATAGAGGTTTCGGTTGCAAGAAGAATTATTGTTATACCTGCCCTAGCTGCAGAGATATTGAGGCCTCAAAATTGAACAGCCGTAAATTTACTTCTCTGAGAAACATGGAAAGAATTGAAAACACACAGCTTCTTCAAAAAGCAACAATCATGGTGTGCATGTTTGCAATCTTCATAAAGGGGCTCATGAAATCATAGCAGAGCTTCTAACACAGGTGCCGGCAAATTATATAGAAGCCTCAAAGTCTGTTCCCCATTTTTTTGCAGTTTCTGCATGTTAACAGCACCAAGAATCTGGACAGTTAGAATGACATTACAAAAAAATTAGCACTTCCTGGTGTGTGAAAATTTGCAGATAGATAGAAAAATACTAGCAGAAACCAAATGTGCCTATATAGAAAAATGAATTTTTTTTTACTTTTCAGTCCCAATGACCAGTCTGCCCTCTTAAAATTATTTATCTGTAAGTGATCAGTGCGATCTACAGTCTTACTGTTTGTTGTTTTTTGACAAGTTCGCCGGTTTTTATTTCATTTTTATCACAGTGCATTCTTTTTTTTGTGTGTGTGTTTGTGTTGTCTACTTCGTGCACGCGCGCGTGACCACCGCGCGAGCAGCGCCAGAATGGCTTCCCCTCCGTCTCCTGCGGCCCCAACCGCCCTAACTCCTGCAGCGAAAAGGGCTAAGTACAAAGCAAAAGATTTGGCTGCAAAGGTGAAAATATTAAAGGCGTTGCAAGCGGGAGCATCTCGAAAAGAAGTGATGGAAAAGTTCAATGTGAAGAAAAGCACGCTGAGCACTTACATGAAGAACAAAGAGCAGATTATGCAAGCGTATGACGGGGACATGTTTGGCGACCAAAGGAAAAGGCTTCGAACGGCAGCGCGTCCCAAACTAGAAAAAGCGATGTTGCGCTGGATTGCCATTTCGCGCGATGCGCGTTTGGCCTTTTGCAGCCTGGCCCCCTCATCTGTGCACAAGCAGGGAAGTGCGTGGTGACCATAAACATTGACTCCTTCAGTGCGTCGGAAGGATGGTTCGACAGCTCCAAGAAGCGACATGGGCTGGTGTTCCGCAACGTGTGTGGTGAAAGAGGTGCAGTTGACAAAAGTGTTGTGCAGGACTGGTGATCTGCACTATCCGCGCGCCTTTCTACGTACGAGCCGAGCAACATTCTCAACGCTTATGAGACAGCGCTGTTTTATAAGGCTCTGCTTGACAAGACAATCGTGTTTAAGAGGGACTCGTGCATCGGTGGAAAATGAAGTAAAGAGCACGTGACAGTTCTTCTGGCTGCTAGCATGACCGGCACAGAGCAGCTGCCGCTGTTGTTGATCGGGAAGCCCGCGAAGCCAAGATGTTTTAAGAATATTAGGCAGCTGCTTGTCGACTACCGGTTCAACAGAAAGGCTTGGATGACTGCCGAACTTTTTCAAGCTTGGCTGCGTCAGCTCGACCGCCACTCTGTGGCCAAGTCTCGGAAGGTGTTGTTCAAGCTAGACAGCTGCAGTGTGCACACGAAGGTGTCCGGCCTCGAAAGCATTGAACTGCTATTCCTGCCTCCGAACACAACGGCTTCCCTGCCGCCGATGGGACCAGGGAATCATACAGTTCATGAAAAGCCGCTATTGATGGCAGGTACTCGAGCGGATGTTGCTCTGCATGGAGTCAAGCAAGCAGAACGAAGTAAGCATGCTAAGCGCAATCCACATGCTGACATACCTGTGGAACAACACACCACCTACAGTAGTCGCAAACTGCTTTAGGCATAGCGATTTCGTGCACGGCGCTGCTGATCCGGGTGTGGTGGCTGATGAAGAAACCGGCGAGGAGCAAGACGGCCGCTATGTGAGCATCATGCCAGCTGATGTGCTCCTTGGCGATTATTTCGCAATTGACAGCGATGTTGCCGTAGCTGGCACAGTGAAAGACAGCGATATCGTCGCCGAAGTCTTGGACGGCGAAAGGGAACCAGCTGACGAGGACGCAAGTGATGCAGACGCGCGTCCACGCCACACAATGACGGAGGTGGCGCATGCGTTGGCCGTTTTGGAAGACATATGCATGTTTTCCTCGAACACTGTGTGCGGACTAAGCCACCTGCAAGAACTTTGCAAAATTGTGACTTCATCGCACATTGCGTCCGTGAAGCAAACCGCGATCACAAACTTTTTTTAAGAAATAGAAGCTTGATGGTGTAGGAGACATTTTTGAAGTATTTTGTTCGTACTCGCGATAATTCGTACCTTCAGTTAATTCGGACATTCTCTCCGGTCTCGTGAAGTCCGAATTAACGGGGTTTTACTATAGCAACAAACTAAAATGTCGCTCGAAGAATGGTAAGCCGATCAAAACGTGCAGTGCCCTGCTCACGCAGAAATGATGCACATATTCATAAGTACAGATGAGTTCGACATAAAAAGTGTCACAGTTATTACTTCGCTGTGTCTGAAAAGCTCTATGTTTTCACAAATGGGCACTGTGCAGCGAGCGAAGTGACCTTTGTGCACCCGATAACTACAACACAATCGTCCTGGTGAAAGTCCAAGGTGTGCGATTTTCCTCCGCAGCGAGATGAGCTTGCGCACACACAAACATCTACCTCCCACCCACCCCTCCTCCCAGATGGGCAACTTACGCATGGAAAATGAGCGTGTGCCCCCGCGTCGCAATGAGCAGGGCGCCGAGTGTGCCCTTTCTGCCATTTTGCCGATGACACTGAAAATACGCTGTTTCCCACAAGATCGGCACCGCAATGATAAGTGGTGTAAGGGTTGAGGGACATGTGCCTTCATGGCTCAGTAACTAATGCCGTGCGCTCAGGAGCAAAAGGTTGCACGTCCGCTTCCGCGCGCCAGAAAGTACTTTACTGAATTTTTTTGTTCCTTTTCTGTGACACACATATATATACAGGGCATGGCAACGTTTTGGTGTTGTTTTGAGTGCGAATTCTTTTTCGTTTGCAGTCTTGCAGAATGGCGTGGTCAGCATGGTTGAGACGGTATTGGCATTTTCCCATGAAGCAATGAGGTGTGCTAATTGGCTAGAGCAGCGCATTCATATCTTGCGAGAGAAAGCACGCCCGTCATTGGTAGCTGCGCAGCAGTGGGGGTGGTCGCTTCCTCCGATGACGCTCGCTCGCCCCGTTGTTATTTGCCTCGGCCGGCGTCTTCTTCGTCGCTCTTTGCCTCTTGCACTCATATCAATTTCTTTTTCCACTAGTTCTGATTGTTCTTCGTCTTAGTTGTTGCATGCGATGCCGGTAACGATGCCAAAGATGGTGCAGAGGTCCTTTGCACGGGGGCACACTATGCGGTTTGTACAACGTCGCGATGCCACTATTCTGCTGCGACTGCCCACTGCGTGGATGCTTGCAGCGGCGGAACAGTGCTTTCAGCAGTCCCCAGTCAAGAATACTACACATTGAGTAAAGCTGAAGCCCCGATCGCACTGAGTGCTTCAGAAATTGCGGGACTTAGTACGTGCTCCGAATCAGTGCTACAGTCGCCGACCAATTTTTCGGACTTCAAAAATTCGGACTTTTTAGATATTTCGTACTTCAAATGTGCACCATCAGGGTTCCCCAAGGGTTAATGCATTTTTACGCCCGATTTTTCGGACTAAATCGCTTGTTTCGGTCTGCACTACGAATCTGTATGGACGCCGCCATGTTGGGTTTTGCGCCGGCTTGACTAAGCTTAGTGGCTTAATTTTAAAATGGCTTTTCTGCCCCCAAGATTGGTAAGCAAATGTCATATTTCAAGTTTCGGAAGCCGTGTCTGCTTTAGAAAACCAACACGGGACATTTTTTCGTCTTCGGTCACCCATTGTGGTCAGCACTGTTGTCATCGCACCGCACAGGAAGGAAGCGGAGCTACGCAGTGGCGAAGTGAATGTGCCTGCCACAATGACATTAGGGAGCTTTAAAATAGCGTGTCGCGAGCCCTTGCCGTGCGGTCGCTGACACTGTGCATTTGTCTTAACGCGAGTCACCATTTGCGGCCCGCCCGCAGAAAATCCGAAATAGCGTGCAGGGATAACAGCCCGCGAGGTCCGCAAAATGATGTCTGTAGCTTCCGTGCATTTGAGTTTACGGTCGAAGGGAAAGTCCCTAAATTTTTCACTAGGGGGAGCAAACACTATTCTAAAGCTCTGTTACATTGCAGTGGGTGTTATAGCAACGTGCAGGTTCTTAGTTAATGGGTGTCCGAGCCGTCGCCCCAGACTCCCACGAAAAGACGAGGCCGTTTGTACGCCACACTTTATACACACGAAAAACGAACACACATACCATGGACAGGCTATTTAAAGAATCCTTCACTGTCTCTGTGAACTATCAAAGTCCTAAACTAACCGTCCCTCCTTTTTAACATGGACACAAGACATGAGGTCGGTCTCACCGAGGTTCGTTGCTACGTCTTGAGCTGGCTCGCGTTGTCCGCACGGTCAACCAGGCGACTAGTTGATGGGTAGGCTCCGCCCCCGCAGCCACGTCGCGGCTGGACACATCTGCTGGAGCTCGTGCCCGTAGCCCGACAGCTCCGCGTTGCTCGCACGGTAGACGAGGCGGCAACTTGAAGGGTATACGCACCACCACCGACCACGTACAGGCCGGACACCTCCGCTGGAACTCGTGCCCGTAGCCCGACAGCTCCGCGTTGCTCGCACGGTAGACCAGGTGGACCAGTTGGCGCGGTAGACCAGGCACTACCACCGGCCGCGTCCCGGCCGGACACCTCTGCTGGAACTCGTGCCCGTAGCCCGACAGCTCCGCGTGTCCTCAAGCACAGGATGCCTTGAAGCCGCAGCACGTCAGCGACGCACGGCCGTGGCAGGTAGAACGTGGCAGGTAGGCCGGGCTCGACTGTTACTAGGCTCGGGTCCGGAACCCAACGGCCGAGTCGAGAGCCCCGTCTTCCTCGTTCCTTCTCGTACCTTCGCCGCCACGCTACTCAGCCCTCGTGCTACCTTCGTCGTTGTCTGCTTCAAGCGCGCACTTTGTATGGCGCGCACTTTGAATGGCGCGCACTTTGAAGCTTCGCGCACGACACATATCACAAAAGCCCCCCCTTAAATGAGTTTTTTTTTTTTTTTTAAAAAAAAACTGCTGACACGTGCGCGGTCTGTAAACCCCTTCACTGTATATGTCCTCTGTATAGTTCACATGTCGAGGTCCAATATTTACTAAACACACAAGAACACCGTTAAATACACTGACATACTTTGAGTGTCCAACACCCAATATCACAGTGCATGAAGTCCGAACTCTTGGCTCACAATCTACTCATGAAGTCCGCACCGGTATTCTCCGACCCTTTTATATGCTGAATGCTAAATGAGTATTCTTGCAATGCCAGGCTCCACCTCAGGACCCTACTGTTCAAGTGTTTGGCTCGGGCTAAGTACTGTAGAGGTTGGTGATCTGTTTGTACAACAAACTGGTTCCCATACAAAAAAATGTGAAACCTCTGTACCGCCCATACCAATGCCAAACACTCCCTCTCTATGGTAGAGTAATTCTTTTCCCGGGGCAGCAACTGGCGGCTTGCATAAGATACAGGGTGTAACAATCCGTCATGTTCCTGCATTAATATCGCTCCGATGCAGGTGTCAGATGCGTCCGACCGAAGTACAAACCTTCGCTCCGGATCAGGAGCCTTTACAATTGGTCCTCTGACGTCACGCCCGTAAATAAGTTCGAAGGGAGAAAATCCCGTGCTGGTCTGAGGCACTTCACGATAGGCAAAAAGGAGTGGGGCAAGCAACCGATCCCAGGATCTTGGTTCCTCCTGGCAGAGCTTCCGCAACATCTGTTTTAACGTACCGTTAAATCGTTCCACCAACCCGTTACACATAGGATGGTAAGGTGTAGAACTGAGGTGCTTAATGGCCAGTAACTCGTTGACTTCTTTCATCAGTTCGGAAGTAAAACAAGATGCTTGATCACATAGAATTTCACGCGGGAATCCTACGCGTGAGAACATCTCCACCAGGCCCTCTGTTACTGTCGCCGAATCGATTGCTGGCAGGGCCACCGCGTCCGGGTAGCGCGTGGCGAAGTCCACCATGGTCAATATGTAGCGGTTTCCGTTTCTCGACACAGGTTTTAAAGGACCGATAATATCGATTGCCACTCGCTCGAAAGGGGTGTCGATCAACGGCATTACGCCCAGAGGCGCCTTGCCCACTTTACCTTTTGGATATGCTCTTTGGCAAATGTCACAGGATCGCACGTATCTCTTTACTTCTTCCTGAACTCCTGGCCAATAGAATGATCCTAGTACTCGGTCAATTGTCCTCTTGATGCCTTGATGGCCCGCCATCAGACTTTCATGAGCTAGCTGCAGTACTTGGCTCCGCAGTTTGCGAGGAACAACTACCTGCTGTACTATCTTGCCGGAGGATAACCGATAATGGCGATATAAAACTCCCTTTTGCATAACAAACGAATATTCTGTCGATCCTCTCCCAAAAAACACCTGCCCAACTTTGTTCCTACAGAGATCTAGGCTCTTGTCCTCCGCCTGCTCAATCTTGAAGATTCGTTGGTTGATATTCAAAGCGGTTGCTTTCACCGAATCCAACGAAGTACTTGAATTCTTGACTACGCTGATCATTGGTCTCTCGTAGCGATCTGCTTTCATCACCCCTAATCTCTCCTTGACGCTTTTAGACTTCGTCTTCCTTTCCGACAGTCCCTCGCTCCACCTGCTATCTGGATCATTGGGATCACGGGATCCTGGCACGTTTCCCACGATGACGTCATACAATGGGGAAGTCATGCATTTAACGATCACCGTGCCAGAAAAATAGGGCGAAAATATCTCCACTTTTGCTTCGGGAACTTTTATTCTGCTCCCATCGGCTAAAAATACTGTCGTCATAGCTCCTGTCAGCACTTCGTCGGGCACGAGGGAACGTCGCACAACCGTCGTGTTACTTCCTGTATCCCGAAGAACAGAGACAGGCTTACCAAATAGGAGACCCTGGAGAACTGGCATCTGATATTTCGTTGCCATTTGTTGCGTGTTTACTGCCCCCGACACATTATTCTCGGGCCCGCCGCCGGATGCGTTATCATTGTCTTTAGAGTTCTCTTCGGACAATATACATGAAGCCTTTTTATACGTGGCGGGTTTCTTGGTGCAAACTTGGGTATCGTATCCTGCCCTACGACAATGCCCACAGTAAGTTTGCTTCGTCCGAGCGCGACAATCTGAGGCTTTATGGCCGATTTTGTTGCAAACAAAACATTGCACTGAAGTTTTTGAGGTCGTGCTCCCACTTTTCACCGCCATGCCGTTTTCAGCCTTTTCTCGGAAAACAAGCAGGTTAGACTGTCGCTGTGCCTCTAAAAACTGATCTGCCGCTTCAGCCATTTCTTCAAGTTTACGGCAATTCTTTTCACGCAAAAAGAGCGCCACTCGATCATGACACTTACTGATGAACTGTTCAGCTACAATCAGGTCACGAACTGACGCGTATTCTTTGTCTACTTTCGACATTTCCACCCATCGGTCGAAAAAACTCATTAATCGTGCAGCGTACTGCCGGCCGGTTTCTCCCTCTTGAGGCTTACTGTGCCGGAACTTCTCACGGTACCCTTCCGCTGTGAAGCGAAATCGCTGAAATAGAGCCAGTTTCACTTTCTCGTAATCAAGTGCATCTTCAGGGGATAGGCGACCAAACACTTTTAGCGCTTCTCCGCTTAGGCACAAACTCAGAGCCGTGGCCCACTTGTCTCTAGGCCACTCTTGCCCTGTCGCCACATTCTCGAACCTTTTTAAGTACGCATCTAGGTCATCCCGGTTTTCATCAAATCCTGGTATAAAATTATGAGGATTGACGTTGGAAGACACCCTTGATGATCGACCTATGTCTGCCCCGACAGGCTCTCTGGCGGTTTCAGTCTGAGTCAGTTGAAGGCGCAATAGGATCGTCCTTTGGGCCTGCTCCTCGACTTGTAATTGCAACTGCATTTGTTCCTTCTTCGCCTCTCTTTCTGCCGCCCTTTCCTCACGAGCTCGAGCTTCTCGCTCATCAATCCAAAGTTTCAATTCCGCACCTTCCAAACCCATGCGCATGGCCAACGCCATTAAATCTGTCGAGCTCATCTTTTCCTTACTAATCGTCAGCCTGACTCAAGCGATACAAATGGCCTCGTCCTGTCGCGGACGCCAGTGTTACATTGCAGTGGGTGTTATAGCAACGTGCAGGTTCTTAGTTAATGGGTGTCCGAGCCGTCGCCCCAGACTCCCACGAAAAGACGAGGCCGTTTGTACGCCACACTTTATACACACGAAAAACGAACACACATACCATGGACAGGCTATTTAAAGAATCCTTCACTGTCTCTGTGAACTATCAAAGTCCTAAACTAACCGTCCCTCCTTTTTAACATGGACACAAGACATGAGGTCGGTCTCACCGAGGTTCGTTGCTACGTCTTGAGCTGGCTCGCGTTGTCCGCACGGTCAACCAGGCGACTAGTTGATGGGTAGGCTCCGCCCCCGCAGCCACGTCGCGGCTGGACACATCTGCTGGAGCTCGTGCCCGTAGCCCGACAGCTCCGCGTTGCTCGCACGGTAGACGAGGCGGCAACTTGAAGGGTATACGCACCACCACCGACCACGTACAGGCCGGACACCTCCGCTGGAACTCGTGCCCGTAGCCCGACAGCTCCGCGTTGCTCGCACGGTAGACCAGGTGGACCAGTTGGCGCGGTAGACCAGGCACTACCACCGGCCGCGTCCCGGCCGGACACCTCTGCTGGAACTCGTGCCCGTAGCCCGACAGCTCCGCGTGTCCTCAAGCACAGGATGCCTTGAAGCCGCAGCACGTCAGCGACGCACGGCCGTGGCAGGTAGAACGTGGCAGGTAGGCCGGGCTCGACTGTTACTAGGCTCGGGTCCGGAACCCAACGGCCGAGTCGAGAGCCCCGTCTTCCTCGTTCCTTCTCGTACCTTCGCCGCCACGCTACTCAGCCCTCGTGCTACCTTCGTCGTTGTCTGCTTCAAGCGCGCACTTTGTATGGCGCGCACTTTGAATGGCGCGCACTTTGAAGCTTCGCGCACGACACATATCACAAGCTCATAATGCGTCCGCTATACCCGCAACACCCGCAAACGTTATTGTAAAACTCCCTGTATGAAGACTTCGTTCATCAAGACGATGACTATTTCTTGTGCAGAGCCCACAGACAAAGAAATTCTCTGCCGAATTGTACCGCAGTCGGAGAGCGGTTCAGAGGATGACGACGATGATCGCCCGCTGCTGTCGGCAGCGGAGATCGCCACCGCGATGACGCTTTTGTCGAGCATTTACGGTGACGATGTCACCTTGGCACAAATACGGGCGAACCATGGACATTTTTAAGCCTGCCTGATGGAATAACGTTCATATGTTTGACAAAAACCAATTTCTTGGACTGTTAGATTTTTTGGACTTTTTTTCGGTCCCCCCCTGGCCCGAAAAATCGGTGGGCGATTGTATTGAGCATGACACCGAGTGTTTCCGAGATTGCCGGACCCAGCACTTCGACGCTTTATGCCTAAAAATAAATTACCAACGACACCAAAAGATGTAGACGAGGGGAAAGAAGAAAAGAGTGCATCCAAATACTTCTAGCTATTCTGTTGAAGCTTTCTGAAGAAAATGCAAGTTTCAAACTTTCTAGGCCCGTTTTCTCAGAATGAATTTTTTTGCTAGTTGTGATGCTGAGGAAAGCTGAAACTCAAAGACCGCTCATCAAATTTGTGTGCTTTTTTTTATCCTGTTTTTGAATGACTTTTCCAGAGTACAAGCGGCTTCTTTGTCTGAAAATTGGTGTCGTTAATTTATAACATTTCAGTTTTGATGAACCTGGTAATTACTAGCTACACTGAATTCAAGGTCGCATGAATATTTATTGGAGAGAAAATTAAAAAAGGAACGGCTTTGTAGTATCCTGGGATATCTATCAAAAAATGACCACAATAAATTTTAGCTTTCTACTATGTCCTGAGCTTTCTCAATACTCTTCCTCAAGTACCCAGGTGAACAACCCAGTTAGACATCCATAACTCTGGAACTGAAGAACACAGCTGCATGCAACTATTCAGTTCCTCTAGTTTTAGTGTAGCCAATATGCCCTGAAAGTTTCATCCAGATATCTTGAAAAATAAAAAAGTACGGTCTGCAGAGCAGCCTTAAGTTGTTCCCGGAAACTGACACCAGCCTTAATTTTTCCAGCACCGTTACTTCCAACGTTTATTTCTTTTCCAAACACTGCCGTAAAGTTATGAAAGAAAGACAGCTTCACTGGAATGGCGAAGCAATGAATGGGACAGCAACAAATTGTAAGGCTGGCAGCCAACTCTTCTAGATGTGATATCGCATAACTCTATAAAAATGCTGGTGTAAGAAAACACAGCCCTGCCAGGGAGTGATGCTCTCCTCGCAGTGTGCTTGCGTTAAGATCCCAGCATGCACAAGGGTCCACGAGCCTCTCCCGCTGATGCCTGCCAGGATCGCGCACGCATAGCGATCACAACCATGCCCATGTGATTAAAGTCCACAGCTGCGCCTGGAGCGATCACAGTGTTCACGAAACCGAAACTATAGCCATTACGATCAAACTGAAAAGACCACGTTTCAGCCACGTTTCCGGGCAGGGTGCTTGATGGCTTTCATACTTTGCGGCTAAATTCTGGTGCTGCGGTGCAGTAAGGTGCTGGTAGGCAAGTTTGACACAGCAGGGGAGGCTCGGCGCAAGAAGGCACAGGTAAGCAAGTTTGGCACACCGTGGCGCAGCTGTTCCACCCATGGTTAAGGGGGGACGTGGCAAGTAAAACTAATTTTTTTATTAATGTACTGTTTGTGATGAAATTTGGTGTGTGTATGTGGATGATTGTGAGGATTCCAAATATGAAAACCGTTTTCAAATACCTCTTGTACTTTTTGAGTTACAAGCATAATTATACTAATTAATGCTCTTCACACTTAAAGAGATAATTATTGCTAAATGAAATTATTTTTTCATATTATTATGTTCCCAAAGCATCAACTTGTGCAAAGAAGCTATTAGTTGATTTTTCTAGTTCTTGTAACCATAAATAAAATTTCCAAAACATGGATGTTGTTTTGCGCACACATCGCAGTAATTATAAAATGTGTTCTAAAAATTTTAAATGATGAGTAAGAAGAGAGATAAAGCTTTATTGCACTGCTAAAGGCCTCCTGAGCCTAGTGCAAAAAACGGAACGACTCTATCAGTCTTTGTTAAAAAATGACAGATGTTCTAGCGAAGGCACATAGGCGAAAATCAAGAGTTGAGAAAACTGACTTTGAAAGTTCACTCTTGTTTGGAAGTTCACAACATGCCTAAAACACTCAGAATCCTCCTGGGCAGTAATCCTGAGATGCTGTGGCCTTGGCCTCTGTAGAGCGCAACCCAGTTTTGCGCTTCTTTGTCGTGGAACAATGCGCCTTTTGAGCCCTCTTCACCCTTTTGGCATCCTTTTCGGCTGCTCGCCGCAAAGAGCAGTCTCCTGGATTGAAGCCCAGTTGAGCAGTGATCTCTTGCAGCGCACTCTTAAAACATAAAAATGTCATTTATGGCAGATTGTTTTCTGCCAACTGACTGCACAGCCCTCAAAGCACGCACGTTTACCTCAAAGGGGTTCGTTTTTTGTTGCCCGGAGCACCTCGGGGACGACCACGCACTGTTCACTATGCCACAATTGTCACAAAAAAGTTCCATCCTCGCCGCGAGTCCAAGGCAGTGCGTAGTCTCGAGGCGTATCGACCCTTCGTCGCACTTGTTGCACTTTACTGACGAAAGCAGACCGTTCAGCATCTTCTTATTTACAATGAAGAATGTGGAGTCCTTACCGCCGTCATTTTTGTCGCAGCCTTCGTTCAGAAGCTCGAGCTTCCGCTTTGAAGCGGACTTCGATGCTACGGCATCCAAAACATCCCGCCTTGTCTGCGCCCGCTGCGCGATTTCTTCACTGCTCGGAATCTGGGCCGAAACTCGCGATAGAATGTTCGACGCGCGCACGCCCGGAGTTGCAACGGCTGCCGACGCGGTGCCAGCGCAATCGGGTTCGCGAGAGCGTCCATCACGGTCGACGGCATCCGGCGGTCTGACATACGACGATGTGGCACCTTCCACACTCTCGGCCTCACAACAATCAGCGAAGGGTCTGAGTAGAGGCTCCGTGACGCTTGAAGAGCATGCTCCGTCCGGAACTGCGACTGGGACGGCAGCCGCAGTCGTCTGCCCTTTGTTCCAAGCTTTCCGACGCTTGCCGTACTTGTGGACGCTCCGGAACTTTTTTTGCGACAACATAGCACCGCAGTATGAGCAAGCACTCAGAAGAGACCACTGATGTAAACAAAGCTTGGTAAAAAAAAGCACGCGAACTATCACAAAAACAGCCAACTGGCAAAAAACGAAGCGCACGCCGGATGATTCTCGACTCGGCGGCCGCAGATGCGCTCGCGCTTCCAAGGTTGCCAAGGTGCGCGGCGCAGCTTTGACCAGTAAGAGGTCGCGCCTGCTACCACGTGACCCGCGCAGCCAATTGCCGTTCTTCGTTTTCGTTTTTTTACTTGCTCCTCGCGCTTTTATTTTCACTCGGCGAAATACGAGACCGCGACCATCGGGAAGCCGGCTTTCTCCTCTTTCCAAAGCTACCAAAATGGCGGCCCACGGTCAACAACTTGGCGCGTTTGTGCGGCGTGAACAACACCGTTTCAGGGGCTTTTTTTTCGCACTTTTCGGCGACTAGCCTCGGCAAAAACACTATTTGCGGGATTTGTAGCGCACGTTTCGCTGTAATATTTTAGAACAAGGAAGTTGAAGGTCTGAAGATTACGAAAAAAAATAAATCAGAAAATCGCATATTTTGACCAAAATCGGCACTTTACTTGCCGCGCCCCCCCTTAAAAGACCAACTATGTGACTTTTCTTACTGAGAAGTCCATATGAATAACCAGTCATATAATTTGCATGAAATCTGCGTTTAACACATATGAATGCCATGTATACGAAAATACATATGAAACTTCATATGCATTCAATATGTGTCAAAATACACTTTAATGACAAATGACACTTTCCCTTTTTCATGCAATTTTCTTCGCACCGCAAGCTCGAGAACTAATTTACAATATAATAAAGTAATGAAGCCATATTATAACTTTCCCAATTTTATTTCATTATTTTTGAGCTGCAAGGAATTTCTATTTCTCTAGCCATCGTTTCAAGCAAAACAACGCGGCCTAACCATACCTCGTTGGGTGGCAGCAGCGGAAGCACGAGGCAGTCTTCTTTGGTCTCGAATGCATCTGGCACGCCAAGCACCTCCTTAGAGAAGAGCTTTTCAAAGATGGGCACGGTGCCCACTTTCTCAACTTCTGGGTTCGGAGGGGGTCTCGACAAGCCGTGGAGGTCGTGCAGCACTGAGGAGGAAGACAAAAGCCACGCACACCAAACGTTGAGCGCACCACGCGTAATAATCGTCAGCCTGTTTTTATATCTAGCATCCCCTACAGACTGAAGGGCTCTCACAATAATTTACAGGTCACCCTACTTTGTGCAAGCAGATCCCATTTTACCCCCCCCAAACCAAAGTGAAACAATAAATTGGTTTAGATTAATCAAGTGTTCTCTGGGAACTCTAATGTCAACCTTACCATCAATAAGTCTACTATTAGAGGAGAAAATCAAGGTCTAAGTACCATATCTAAATTTAATGCTGTGTTCTGTGAGTGCATGTAGGCCAAGTCTCTTCTAAATGATAAAGAATTTACACTGAGGTCCCAAAAAAGTTGCACTGCATAACCCGAGCGCCTCTCGTAGCAAGTTACTTACATGGTGAACATAAAAAGAGCCAACCAAACCAATAGCAAATGCCATTCATGAAATAAGTGTTTTTGGTATCGCCAAGTCCTTGCACAAGATTTCTCTGTTAACTAGTTCTCTCAAGGAGCGTGTGGAGCACACACTATTAATTCAATGGGACCTATACCGACTCGAACTTTTCATGCACAAATTTTGTTGCACTGATACCAAATATAAGTTAAGCTTTTATGTACATTGTACCCTTAAATTTCTGAAAGTTAATAATTAATGAAAACATATAAGGATCTGATTCTTATTGAAGTGGCAGCACAGATCTTGCTGTATTAAGTGTCCCTGGATTCTATGTATGTTAAGCAGTTTTTTATGGTTCTAGCTTTTGAAAAACAATAGTTATAAATCTTTCATTACCTTACTGGGGATGACTGAAGAAAAAAAAAATGTAAGTCTCCAATTACACTCTCTTTAAACATTCAAAACCTTGAAAAATAACAGTTAACACACTTTCGAGCTTTCCAAACACCCAGTGTTCACACAGCAAGAAATGTTAGTAACTGAGCGTTCAAGTGCCGTGAAAAGCCTGAGAAATGAAACAAAGAAAAAAATTCAGCGACTGATGCTCTGGCTAAAACGATGACCTAAGATGCGTGAAAAGTAGAGAGGCGAATCATCAATAGCGTGTGAATTCGAAAATAAAGAGTTCTAAAAATTTTTTTTTTATACAGACCCCTATGATAATTGTAAAGCTACCTTTCCTGTGATGCAGTAAGTTCAACTAGTCGCAGCTAGTCACTTCCGCAGTGTATTCACGTGCAGTTTTATTGTGCGACGACGCAGAAATTACAGACCCATTTATCTAGATATAACCAGGCCTGAAAAGCATGCGCAACTACACTCGGGGACAACTTTCAGGGGCAGCACAGCCAAAGCTACGTGGGTGAAGCTTCTGCACATGTGTTATTATGCCAAGTAGTCCGTTTTCATGCAATTTCGGTTTCAGTTTCGCAAGCGCATCCAACATGCACTTTTTCGCCATCCACTATAAAAAAATCTTAAGTTTTATGGGGAGGAAATAAATAAAATGTTCATTTTTAAAGGCATAAAGCACGAATCTTTGGAGCGTTGCGATTTATTTCAGAAAAAGAAAGGTATGGCTGAGCAGATTCTGGGCGATTGGAACAACGCAAAGCCAAGACATCATTTCCTAAATTGCAGTGCATACTTGGTCAGCATCATTGTTTTCCTTCTTTAAGAGACGCAAGAACATGCTGGAGAAGCTCATAATATTTTTTTAAGGGACGCAAAGGCAGCGACGGGAAGCAGCAGTCATGACACCTATTGGTCATAAGTGGGCGTCTGATGTTAGCAAATTCAAATTGGAATGCAATTTTTACCCGGCAAAGAACGCCGTTTTTTTTTTTTTTTCACAGTCAACAGGGTAATATACATTAACGCGTCTGTTACCCAGGCATAGCACTAGTAACGACTACCGTATTTACTCGCGTAATCCTTGCACTCGCATAATTCTCGCACCCCCCACATCGCCCAAGAAAAATACGATTTCTTTTTTTTTTTTCGAGTAATTATCGCACCCCCGAAAACTGCCGCAATAATGTCGTCTGCTCGTTCCAGCCACTAATGATGATAGCGCATGCCATTTGGCGCCATCTCTTAAGCATCAAGCATACTATTGCACGCAAATTCAATCCAATCTAAGCCAAGCCGAAGCGGCCAGTGCGCGTTGCGGCGTGTTTTGTATGCTGTGTCGGTAATCTTGGCACGTTATGGTGTGATACTGAAGCTACACGGCTGCTTCAAGTTGCAAGTGATAGATAACAACGGCACTAAACGATGGCAACAGGGCTGCCGGTAGGCCCTTCGGAGTCTATGAGTTTTGTGATCGCTACTGGTTACGGCAGCTGAACGCCACCAAGATGCGTTAGGCCTGCCGTGGGCCTAAAACTGGGATTGATGGTAAACTTTATTTCGTCAGAAGGAAACTGCGGACGATTCTGTTAAATAGCCATGAGCCCAATACTGACGTCCTACGCTTACCTTCTGGCAAGGTTTCATTTGGCGTTGCATAAGTTTGTTGCCAGACTTTGAGGTGGTTGTTGTCAGACTGCCGCTAAATTTGGCAGAAAATTTTTTTTGTAGTTGTGGCTTTTCTGTAAGAGTTTGGTGCTATCCGCGGTGAATTTCGCGAGTGCATGAGCGACGCTGGCCGTTTTAATTAACGGAATGGACCGAGCCTAGCAGAAGTCGAGCGCGGCGCTGCTGCGCAATTAAGAGGCCATTTTAATTCCGTTTTAATTAACGGAATGAACCGCGCATTACAGAATTCGTTTTCTTTACGGAATGTACCGCGCCTAGCAGAAGTCGAGCGCGGTGCTGCCGTGCAATTAAGAGGCCATTTTAATTAACGGAATGAACCTCCCATTACAGAAGTCGAGGCGCGTTCTCTTGCTGTGTGCGCAGCTGTGCGATTAAGATATCGCGTCTCAGTATTAGGGATTACGGGGAAAACTGATTAGAGTCGCAGGAGGGGTTGCGCTGCCCCCCTTCCCCTTACTTTTATTTTTTTTCTCTCTCTCAGCTGATCGTGTCGCGTCGACCGCGCGCTACGACGGGGGACGCTACGCTTCCCCTAGCTGTGTCAGCACAAGACACATCGTTCGGACTCGTATATACATGTGATGAATACCGTATTTACTCGATTCTACCGCGCCCTCGATTGTAACGCGCACCCGATTTCCACCGCGAAAAAAAAAAAAAAACGTAAGACATCGATTGCAACGCGCACCCATTTTTTTTTTTGCTGGCCCGCACGATCACACCACTCGAAAAAACGATTCCTTTCGGGATTGTCTTCCATTTAAATATGAGGTACGGGCGAAGCTTGTGCCCATCTGACGTGTAACAGAGCATTGCCGTCACTGTAGTTTTACCGTGGACCGATGTCAGCCCGCGAACTTGCTTCGCCCCCTTCTTCTCGACAGTTGTGGTGCCAGGCATGTCGAAGTAAAGAGGCGTCTGATCGGCATTCCAGATTTGCCCAAGCAGGTAGCCGTTGTTGCGCCGCAAGTTTAGGACGAACCTCTGAAAACTGTAAAGCTTTTCATCGTACTTCTCCGCAAAAGTTTTCGCATATGCATGTTCCCCTTCGGAGGGAAGAGCCTTTCCTCTTCATATAGTTAATTAGCCAGCACCTGCTCGCTTTAAACAGGCTCCGCATTAGACTTTTTTCTAAGACTAATTGCATAGCCCGCACTTGGAGCAGTTCTGTCGTCATGGGCCGCTGTGCCACTCGCTCCTCAAGCACATACTCGCGGAGCAGCTCTTCAATTTGCGGAAACCGACCCTGCTGTGGTTCACTGAAGCCTTTGCGTGAAGCTTTGCTGTCGACAATCTTCTGCTTTTGTTTCCGCCGGTCCCGCACGCACGTTTCGAGAAGGACCACGATGCGGCCCGATTTCCGTCCGTTTCTGCACACGCGATGACTTTTCTTTTAAAAGCGGCATCGTGGTGCACTCGAGTTTTTGGAGTCGACCCTTCCAAGTCGTCGATGCTAATGCACTACTAGATGACGAACTCCTCAGCACACGTACGAAGTGCTGCACATGGTAAACACATAGGCAGAAATAGCCGACACATCATGCCAACGCACGTAGGGGGCGGCCATTTTGTATTTGCGATGGCAATAGATTGACCGTAATTTTTTTGTTCGTACTCGATTCTAACGCGCATGCGATTTATGAACTCGCTTAACCGGAAAAAAGGTGCGCGTTAGATTCGAGTAATTACGGTAAGCGTTCCAAGGCTGGTTAATCGGAGTACGTCGGATATGCTACAGCTATGTACGCCTGGAAGGCTTCTTTATCGAAGCAGATGGAGTGAACTAAGCGCGACTTGCGCGTACCTGTAAATGGGACCCAGCCGACGAGCCGCAATTTTCAGCCAAGAAGTGCACCGCGGATAGCACCAAACTCTTGCGAAGAAGCCACAACTACAGGAAAAAAATTTTCTGCCACAATTAGCGGCAATTTGGCAACAACCACCCTTCCAGTCTGGCAACCACTTATGCAACGCCAAATGGAACCTTGCCTACCTTTTAAGGGCTCCTGTTGAGCGACGAACGCTACCATTACATCTGCAACGCCCACAAGCTGTGCGTATGGTATTCTAATTCTCGACTATTCGCTTGCACTTGTGTCTCAAATAAATCTTGCCTTGTGTTGAACCTCTGCTTTTATTGTTGAGGTAACTCTTAATTAGTACTTCTCAAAGCTTGCTGTTAGTTGCTGGTGTGAGAATCCCGGTTTGCGGCCACTTCGTTTTTTTTTTTTTTCGCTCGGTAAGTTCTCGTGAAAAGTTCTCCCCACGTAACTCTCGCACCCCCCAACTTAGCATCGATTTTTCGGCAAAAAAAGTGCGAGGATTAGACGAGTAAATACGGTACCTCCGTAGACATAGTCGGGAGCGATGTTACGGTACACAATCTTCAGCGTTATCGTATCAACAGTATTAGCCAGCTGAAACACTGACCACGTATGCAAAGCAATTTAGGAATAGGGTCATTGGTTTAACGTACAGTTTCCAAGTGCAATTTTTCTTCCAAGCAGCTGGTGTTCTTGAAGACTGGCAGGTCGCCAGTGTCACTTTTATGGCGGCTATAGCGATCCGAGTACAACTTTCGCTGATGATATCAATAGCACACAAATTTTTGGTGAGTGCATGTGCGGGAAACAAAATATTTTATGACGTACTACTGTCTACGTTTCTCCCTGCTCGATGAATACAGATCACCTAATGAACCCGCACTGATGCTCGTTCACAAGGTTCGATGTGAACTTGCTGCAACCGAGCAATGCCATATCTTGTTTACCGGGGCAGGGAAAAGTGAAACGGCACCAGAAAACAAGAAAACTAGAAATAGCAAAGAACAAAAAACCTACACGGGTGATGCTTTGTAATAATAATTCGAACAATCTTGTAATATTCACATCTCTTCTTTTTATATTTTCCATTATGCTACGCAGCATACCAAAGTAAGTGTTCATGGACTACGAGCAGAAGCGTAGCGAGAAAAGGTGCGCTTGGGCTTCGTAGCCTTGGCTGTGCTGCTACAGAAAGTTGTCGAAAGTTGGCTATACTTGCCTGTGATATCTGATAGATATGTATGTCTCCACATAAATTCATCTCACTCATCTCGCCTTCGAAATTTAGAGTCGGTGCTTTCTAAACAACCACCTCCTTAGGTGACCAATGCTAAGCTGGAAACATCACGTATGCTCCAATGTCACACGAGTGCTGTAGAAGGTAATGCATACCATTGGCCACAGCTTGCCACTCCTGGTGCTCGCAGGCAGCCAGGCTGGGCAGCATGGGTTGATGCAGGGGCTGCGCGTACTTGGCAATGACCTTGGTCAGGAAACGGCCTTGCATCTGAGAGTTTTTCGGTGGGCGAGTGCCCTGCTGAAACTGCAGCATCTTGCGGTACAGCCTCATGCACGTCTCCCGGCTCACATTCTCGTTCCAGTTCTGCCAAGAAAACTCAGCTGTTTCACATGGGCACATGCAACAATTGCGTATGGAGCCAGTCAAACCCTACGCCTGCAGAGCTTGTCCTGCACCTAATAAATGATGCAGTCAAATCCAGTGAACACCACATAACCAACACTCAACTGACAACACGTACATTTAAACCTGCCTATAGTGAGCATCCATACAACGAACTCCTCAAGAATACGCAGTTATTCAATCCCCCCACCTGTTTAGCCAGAGAAATGTCTCTTAGAATGCTACAACTATTTCTTATCCGAATCCCGCTTTCAAGTACGATCTATACCCAAGCAACTGCGGGGGAACACTTGATTTAGAGCACGCGCTTTGGCGGTGCCCCTCACAACACGGAGACAAGGACCTCACAGAGCAGAAGCGGTGCACGGTGCTCCTCGAAATATCAGCATCCACTTTGGGCCCCCACTCGCACGCTTTTACCCATGGGTACAACTTGCGATGCGCAGGGGGATGCTATCGATTTGGACTCTATATGAAACATGACAGTGAAAATTCGCCGAGAGAGTCTATATAATTTCTATCACAATAATAATGCAGTTCTTAATAGCCAAATAAATAAAAGACCTGCCTTCCATTTTCACTTTATTTGCGCATCTTTTTTTTCGAAATTTCACACTGAAACTGTATATAACGAAAATTTGTGTTTAAGAAATTTTGGAGGGGAATGCATCAGTTTCGTTATCTCTAGGTTTAACTGTAAGTATTGATGTAGCTTCAGTCAACCGACTGGCACAACTAAAGCTGTGTCTGCACTGTGCGTGGTGGCGTGGCTCAATCGGGAGTAATGCTCGATCATTGGTAGTGACACTGGTGGCCTCAAGGTCAAGCTGCATTTTTGATGCGCTGGCGGTGCGATAAACAGTGATAGCCGACTCATCAAACCCAAGACTCCGGTGCAGTACAGCACAATCTATATTGATATAATCAGGATGACACAGTAAACTCAATTTCGCGCAGCTTAGCACAGTTTTGCGCAAAAGTGGAATCACGGCAAACAGCTCTAAAGAAAAGAGCACTTGCGAGCAGTGCTTGACACAAATGAT
The DNA here is from genome assembly GCF_043290135.1 of Rhipicephalus microplus. Taxonomy (NCBI): domain Eukaryota; kingdom Metazoa; phylum Arthropoda; class Arachnida; order Ixodida; family Ixodidae; genus Rhipicephalus; species Rhipicephalus microplus. Next base: position 4,829,754 of record NW_027464590.1, read on the forward strand.
CAGAGAGAGCTCTTTCATGCAGCGGCAACTATATTCTGTCTCCGTCATTCCAAACAGGCAAAAGAAGTGGCCGTGGCTACCTTGACCAGCGAAAGGGCGGCACGCTTCATGACATCTGTGTTGAGGAGGCGTCTGATGCGCCGGTACAGGTCCATGCGCTTGTCCATTCCTGTCAGACGGGCACATCGCACCGCAGTCATGGGAGCCACGGGTACCGCCAGGGAGCGCTCCACGTCAGCCACTGTGGGCTCTTTGGTGCGCAGGGTCTCGTACAGTCGCCGGTAGCGCATCAGCAGCGTGTTGGATGCACGCCAGGGCATGTCCCTTGCCGCCTGTACAAGCGTCACAAGGAGAGGCTTTGAAGGCGAGAACAGTGACCGACAACGGGGAAGTGCATTTGTCGTATTTCCGAGATCCAATAAAATAAAGATGTACAGACGCAGGTCGAACTAAATACAGTCGACGTCCGATTTCCCGGATGCCTGAAATTGCGGACATGCTAGATTTCTCGGACTCATCTGTGGCACTGCCAAGTTCGCTATAGAGTCAATGTATTAAAAAGTCAGAAATTTCGGAGGCTTATGGCCTTCGGCATCCATTTTCCCAGACTTTTTACTATGAACCGCCGATCCAAAGTCACCACAGACGCCGCCATTTGAGTTGTTTTCATATCCTCGCGTCACCAACCACCGCACCGCAGCTGCCTTAACCTCGAAACCGCACATGTCAATCCGTTGCCAGCCATAGCTTAACAGTTTAGGTAAGCCAAACCTCACTCAGTTCGTTCACGTGTTGTTTTGTCAGCTTTGCGGTTGTGTCTGCGGTTGATCGTTTCCTGCTGCGCGCTATCTTTAGTGATCTCGTTTCCTGACCTTCAGTATTTACCGAGTTACTAGCTGTTTCCTGCTGCACTTTTCGTCAAGCAGATTCACCGTTTCCAGTGATGGCACCAACTGCTCCTTCGTCTTTGTCTGCGCCTTCGAAGCGCACAGAGTCCCCTCGTAGGTTCCCTATGGGAAAAGCTACGCTGTTGACCTCAGGTCTGCCGTCGGCATGCTAGGGGAATCTTGAAAGGCGGTTACCCAAGAGACTCTGCGAAACTGTTCTTTCAATGCGGGCTTCAGACTCGACGCCGAGACGGTCGTCTCGCCCCAAGTGGACAGCGTGTGTGACGAACTGCCATCCGCGGATGTTCCCTCGACAATCTGCGCGCTGCCGGCGAGTCGATTTTAGTCGGGATAACCTTTGAGGGCTTCGCCGACGCTGACAAAGACCTCGAGCTATGTGCGGACCTGACCAATGACAAAATCATTCAAGTTACGCAGGACTCTGATGACTCTAACACTGAAAACTAAGAGCCATCGAACACAGCCAACGAGTTCGGAGTTGACGTGAGCACTGATGACACTGTCATCGGTGTACAGTGGCAACACAACGTTGACTGAAATTGAGGCGGACATGATCGCGGGCAAGCGGAACGCCGTGCAAAAGAAAATAGGAGACTTATTTGCCCCCAAGCGCTGACGTATGAGATAACGCCAGCCACCTCGGTTTTTTTTTTATGAATGGCTTTTTTCAGAGCCATCTAAACGATGCATTGGTTGAATCGCAATCGGAATCTTGTACTCCCACCGTCACCTTCTCAGTTAGCGAAAAATACCTACAAAAAAAGGTGCGTTTTCACATGCATTCGTTTATCTGGACTGCCCAATTTTCCACACATTTTCACGGTTTCTTGAAGGTTCAGGAAATCGGACGTTGACTGTAACATACATTAATGTGGTATGGGACAGCATGCCAGCGTGAAGACCATACCACCAACTTTGAATACAGACCCTGTACTCTCTTGTGAACTCCTTCTCATTGATGCAGATTCATTCGCGTGCATTAAGAGCACTCAATTTCTTATACAGTTAAACCCCTATCTAAGAGACATGCTCCGGGCAGCAATTCTTGTCTCTTATATGAGGTGTCTCTCATAAGCAGGGTACCCCATATGCATTTTCTTATCAACCCGTACTTTACTGTTGGCACACTGGTGCCTCTTATACCAGTATCTCTTATAAAGGGGTTCGACTGTAGTTATTAACCCTAAATTGCATGTTATTGAAACAGACCAATTGTAACTGTACTTTCAAAGCTCCCTCTTTATGGCACCAGCAACAAGTGACACACACTGCCATTTTTCAGAGCACCCTGTTTAGTGGCGGTGTGAATTGTACGAAAAGCTTTGTTTTTTTTTTAATGCAAAATACGAGGAATGGGTTAAGCTAAAGATTGTATATGACAGAGTGGACATTAAGGTATTACATAGGTTAAAATTGGAGTGATATGTTTAAAATAAATTTGTGCAAGCACAATTACACATTAAAAGCCAATTGAATGGGGCTTGTTGCAGCGCCTGACGGGTGAATTCTCGACTACGTGCTTCTTTCTCGACTACGAGCTTTGGCAATGCACGAAACACAGGTAATCCAAGCGATAAACTACATCATCATCATCATCATCATCAGCCTGACTACGTCCACTGCAGGACAAAGGCCTCTCCCATGTTCCGCCAGTTAACCCGGTCCTGTGCTTGCTGCTGCCAATTTACACCCGCAAACTTCTTAATCTCATCTGCCCACCTAACCTTTTGTCTCCCCTTAACCCGCTTTCCTTCTCTGAGAATCCAGTTAGTTACCCTTAACGACCAGCGGTTATCCTGTCTACGTGCTACATGCCCGGCCCATGTCCATTTCTTCTTGATTTCAGCTATGATATCCTTGACCCCCATTTGTTCCCTAATCCACTCTGCTCTCTCCTTGTCTCTTAAGGTTACACCTATCATTTTTCTTTCCATTGCTCGCTGCGTCGTCCTCAATTTAAGCTGAACCCTCTTTGTAAGTCTCCAGGTTTCTGCTCCGTAGCTAAGTACCGGCAAGATACAGCTGTTATATACCTTTCTCTTGAGGGATAGTGGCAATCTACCAGTCATAATTTGAGAGCGCTTGCCGAATGTGCTCCAGACCATTCTTATTCTTTATCTCGTGGTTCGGCTCCGCAGTTATTACCTGCTTTAAGTAGACATAGTCTTTTACAACTAGAAGTGCACTATCACCTATCTCGGAGTGCTGCTCTTTTCCGAGGTTGTTGTACATTACTTTCGTTTTCTGCAGATTCATTTTAAGACCTACCTTTCTGCTCTCGTTGTCTAACTTCGTAATCATGAGTTGCAATTCGTCCCCTGAGTTACTCAGCAATGCAATGCTATCGGGGAAGCGCAGGTTACTAAAGTACTCTACATTAACTCTTATCTCTAACTGTTCCCATTCTAGGTTTCTGAAAACCTCCTGTAAGCACGCGGTAAATAGCATTGGGGAGATTGTGTCCCCCTGCCTTACACCCTTCTTGATTGGTATTCTGTTGCTTTCTTTATGAAGCACTATGGTAAGAGTTGATCCCCCGTAGATTTCTTCCAGGATGTTGACATATACTTCATCGGCGCCCTGATTCCGCAGTGTCTGCATGACGGCCAATATTTCAACTGAATCAAACGCCTTCTCGTAATCTATGAAGGCTATGTATAGTGGTTGGTTATATTCTGAGCATTTCTCTGTTACCTGATTGATAGTATGAATGTGGTCGATTGTTGAGTAGCCTGTTCGAAATCCTGGTTGTAAAAGCGAAAAATTGCATTTTTTTTTTGAATGGCTGAGGACTGCCCTATTCAGAACACCCTGGCAAATGGCTGCCAGCCGACTGTTCCGGTGATGGGTGCAGTGAGATGGAATTCATTCGCATACAGTAAAGCTTGTTCAGTGGCTGTCGAGACTTTTTCTGGAGCTCTGCGAATTGCGAAACTTGGTGTGTGAAGGGAATTTGAAGTGCAAGTGCTAATCGAATAAAATATTTGTCTAATATTTCTAGAATATTTGTTAAAAACTTCAAAACGAAACTGCAGAAAAAAAGGGGGGGGGGGGATCCTTAAGCTTCGTCTTTGAGAGTTCAACGCGATGGCGATATCCTATCCCTAGTGCCCACTTTAAAAACTTAGTGAATGAAATCATTTAAAACATGCTACACTGCCACTAAGGCCGTTAAAGGCACAGGCGCAACAACGTGTGCGCCTCTGTAGTGGGTGACCGGCTTTAAGCCAGGAAGTTTAAATCATTATTATAATTCCATGCTCGTACACTCAATGGCAGTGAACGCTTGTACTAAGCATCTAGGCCAACAAAGTGCCGGCCGGCAAGGTAGCCACTTCGCTTAGTCATGTGTTACTGCAGTGGCAATGCTTGGAGCTAGTGCGGCTGCAATGCCTCTCCACAGCGGATCACAACCGGTCACAGTTGCACCCTGGCTCCTTAAGGTCATTGCGACTTGATGAATGAGCTTGAGAACAGTGTAGTTGCAGCACTTCTGCTTGATTAACATTAAACTCACCTTGATTGCCACAATTTTTACACGGATTCGCCAGCTCCCCTGCAAGCGTAGCAAACTGATGAACGATCTCACCATGGCCCAGTGGCCAGCTCCGTACTTCTGCACCAGCTGCAGCAGCGTGCAGTCCTCATCCGAAGTGAACGGCCCCAAGACAAACTGCTGGGCAAAGTTGTCCATGTAGCGATCCCTGCACTGGCCGTGTGTACGACCTGGCACCATGCTTGCCACCTGAAATGTGGCCAGGACACTGGTTAATTAAGAGTGCACTTCAGAATGGTGAACTGATGGGCTTCGATAGAGCGTAACCGTGTGTTCATGATGGTCATAACTCGAAAGGACGCCAGGATTTTGTGCGAATTATCAGAGAACTCATACATATGACTAGGGGAAACATAAAAACTCGTGTAGCGTTTGTTGTTTTTTATTTCTCAGGGTTACAGCAATGTCGCAATCAGCTCTGAATGATTGCATGTAAATGTTTTAGACATTAGGGGTTGCAGTAGTACTTATTATTATGCAGCACTTGCAATTGTGAATAATTAAAGACAAAAGACATGCTGTGTCCCACAACTGCTTGTTGCTCCTAACCAGAGAGCTTTTTTGCATTACGCATGTGTACTGTGGCAAGAGCGACTTATAACAGTGTTCAGTACGCAATACACTAAGAACAAACTTCCTTTTTGCAGTGCGGCTGTTCCAGAGCTTGGCTGGGCGATTAGCCTCAAACTCGAGACTTAGCTGCAGTTTGGCACAATTTCCATTATTGCTATAAAAGAGGGCATAATAAATCTCATTTGGCACAGGAGTGGAATCGCCACTATCGTTGGGATTCTACAGTACACACAGGGCAAGCGAACCGGCAGTGCCCACCGGTCCACAGCAAAATTAAGGGAAACAAGTGGCTAACCTTGGACCAGCTAACGTCCCCGTACAGCTTCACAGCGACAAGCAGCATGACATCTTCCTGCGCTGACCAGCGGCCCCGCTGCATGTTCGGATACAGGGACCAGTGGTAGCGGTTTATCAGCTGCTTCTTAGACCGGCAGTCCATATAGTGACACACCTGCAAGAGCGAATGTGCGAAAACAATCGAGGCTTGCCCTATCGAAACAGCAGCCGAGGCTGCGCCTGCCGACAAAAAATGGAGCCGAAGAGCAGTCCAACACCACCAAACGTGGCAGACACGGCAGTGGGACCGCTATTTGACTCCTTGATGCAGACCTAAAAGCAGGCACAAGCAAGAGATTCGGCCCACTTAAAAAGCATGATTTTACCAGTGTCAAAAATACATCTGCGCACTGTGCAGTCTGAACTGGCACATGGACAAGGCCAGCTCGTCAACAGGACTACACTCAATCAATCAATCAATAAGGATTTATTTTCAGCTTCAAAGACAATCGATGGAGCTTGGTGGGTAAAGAAAAAAAGTCTTAGATCAAGCTTGACAGGGTGTGTAACAACGGGCTTGGCAAATGTGGCAAACGGAGTGCAGTCAACTGCAGATTTTTTGGACCCTCTAAGCAGCGAAAAACTCCGAAAATTCGGGCAGCCCGAAAAAACGAATGCAAGCAAAAAAAACACATTATTTTACTGATAATTTTCAATGCAAGCAAAAAAAAAAAACGCACCATTTCGCTATTATTTCTCAATGCAAGCGAAAAACGCACCATTTCATTGATATTTCACGGATCAAGAGGGTCAAGGTCGAAGTACCAGACTTCCGGAACTCTGCCGAAGCATCAGTGGGGTGGCTCTGAAAAGAGCTGTTAAAAAAAATGCATGCAGCTGACCGCGGGTGCCGTCAGGGCAGCCGGTGTTAGAGCTGCAGTGGCTTGAAAAACTTGATCCTTCTTTGAACGACGTTCCACTTGCATGTGATCACATTCGCCTCGATCTGAGCAAGGGTCATGTCATCACTGTACATCGATGACAGCGTCATCAATGCTCGCATCAATTCGGCGGTCGTTGGTGGCGCAGGCGTTGGTTCCTCATTTTCGACATCGGAGTCGTCTGAATCCGCCATAACCTGACTGACTATTTCGTCGTCGGTTAGCTCTGCGCAGAAGTCGAGCTCGTCAGCGTCGACGAACCACTCAAAAGTTATTTCCGTGGGCATGGAAGCACCAGCAGGGCGGAGATCGTTGATAATATCATCCATGAGAGGCACAAGTCAGTCACGCTGTCGCTTTCTTCAGGCAAGTCTGCAGCCTTTGTGTCAAATACGAAGCCCGTGTGCGAAAGCAGTTGCGAAGTGTGTCTTGCTTTACCGCCTTCCATGCGTCCGCAAGCATTTCGACAGCAGACCGAAGGTCAATGCTGTAGCCTTCCCCACTTTCCGAGCACAGCACCACGCGGTTGAGTATACGTGAACGGTACAAAAGACTCAGATTACGGGTAACGCCTTGGTCCATCGGTTGGAGGATCGCAGTCGTGTTGGGCGGCATGAATTCCAACTGGATAGCCTTCAAGTTATTGATGTGACCATGAGCAACGCAGTTGTCAACGAAGAGCAGAACACTTGTGTTTTGTTGTTCAAACTTCTGTCCAACCTGCGGACGTAACTCTTGAACAACTGCTGCGTTACCCATGCCTTTTTGTTGGCTTCGTATAACCCTGGCAGCATTGCACCTTTAAAACACCTCAGGCTCTTGGACTTCCCGATTACTAACAAAGGAAGTTTCTTGGTGCCAAACATGTTGCTGCCACCAAGAACGGCCAGCCATTCTTTGCTATGCTTGCCACCATGGCATGCGTCACCAGCAAAAGCGAGTGTTCTTTCCGGCAGCAGCTTGTAAAACAAGCCAGTTTCGTCGCAGTAAAAAAAGTTGTCAGCAGAGAACTGCTGCAACAAAGACTGGAGTTTTCCGCAATAACTGCACTGTCGACGGCGCCGCTTTCGCCACACATCTTGAACTTGAGGTCATTCCGATGCTTAAAATTTCTCAGCCATCCATCACTGAACTTAAAATCCGTGATGTCCATTCGAAGCGCGAGAGTTTCTACTTTTTGTTTCAAGATGCAGCTCTGAGACTGGAAACCGCTTGGCAATCATTGAATTAAGCCACACGACCAGAGCGTCCTCAAGCTTTGGATGAACACCTCGGCTTGCATTCATCTTTTGGGCACCAGACGGTTTTTCGGCCGCTTCCAAGATCTTGTCTTTGTTCCTCAGGAAATCGGAAACTGTTTGCTTGGAAATGCCGAACTCCTTGCTCACTTCAGCCTGCGATCGGCCACTCTTCACTAACTTAATAATGGCGGCTTTCTTCTCCATCGTTAACCGACGGTACTGTTTTGCGCGCTTCGATGCCATCGGCGAGGACGACGAAGGCGGAGTGGGAGCCATCGCAGGCAAGCGAAATCCTCCCGATGTTAACAAAGGAGTTTGCTGACGAGCGTCGAAGCACCTAGGCTTAGCATTGCAGAGCACACTTCACACAATCGCACAACCACGCACTAGGCTAGCCAAACACCATGTGGGTTGCGTAAACAAAACAGCGCGACGGTGCCTCTGGTACTCTGGAGGTGACACTGGTAAACCACGGAGGAAGGAACCTCCGTGCTGGTACAGTGTCTAGAATAGGGGAAGTGTGCAGACCGCGCCGCCGGCTCTGAGGCCGCTCCGCGATGCATCGAAAAGAGAACTCTAGGAGGCGCTGACACCCGCTTACACGTCCGCTCGCCGTGTAGTCGTCTGCTTGTCGCGCAGCTAATCGGCCGTTATTTAGCACCGTGCGTTTAAATTCCACTGTCTTCATTCTGCTACGTGCACATGTAATTGCATCTCCATTTGCCAGCTATGATTGTTGGGCCAGTGTGAATTAAGAATGTCGGAAAGCAATGTTTTTTTTTTTTTGTCGTGACTTGTTGAAACAGATCGCTTTTGGATCTCGCGCTTTTATTTTTTAATCGCGGTTTCTATAACTTGTGGACACGGCAACAATTTCAGTCCAAATTTTAATCGCAGACGCTATCAAGCTTCTGGTTCATCCAAAGATCCATAGATTGTAGTGCCGAAATCGAAGGTGACGGTGCTTGCCGAGCACGCGGCGTTCGAGAATGAGTGATTAAAATGTGCTCTTGTTATAGCTGCACCTTCGTTTGCATGCTTTTTTTTTTGCTTGAAGTGTTTATTCGGTTGTTCTTCTTTTGTGCGCTAAACGCAAGCCTCTGCTGCAAAAATATTTTACTCCACAAATGAGAGGCAATGAAACATCGAATGAATTGCGAAATTGCAGTCTGAACTGTTTTTTTTTTCAATTTAGAACAAACCAGGGGCGTAGCCAGCGTGTGGCACTCCGGGCCCGTGAACCCCCTCACCATCCGAAATTTTTTGGAGCCCGTTCCTGCGTTGAGCGGCGTCGCCGTTGGCGATGTAACCGATGGACATGAAAAAAAAAATAGATGAAAAGGAGAAAATAATACCGAGGCTGGAATGAGATTTGAACCCAGGCCCTCTGCGTGGCAGTCCAGTATACTACTACAGAGCCACGCTGGGTTTTGTTTTCTTTATTGGCCGTTTTGACTTATAACAAACACAAAAGAAAAATATATTCACAATAAAACAATCGGATGAAAAAAAATCAGTCTTGAGAGCTAAACAGAGAAAAAGAAAAAGACGAAAGCCTGAAACGCGTTCACGAAAAAGACTCTATACAGGCATGGTGTAGAGCAAGGAGTCGTATTAGATAACAACCAGTGATCACACAATGCTAATTGCGCAACGAGTGTGTGGTATAATGCTTCCCACCCAACTCAATGTGCTCAGCCATAATTCTTCATCGTCCTCGGCCACATGCACCTTCAATAAAGGGTACAGAACACTTCACAGATGTGTAGCGGATACCTCGCTCATCCGCTGAAAGAAGAATAATGGCGTGGTGAGTGCCGTCTTTCTTCACAAAAATTATGATTTATGGCTTAGTTGACAGATTGCGGAAAGCCAAAACTTCATACAGAAGTGACCTTTCAAAACGCGAAGCTGCGCTCAAAATTCGCATTAGGCAGTATCGATCATCAGTGAATTTTTCAGATTTAAGTGCACGTTAAAGAACCCCAGGTGGTCGAAATTTCCGGAGCCCTTCACTACGGCGTCTCTCATAATCATATGGTGGTTTTCGGACGTTAAACCCCACAAATCAATCAGTGAATTTTTCGCCATAGCATACAGAGCACAAAGTGACACTCGAACACATTGGCCAGCCCGGCCCACACTTCAGATAAAAAGGGTGCCCCCCCCCCCGATAACATTTCTGGCTACGCCCCTTGGAACAAACATATTACACACTGTAAAAAAAAGGACAAGAGCAAGCACACTAAAGGTCCAACAAGAGTCTCTGACATTCAAGTCGTTCTTCTAAGTTTCAAGTGCTTCCTTCTTTCGCTCGCTGAAGCTCGTTCTCTGTTGAGGGACTTAGTAAAAAAATGAAGCCTGGTCAGAAGAAAAAACTTGATCACGTTGTTTGTCAGCTCGTCTTGATGTGTGTGACACCCAACGCGGGGAACATTCTTCATGATCTGCAAAACTTCAGTCATGCTGTCTCGCTGAAGATTGTTCCAGCTGAACCACATCGTAAAAACATCTTCCAAAGCTTCAATAAATGCAAAGAACTCGACGGAAGGGTACAGAAGACCTCCTTGGTCGCAGAAATTCGTAAACGAAGAAAGACCTTCAACTGCGTCTTTAGCGGATGTTAAGAGCAGGTCAAAACATTCCCGACACTTCGTTGCCATCACCTTTTTCCGGGCCACATATCCGGCCAGGTAATACGTTAACCTGGCATCACTTGTCTGCTTTGGGTAGACATGATCGGAAAGTTCAGATTGCTCAAAGACACTCGAAGCCTCATCAAGTTTTCCCTCATCAAGTAGGGTGTCCACATGGTTGGCGGCTGCGTCCACTCCGACAAGGGACGTGAGGGCACCTCCTGCACAGTTTCCTGTGTCCAGCGCTTTGCATAAGTTATAAAAACTTAAGCAGTTAACTGCTGTTAAGAACTGGGATGAGGTGGGGTGGTCATTACAGCCGGAAAACTGCCGAATAATGCCAAACAGCTTTTCGATGGGGTCTTGGCTCAGACGTGAGGTTAGCAAATACTTGTATCCGACACGTTCAGTGAGATATTCAAAAAGCTGTAGGGTCCCTTTTATCGTGACCCGAAGGCCTTCAGCAGTGCTGCGTGACAGAAAGCCTGCCTTTGTGGGCCCTGTGTTGGCTTCCCACCTATTAATGTAATCCAGGGCATTTTGCAGCACTTTTACTCCTTCGGAGTTTTTTCTCAGTGCTGCTGTAGGCACTCTTGAGGTCATTACAGAAATCAATTTCTGCATAAAGGTGATGAACTTTTCTGTTTCCCTTACATATGAACATGACTTAGAAATTTGCTCTCGGTACAAAAACAGACCACGCAGCACTTCGGCACTGAAGAGGTGAAAAGCATAGTTGACCTTCATCTTTTCGAAATTATTCGGATTCAGGTGAACATGTGTGATCTTGGGCATTGCCTTAAGTGTTGTTGCACACTTGTCCAATTGGTAGGCAGCTCTGATTGGTCGCACATCAACGTGACCTGCTGGAGTTTTGTAGCCCCCTTTTATGAAGCCATTTCTCACACATTTAACTAGATGGGGAAAGTCTGAAAGGAAGAACAGACGTCTACTATCGTCAGCAGGGTGCTGTACTGAGGGCGTGACAGCTGCAGCCGTACCGGATATGCCAAACTGATGCCACATTGCACGGTTCCAGGATGCCCCGTCGCAAGTGACATAATCAACTCTAAGCCCTGCTTTTTCGGCCAAAACGACCGCTTCCAAAATAATCTTGGAGAGTAAATGGGCTTTTACATTTCCCCTCGATGCAAAAACACCTAAAATTTGATGCCAGGACCCGGACAAGGGTTGAAACATTACAATCATTCCATGGTCACACGGCACACTCTTGTCAAGTTCAGAAGTAAATGCACCAAGGTCCACAAAGCCATCAATTTTTCCAGTACCTGGTGCCACTCCAAAGTTTTCGGCAAGTTTCATCTCGTCTATTATCAGACCGCCGTGACGCTGAAACTCATCCATTCTTTCAGTTTTTTTTGCAATTCCAGAGAGAACTGAGGAGTTGAAACCGAAGCTGCTCTCATACTTCTTCATGAAATTCTTGAGGCAAGTGCGGCTGGGAAGCATGAGAATCTTTTCTCGGCGTACGTGCTCGTACAGTCTTGGGCTCTTAATACGCATTATGACACATTCCAGAATCCACTCAGAACTGTAGCACATGCCTTTAGGTGATTTTCGGCTTGCAGCGGCAAAACATTGAAGAATGGCAGCTTTTTGTTTAGGGGGAAGGCTGTCAATCTTTTTCAGAAGTACCTCTTCCTCAATCTTCTCATTTTCTGCTTTCATTTGCGAAATGATTTCGTCTAACGCTTTCACTTTATCCTTCAAGCGCCGCACAGCTTGCATTTTCGTTTTCATCTTTCGAGAAACATTTGTTTTTGACTTGGTTTTTTTTCTCCGACACCTTTGGTTGGTGAGGATTCTCCGAAGATATTTGCAGGCTACACAGCGCTCAAGTGAGGTACCTGCGCACTTTTTGTTGTACAGGCTCCCATTCCATACTGTCAAGTTGGAGTTAGAGCTTGCGAACGGGAACTCTTCAAGAAATCCTGCCCCTGAACATACATGCATACCATCGACAGCCTTGAGAACGGAAGCTGGGCCGCCAGGCTCGTCCAGATCAAGTTTCACTCCGCGCACAAACACTTCATGCGCCACACTATCGTCGGTCACAGTAAACAACACAAGCTTCTCAGCGCACAGGAGACCCATGTCTGGCCCCGGTGAACACACACTGTACGCGACCTTCAATGGCACACCACCGAACACGTGCTTTCCCCAGCTGTCTGACGGCAGGGCAACGTCCTTGTGGTTGAAAGGAACTTGAGGCTCAGAAGGCACTGTCGCAGACTCATCTGGCTCCTCACCTAGCAGTGGCTGTAGCACCTGGCTGAGCCGTTGCCGCTTTTCTGGCAGATCAAGCGGTGGGCACAACCTCTCCTTGGGATTTCTTTTCCTGGGAACGGGCTTTGATAAGTAGGCAGGCACATTGGGAAAGATCGTGGGTACGGCGCCAGGCAGAAGGACCGGTCGCGTTCTCTCAAGGCGTACAGTTTTCCCGTCAATAATATGTTCAAAGTGTCGTGATACAAACTGTTTGTCGAAATGAAGCTCGCAGACAGCTGCGTTGGACTCAAGCGGCTTATCTGCTCTTGGAATGTTGCGCTGCCACTGTTGAAATACGTCCGCTTCTTTGGGCACGCCGAACAACGAGACTTTTTCTTTGCACGACTTGTACCCGCTCTTGCAACCGGGTACAAAACAGTGACTCTGTCGTCGGCTCATCACTGCTTCTCAAGGCATCATTTAAATGAAGAAAATAACACGAAAGGCACGCACAACGCACGCAGTCCAGCATGCACACATGTGCTTCTCGTGGCGGCCTGACGTGTAAGCGGGAGAGCGCGCCACCTAGCGGATACATCGCCAAGCTGCCTCAAGGGTTCCCATACGCGCCGCTTGGCGGTAATCACACTTCAAATATTCTAGGCACTGTAGTGCTGGTAAACATTCAAGATAGCCAGCGTGGCCAGGCCAAATCGGTGTGTGACGGTTAGTTCTAGTTCGAAGTGGTGAAACGCTTCGCGAAAGCGCTGCGTGGGAAGCCAGAGCCGCACGAGCACAAGCGCTAAAGAAAAAGGAATTTTATTGGTGCCAAAAACTTTTCGAGTGGACAGTTTTGATTGTCAGCGAAGCACTCTTGCATGATAAACACGGCCAGTGTTAGAAATCTCTGAGGCCGTGTACGTTTCTTCGCTAACGATCAACAGGTCCAAGCAACAGATGCCGGCACAGTAGACCGGCGCGCTCATTTATGCGATCGTAATCGTGTGTGACAAAGTTGTGGTGGTTTCCACTGGAGGTCAGTAATGGTTTCCGACCTTCCGTCGCGTCAAAAAGTCGGGAAAATCGGACTCCGGGGGGTTCGAGTGTCCGAAATTTCAGACTTCCTTATATATTGATTCCATGGGGTTCGTGGTGGTGCCGCGAAGATGTCCGTATTATCGGGCATGTCTGAAAATTCAGGTGTCCGAAAAATCGGCAGTTGACTGTATGGACTAAGGCAAAAAACGGGTACATGGCAGTTCTCTTCACTGGAACAACATAAATCAGCTAATAAAAAAAGAAAATGTACATACAAAACAACAAATAATCTAATAAAATGCACATGGCAGTTCCTTTCACTGGAACAACATAAATGAGCTAAGAAAACTGAAAAATGTACACACAAAAAACATAAATGATCTAATACAATGCACACGGCAGTTCTCTTCACTGGAACAACATAAATGCGCTAATAAAACTGAGAAATGCACACACGAAAAAAAAATGAATAAAGCGCGCATGGCAGTTCTGTCCATTGGAACAACATAAAGCTGTATTAGAACAGTTCCATACTACAAACAAAAAAAGTTTGTTATACAGTAATACCTCATTAATTGGAACTCAGTTATTTCAAAATCCCACGTATTTCGAAACACTTCGGTGGTCCCGTACTTCTCAATCTAAATGTGAGCAGATAACTTGAAGCGGCGGTCAGGACCAGTCTGGTTAATTCGAAAACTTTGGGTGCCATGTGCCCATTCCCGATTTCGCTGCGAATCTTCGGAAAGGACGGCCCTTAAGAGCGACAAAGAAATGCAACGAAGCAATACATATGAGTGGCAGCTGAAGCGTCCCAGCTTCGCTACTTCCAGCTCAAAAAAAAAAAAAAAAAAAGAGAGAGAAGAGAGAAAAAAAAAAAAGACAGTTGCGTGGTCAACCGAAATGTGCGCTTGCGGAAAACAACACAAGCTTCACTATAGCACAGTCAGTCATGCATGGGCTTGTCGCTGGGTGCATGGTGTTTATGACAGTACGGCTGAAGAAAAATAATCGCGTAAGGTGTGTTGAATAAAGTGTTTTTATGTATAAAAAACCTGCCAAATTTGGGCGTATAATTATTATTTTGTAAAAACAATTCGGTTGCATTGATTATAACTGTTTGTTTTTTTGCGCTTGCGTCCTTTGACGTTTGGTAAGAGCACTAGTTCGTTACGTTGTCGTGACGCACTTCCCGAGGCCAGGTTTGGCGGAGTGTCCTCTCTTATCTTCGTTCTGTGCTTCCTATACCCTCCATGGAACGCGATATTCGCTCGCAGCGCCGGACGAACGCCTGTGTTTGGGGGCGGTACGAAAACATGGCGGCGCATTGCAGACATGCACTGGGGGACGCCATCTTGATGAGAACTGAGGATCTGAGTGGCGAGAGGGGGGGGGATTTAGCGCCAAATTCAATTGGGATGCACCAGCAAGCCAAATTGAGCGAGTGGAAGGTATTCAGATGGCGAGCACGCGACCTTCTTCCTGTTGCGCAACCCGCCACATGATGAAAACGGCCATCATTGCGTTCTGATTGATGGTCTGCCCATCCACCTATTTGTGCACTACTTAGTCTAAGTAAGACGTTTTTGTTTACGTGTACACATAAATTAGACAAGAATAAAGAGCAGAGTTTGTTTGCATGTTTTATTGCCTAAACGTACGGTTTATGCAGTACAAATACAACTTGAATGTTTTACGTTTTTGGTCGCATACAAAAGTGGACCGCACATGCCAGCATGCTAATAACCTAGTATCAATCCAGTGCACATCACCGCACATACGTATATACAAAGACAAAAGAAAAACAGTAATAACTATACACAAGTTCACAGCACGTATCCCGATATAAAATCATCCCATGAGTGGGACAAGATACAACGGCAAACCGCACACTTAGGATGCAAGAGGAAATGATACAAAAACCATAAGGTACCGGAGTTAGACATTTCTACATTTTCTATTCAGCATCAGGTTTCTTTATAAAAGCTTAAGCAAAAATTTACAAAATACTGAAGCCACTATAGAGTGTTCTCATAAAATAACACGAAGGGTTTATGCTTTCTTCAGCGTAACATACCTATATTGCTTAATGAAAAAAACAAAAACAAAATACAAGCAGATAAATAGTACACACACATGTCCGCTTCAGAGGCAGAAAATGGTGAGCTCAACTATAGAAGTAGCGGTGACTCAAAAATATGGAAGTAGCGCCTACTTTTGCGCATATGTGTGTCTTTTTGTCGTCTGTGTTTTCTGAGCGCTCAGTTTTTCAAGACCTCAAATATGCAAACAAATCCTAAAAGTTACAAAAACTTCCGCATTTTTCGTGCTGCAGCAGATTTTCTGGTGCGTTGTTTAGCCAAGGAGATGTTCACGAAGCGAATATGCCACAACAGGCGAATCCTTGCAAAGAGGTGCACAAAGGCTTTCTTGCATTCTTCAGAGCAGAATTTTTGCCTTCCCATACAACTGTGCAAAATGCCTGCCAAAACTCCACTCACATTAGGTAGGTGCGCCACAACACCGATATATTCCAAAAAGCAAGCTTCCATGGCCTTAATATCCTGAAAGCAATCGTCAGAAAACATTGTTACATTGCCAAATAAATCTGAGGAGATGTTGCTTGCCTTAAACATAGCAAAATACTGGTGTGATGCACAAAGCTGGCGGTCGGCATTCTTCAAAAGGGTGTTGCACACACAGTGTGGAGGCCTATGCAACAAAAATTGCCGTACGAGATAGCCCCCAACATAGTAGAGAACGTTATCCTCTACTATATCATGGCTAACGGGCTGTTCCTCATCAGGAAGCATATCGACTGTTGGTGCTGCATCACAAGTAGTAGGAAGCGAATGAGGTGGCTCTGACATTTGTGCCAACACAGTGCTGCGATCCTGTTCACAGTTTCCTTCTGGAAAAAGGGCAACCAGTTTGCCAACAGAAATGTGTTTCAGACCTGATGTGAACTGAAGCACATTTGGGTTGCCATTGCAGCAATGCTTTAACCTAAGAAGCCCGAAAAGGTTCTCCAGGGGGTCCTGCTGTAGCCAGCGAGTCAAGAGAACACGAAAATCAAAATCTTGGAAGAGGTCGTCCCAGAGGAGAAGGGTAGCCTTTAAGGTGACCTTCCATGCCTCAACTGTGTGTGGTTGCCGAGGCCCGTCAAATTTCCACCTTTCAACCCACGACAGGCACTCCCGCAAAAAGGCTAGGTGTTCGGACCCTTCCGAAATTGCATAACGTAACTTGTCATTGGCTTTTTTTACAGAAGAGCTATTCAGACAGTCGAATAACTTATCTATCTTCTCGAGAAAATCAGCTGTTGGTTTGGTGGATGCCGGCAACACGCCAAGAGCAATGAATACATCAATGGCCACTGAGACCGATTCGCTCATCACCTGGCTGGCATATTTAACTTTCATGTTATTGAAAGGCTTCCGGTAAATGTGGTTGTCGGTTAGTTTCTTCGCCAATTTGAGTTTGAGAGGATGCGAGCTTTCGTATAGTTGCGTGATGAAAGACCAATCCACAATTTCTTGCCCGATATGGAGCTTGTGAGGTGCGCGGAGATTATTCCTTGTGCATTTAAGTGTGGTGTGTCATATAGGAAATAAATCTTGCGGCTTTCAAGCACAAAAAACGGCTCTTCAGGCGTCACACCTAGCTTACTTGCCAAAGTGATGTTGCTTCCCCCCTGGTCGCAGATGAGCGCCTTCACAAACAACCGGGCTCCCTGCAGCTGCTTGATTAATGTTATGATCAGATGATGAAGAGTATCTGCGGGCGTTTTGGTCCTTGATACTAAGTAAGCAACAGGCTGAATCCACGTTTTTGAAATGCCTGCCACAAGTATCAGGAGCGCTGAATTTGCCACGGCTGGTGTTCTTTGCCTACCGTCATCGGAGAATCCCATCACAATGTCATGCTTTGCATCATACTGCAGATGTTCCTTCAAGGACATTTCGTTAAATATTAATGTGCACGCACGATCTGTTAAATGCCTATTTCGGGTAGCTTCTTCGAGGGCTTCAATAGCGGTTGAAATAACTCCGGGAGTCATCGGAATATTTGATAACCACTGCTTTAGCGACCTCACAGTTGGCATGTCAAGCAGTCTTGACAGATGTCTGTACGCTTTCGGACCATGAAAGTATAAGTTTAAAGCGAACTGGCGGTGCTCGGGCGACCACCCCCGTCCTCTACGTTTCACGCCATTAATTTTAACTTGAGTCTCAAGCAATCTAAAGAATGTCTTGCGGACGTAGGGCCTGATAGCATTCAACGCCTCGGACTGGGAAAGCTTTTTAACCTTTCTCTTGCCAATTCTTGACAGTGCCTTCCGAAGCCTTGAATTTATCTTCTCCAGGTTCTTCATTTTTCTGGCTGTCCGGGGTGAGCACCTAGAAGGCTTGTGTTGTCGACCCGCTGGATTGGAACCTGAAAGATTTAGAAAAAAAGCTCATTTATACTGTGTTTTTGTGAAAGCTGACCATGATCTTTAAACCTAGTAAAAGTTCTAGCGGCTTTTAGAATTGAAGTGATTACTTCCATGAGTAATCAGTTGGTCATATTTAGTTCTCGATCCTTCACTTATTCAAACTTGGGGCATTGGGAACAGGCCTCTGATAAGCACACTGCTGGGCATTGAGCCTACTAATGGCATGTATAAGCATCGTGGGCAACATGAAGCGTCAACTAATTTTTCCTAATCATTAGCATACTCCTTGTTAACAAACATTATTGGGTATACGTTTAAAATGGTATGTTTAGGAAAAAAACAACGAATTCATAGTCTTCTTTAAAAAACACTAATCCCTCTTATAATAATAATATCTGGGGTTTAACGTTCCAAAACCACGATATGATTATGAGGGACGCCGTAGTGGAGGGCTCCGGAAATTTCGACCACCTGGGGTTCTTTAACGTGCACCTAAATATAAGCACATGGGCCTCAAACATTTTTGCCTCCATCGAAAATGCTGCCGCTGCGGCCGGGATTTGATCCAGCGACCTGCGGGTCAGCAGTCGAGCGCCATAACTACTAGACCACTGCGGCGGGGCACTAATCCCTCTTGGGAGGCAACAAACAAGCAAGAAAGGGATCGGACAAGCACTCGTCTCGTCCTGCCTTTCGGTATACATCGCTCTGGTTCTCGTACCCTAGCAATGAACTAGCTCGCCCAGCTGACACCCTAGTGCACTTTAGGATCTGTTAAATGGTACGTGACATTAAAACGATAGCTGCAGGGCATTAATTTATCTGGAATAGTTTTAAAGAGCTTAGAGAGCAATACAATCTGCGTACATGAGGGCTCAGTCTGTTGAACTTCTTCATCGGCGCTGTAAGCGGGCATTGCAGTGGTATTCGCGGGCCGACGAGAGCCTGTGAAGAGAAATTGGCGGAGCACAGATTTCAGCGTGACATACACACAGCTGGTATTAGGCGTCACATTAGATATTTGCAATTACAATCACTCAGGGCGTTTTCTCACTATTAATTGGTCTCCTCGCGTATTATGTTTCAGTACGAGTAATAAAAAAAGTGTAAACACACAAAAAGAGAACGCTACGTGTCACTCACTAAATATATGGGTGTCCCAACTATCCTAAACCAATATTTTAAAAATCTTAATGCGATGTGCCTAGAACAGGTTAACATCGTGGTGCCCGTGATGACCTAGCGCGTAACCGAATTCTTGCCAATTACACTTATTTGGCCCATTGAAAATAAAAGTAATTTTGTAATAATAAAGCTGATAAAGATAAAGTACCTTTTGGATTCTTAATTTTAAGAGCGACTTTGAACTAGGGTGTCGTAGAATATATATATATATTTAAAAGGCCAGTTCTGTTGCTCCCACTGTCAGAGCTATCGCGCAATTGTTTTAACAGCGACACCAAGTTGGCCGCTACTCACTCGCCATGTGCGAAATAGCTGATAACGCGCCACATGGAGTACTCTCTCAAATTATGAGGTCATTTTCGCCTTTTCCTGTAAAACTCTACACCACAGGTAAAATAGCAGGGACAACTGAATCAGAATCGAGGAGGTTACATGTAGAGCGTTCTGAGTGAGGCATTTGCTCTAAATTTAACGATTGTGAAGCCGGCAAATTTTTTACTTAGCTAGTTATATCTACCAGCAAAATCATGCCGGCGAATCCATGGATGCTGTGTACACCATGCATTGGTATTGTTGGTGTAATCTGCGCGAGAATCTTAAAAATACTGAGTCATGATAACTCGGACAGGTACACATATTGAGTATTAAGACATTTCTGTAAATAGATGTAGAGGCATGAAAGTTTGTGCTGTTGTATGATCACTTTACAGTATTCCCACCTGGACTTTGGACGTGTGTCTGCCCATCGCCAAAGATGCAAACTGTTGGCACAGCACATCTTAGCAGCCCTGTCTGTCCAGGGTCTGCGTAGTCTCTGCTGGTGAAATGGGCAGAGCACAGGCGGTAGCTGCTGTAGATCTGACGAGGTGGTAAATGAGCCAGGTCCTGCCGTCTCGCATACTGAAGCCAAGCGCGAGAGCTGGAAAATCAATGTGTGCGTGTGTAGTATTTGGGTTAGAATGAATTTATTTCTGTTTTCAGACGTAGATGGATAGCTTTGAGTGAAAACTGGCATCTCTATTCGAAGTAAGCGTTATTTGATACATTTCTCATCTTCCTTTCTTAATTGAATTTTTGTAACCAAGACGACTTGTGATAGCAATCCTGAAAGCAAACTTTAAAATAAAATCTGTCTTTATTATTAAGAGACGCGGATACATGCTTCTACTTGCGTGATAGTAATGTTTGGTGGCAACGACCCCAGCTTTCCTCCTAATTCAAAATATATTTTTGCAGACAATAGCAATCATCCCACACCAAAATCTCTAAACAACTATTCGTACATATATACCCTCGCGCACTGCGTATTCCTCGGGTATTTCTCGTGCCCTGCTGCAAATCTTTCATAAAAACCTTATTAAAACCGGTAATAAATTAGTAGAACACGTAAGTTTACATTGTCCAATTATTTATGGGCTTTTAGCTGCAATTGCATTCTTGTAAATATATCGTAATTGTACTTAAGGCTGAAACTGAAAACATGAAATAGAAGTATACATTATAAATTATTACTTTATAAATTTATTGCTAAATTCCTCTGCAATATGCCGTGGATTTACGCGAGGCCAAAATGAAAACACACAATTGAAACGCAATAATGTAATAACATCCGTCTAAACTCGCAAGTGTAATAATTTATGTACTCAGTACTTAATTAACATAGTACTAACAACACATGCTATGAACGTATATGGACCCTCCCTTATAGCCAAAAGATTATGGGAATCACCTTCCTCCAGCTATGGACATAAATAGGCTGATAATATTCAAGAATAATAATAACGCATGCAACGAGAACAGACTGAACGCAGGCAATCAAAAGGTAATAAAAACAGTGCGGATAAGCTTACACTGTTCTATTAGTTACTGTATATGCTGCTACAGTACATTTGTGCCATGCCTTGCATTGCCTTAAGCCAAAGTGCAACATCGAAATGCAATGCACGATCGAAACGCATTAAATTGAAAACGCAAGTATAAACAATCGTGCGTAGCAAATGTATTCGCTGGAATAATTTCCAGATGCTCTACCGTGCATGTCATGTATAATTGAAGCCGAAAAGCAATCAGAATGTAATGAATAAATCATGTACGTGTAGCTCAATTAAATTACACAGCTACTGCAGCAACCGCATCCTGATATGCCGTGGAAGTGTAGAAAGACAAAACGAGCAGCATGCAGATCGTACCTTTCGTCTGCCGGGATCCGAAAGAATTTTATGCCGGTGTGTCGTGAAGAATTCCGACACCACTCAGCGCAGCACGATTTGTGATGACGGCGAGAATCCATGGATGCGTCTGTTTGGCTGAATCTTGCATGGGTTTCGCTAAAACAAACTTTACAGCGGTAAAAGCGGCCTTCGGGACACCGCAGGCTGTAGCATACATGGGCGCGCGAAAAGAAACGCCCCCTTTTCGCCGTGAGAGATAGGACGGCTGCGCAGTTCCCGTTTTCCACTTCGGGTGGCGCTCTTATTTTTGCAATCTCGAACTGCAACCTTTAGGTTCACTTGTGTAGTAAAAACTCCGGAGTTAATGAGTAACCTAGTAATAACTATAAAATAGAACAAGAACGTTCATTTAGGTAGTACAGCTCTCAAACGTTAGGATCGCTGCGGTCTCGGGACACAAAAACCGCGAAGTTTCACCGCCCAGGTTCATTCGACAACATTTTGTGGTTGTGGTCGGTGGAGTCATTGTCTGTGTCAACGTAATCGACGCGGGTCTCTAGCGCTCTGTGACAAAGCAACGCAACACTCGGCTGTGAGTACCAGTGCCTCTTACTTCATTGCATGTGCGCAGTAATGCCCAAGTGTTGAGAAAATGTGGTCACTTACCTTTCGAAATGGCGAGGGCCTATGTGAACATGTAGCGAGGGCCTATGTGCACGTGGGATGGACGCATCAGCAATCCGGCTGCAGTCCCTAAATGTAGCGAAACGTTTTCTCGGGCTTGTAGGGGGGGGGGGGGGTCGCCGAGCTGAGCAGACGTGCTGCGAATGAGCTTCGCAGTTTTCGCTAATTGTGCCGCCCTATTCTCCGTTTCATAAACCATGTGCAACGCTGTCAAAGCTAGCGCTCTTGTTTGCGCTGTGTAGTGCCGCGACGAAAAAGTAGTGCGTCGCTTGGGGTGTACGAGAATCAATACATGCTTCTCGGGAAACTTCTAAGCATACATATTTGTCATCATGTTAAAAAAACAAACGCCTGTGTTGTCGGATAAACAATCCAAATATGCGAGTTGGTAATTTATGTTTGTCGCTTTCGTATCAGGTTTTCGCTCTCCGCGCCGCCGTTTTTTTTTTTACTTGTTGTGGCACAACTGCTTCGAAAAAATGCTACCTAATCTATGAATTAACGTCATCTTACACGCAGCACTCGCTCACATCAACGAGGTAAACCGACAATGCGGTATGATCGCGACAAAATCGCCATGCTGGTCAAACCTCGGTGCCAGCTCAGCAGGTGCCGGCCCTCACAAGGGAACACGGTATGCTACAAATGAATAGATACGTGCAGTTCACTTCCGCGTGCAAGTGAGTTGAAGTTACTGAAAAAAAAAAAAACGAGATTTCGAATTGAACTCGCTAAAATTATAAAAAAAATGGCACCACGTGGATTCGAACCCATGCACTTCAAAACTACGGTGAACTCTCCGGAGCGACGCGTCAGACCACTCGACTACGAAACCGCTTTTTTTTTTCTTTATTGTCGACTACGAAACCGCGCGGAGCAACATGTGTTTTCTTTACGGACAACTTGCCTAGCCTTCTCAGCGTTGCACCTGATCTATGAAACGGAGTATAATTGCTTCCTGGAAATCATCACTGTAGTGTCCGTGAGCATCCCTGGACTCGATTGATACCATTTTTGGTCCGGTCAACCGGACTTTTCGTCAATTTTCGACGTTTTCTTCACTTGTGCGACGCTAGGCTTAGCGCACCACGCCTAGGCTTAGCACGAGTACGGCCGCGGCGCGCAGCTGCGTCGGCCGCCCGGCCCGACTCTTCATCGCCGAAGATGGCCTCGGCCTCATCGCAGCTCAACGCCGTTTCCCACAACCGTTTCGCGGCCCTTGCTACGGAAGACATGGACTTTTGTGCTGGCGGCAACGACACTACGGCCAACGTTTTTAGATAGCGGCTAGGTTCCTTTTGGCGTTGTATAAGTGGTTGCCAGACTGGAAGGGTGGTTGTTGCCAAATTGCCGCTAAATTTGGCCGAAAAGTTTTCTCCTGTAGTTGTGGCTTCTCCGTAAGAGTTTGATGCTATCCGCGGTGCATTTCTTGGCTGAAAATTTTTCTCTTGTAGTTGTGGCATTTCCATAAAAGTTTGGTGCTGTCCGCGGTGCATTTCGCGAGTGCATGAGCGACGCTGGCCGTTTTAATTGACGGAATGAACCGAGCCTAGCAGAAGTCGCGCGTGGTGCGGCTGTGCAATTAAGAGGCCGTTTTAATTAACGGAAGGAACCGCGCACAACAGAATTCGTTTTATTTAAGGAATGAACCGCGCCTAGCAGAAGTCGAGCGCGGCGCTGCTGCGCAATTAAGAGGCCGTTTTAATTAACGGAATGAACCGCCCATTACAGAAGTCGAGGCGTGTTCTCTTGCTGTGTGCGCAGCTGTGCGATTAAGATATCGCGTCTCAGTATTAGGGATTGTGGGGAACACTGAATAGAGTCACAGGAGGTGATGCGCTGCCCCCCTCCCCCTTACTTTTTTTTTCCTTTCTCAGCTGATCGTGTCGCGTCGACCGCGCGCTACGACGGGACCGCGCGCTACGACGGGACCGCGCGCTATTGGACTGTCGAAGACGCCACCGCTTTGAGCGGCAGTTCGACCTGCAGACAGTCGGGAACAGCACAGAAGCGGCCGCCGACATCCGAGTGATGGGGAATTTGCAAGGACCTCGGCTTAATTATGGTGAACCAGGATGCAGTAAGTCGTCACGTACAATCGCCCCGGCAAAAAAACGAGCAGACCCACACTTCAGGTACAATGGTTGCAGGAAACAGCTAGCTGTCCCAGCTCCGCGGCACATCATGATGCAGGGTAGACAGGGGCAAGGCTCCTTTTTTTGCCTCTCGAGACGTACTTCGTCGTTGCACGTCTCATCGTGAAAGACCCTTTCCTTCGATTAATGGAGGTGATCGCTCGCCTTCCAGACATACATAGCTGTAGCATATCAGACATACCCCGATTAACCAGCCTTGGAACGCTTATTCATCGCATGTATACACGAGTCTGAACGATATGTCTTGTGCTGACACAGCTAGGGGAAGCGTAGCGTCCTCCGTCGTAGCGTGCGGTCGACGCGACACAATCAGCTGAGAGAGAAAAAAGAAAAGTAAGGGGGAGGGGGGCAGCGCATCACCTCCTGCGACTCTATTCAGTTTTCCCCGTAATCCCTAATACTGAGACGCGATATCTTAATCGCACAGCTGCGCACACAGCCAGAGAACGCGCCTCGACTTCTGTAATAGGCGGTTCATACCGTTAATTAAAACAGCCTCTTAATTCTGCTAGGCGCGGTTCATTCCGTTAATTAAAACGGCCTCTCCGTTTTAATTGATTGATGGATGGATCCATCCGTCCGTCCATCCATCCATCCATCCATCCATCCAAATTTTTAGATAAATAATATTTGACATTTTGCCTAAATGGCGATTTCATTCCCCACACCGTTCACCCTAATCCGAAAAGTATTTCGATGGAGTCACTCTCAGAATGCTTTTCTCACACGACAGCCTTCGGATTCAGCCTTTTGTCTGCCCAGGAACTTCCAGGAACTTTTTATCTGGATTACCAGGCTTCAAAGCTTTTTTTTTTTTTTTTCGTGCTGCTCCTCAGGTGAATAGCGGAACCCATAAAAACATATTTTGTGCATTAGTCAAGTATGAAATGATGCGAGAACAAGACTTTTGAAAGCCAGCGTGAGAAAGACACAATGTAGGCTTCACTTACAGAATTTTAATTGAGTTTAATAGAGCAGCACATTTTAGAAATCTTAATCACAGTAGCAGGAGTGCAGGACCTCTAACTTTAAGCTTTTGAATATATTGGCAAGAAATCTGAATATACGCAATTCTGTGTTATGAATTTGTTTCCACCTATAATTTATACACATTTTAAGAGCTTCTAATTACACAATAGATGAAGAGAGCTTCTTAGATGACTACATGAAAATTTCAAGTAGCTAAAACATTGCTTTCCAAATGCCCATTATGCCTACGCACAGGCCGACAATGCTAAGTGAGTGAAATTAATAATTTGCTCACCATGTATGCCAAAGATCCGCCACATGCTGCGATTCCAGCTGGCCCCGTCACAGGTCACGGAGTCAACATACAAGCCCGCTCGTTCAGCCAGGATGGTGTACTCTACTATGATTTTTGCAAGTATAGCTGCTTGAACATTGCTTTTCGAGGCAAAAACGCCAAGTATTTGTGTCCAACTCGCTAAAAAATGGGCAAGAACAATGATGGTGCAAGATTACCATGTTACTTATGTCATGTGTTTGACGGTAGTCTCTTTTTAAAACAACTTACCGGTGTAGGGTTGAAACAGCACAACCATCCCGTGGTCTGCAAGCACATCCTTGTGGTTACTCGGGGTCCGCCAGCTCGACATTTCGCTTCTGTTGTTTAGGTGCCGGTTCTTGGTCGCAAATGTTTCTCACCTTTCGTTTCACCGCCTTTTTAGGTACAAGATGTGTCGGATAATCTTCGAAGACCGTAGGGACAGCATCGGACTTCAGACGTGGCTTGTCTCGGGCGATTTCGTTGACGACACCGTTCACCGTAGTCTGAAAATATCGTTCGATGTAGCCACTCTCAAAATGTCTTTCACACACGACAGCCTTCGGCGTCAGTCTCCTGTCTGCCCTCTTGATTTTGCTCTCCCATTCTGCAAGCCGTGCTGGGTCCGTCGGTGCGGTGAACAAAGACACCTTTTCCTCGTTCGAACGATATCCGCTCCGGCACAGCGGCACAAAACACGTCCTTTCTTTGCATTGCCGCTTAGCCTTCAACATCTTAGGACGTTGCTGCCCACATTTTGCGACGACGAACTTGACACTACAACAGGTCGAACACTGACAGCTGTCAAACGCTGAGCAAAGCATGGGACGACAGGAGCTTGGCGGCTCTCATGCACCCACTCGTCCGGCAGCGCCACTTGCGGCCACTGCGCGCAGTCATCACGTGCGGGGCCACCCTCTCTCGTACGGAATGCGCGCGCTCCGCGCACTAGCCAGTATATTCTAGGCACTATAGCAACGCCAAAAGGAACCTTGCCTAGATAGCTTCAGTTGGCAAAGCGCGCGGCATTCCACTGGTGTGGGGCGGCTTACCGCAATCGCCAACCAGGCGGTGGCGCTGCGGTAGCGTTAGGATTAACTCTTTCCTTACCGCCAGGAAAAGACCCGTTGTCATGTGGTGCAGAAAAAAAAGTTTATCGTTATATAACAATGTTTTTTTTGTTAATTGTAGTATACCAAAATGTAGACAAATAAATGCGCTTTTTAATGATATAAATACAAAACATGTGTTTGCAACACAATAGCAGAAAAAAAATCCCAAACAACAAATTTTTCGCAACCACCGCAAAAAAAAAAAAATGTGGAAAAGTAAGCATGGTGGGCACAAATATCTCGGTAAAAAAAATTCAAGATATGCGTTTTGTGGCATATTTACATAGCTAACTATCCTAAAAGTTTCAACAGTACACATAAAAAAATTGTTAGCACAGCAGAGAAAAAAGTTAGCACTTGTGATTACGGGACAATTTTCTGAGGGTGCAAGAAAAAAAAATTTATCCGCAGATAAAAAATATTTTAGATGTTCTGCAGCCCATGAAAATGTAGAGGAATGAATGGTCTAGTTATTTCAATAAATTTAGAACAAGTTTTTATTACACAGTAAGAATAAAAAAATAACAAAAAATTCTCAAGGACACAAGTTTTCTTTTTTTTTTTTCAAAAAAAAGTGAGTGTAACAAGCGAAAAGATGGCAATACAAATTCTGAATATACACTGGTTAGGTAGTAGTTACTTCTAAAGACCACAGAGGTTACAAGAGTACGCGTAAACAACTGTGAGACCACACAAAAATGTTATCCCTTGTAGTGGCGGTGCCACTCACCAAAGCAGTCTCTGGTCGCGATGAAGCACAAGTAAACGCTACACGTTTCACAAAAGACACTCGTCTTGTGCTCAACCTTGCGGCTCGCATAGCAGAGCTTGCAGTTGCGCCTTGTTTCCATCACTTTTGGCTTGTGCGCAGACTCTCGAGGGGGAGGGGCGCTGCCAAAACCTGTGGCTTCAATTCCCAGTAGCTGCTTCACAAGCTCAATTCGGAAGGCAAGCTGGTCATAACGAGGTGCTCGGTGCAGTTCTGGAATTTCGGGGTGCTCTCTCCTATGGGCCTCAAAAAGAATAAAACTGTTCACAACAGCGATGTCGATGCAGTGGAAGAACAAAGTTTTCCACCATCTGATGCACTTCATCAACACATTGTACGATGCGATGAGCTGGTCTGACCTGTCTACTCCAAGCATGCCTGCATTATATTCTTCAATTAGTCTTGGTTTCCTAATTGGGACCTTCTTCCATTGGCCAGCGATCTTTACTTTCCGTGTTGCAGTCACATGGCTGTTCGCAGTATGGGCAGTGCTCATCATGTGCACCGCGCGTCTGTCCTTCCATTGAAGGTACAGGACGCCTTGATGCCGCAGCCAGCGAACATCTCCCCTCTTGGCCTTTTTCTCCCATGTGGAGTCCTTCAATTCCGCAGGGAACGTGCGACGATCCTTCCGTGTCGTTCCACAAGCAAGAGTCTTCCGCTCCAGGAGGTGTAAAAAAAGAGACGTAGACGTGTAAAAATTGTCCATGAATAGTGTGTATCCCTGGTCAAAATACATTTCGCACAGGCTAGTCACGACATCAAATGCGAGTCCATTTACGCTCAATGTCTCACGCTTCCCGGTGTAGACACTAAACTGCACTGTGTAGCCGGAATTGGAGTCGGCGAGGACCCACAGCTTGTATCCCCACTTGACAATCTTGTCGCGAAGATACTGTCGTATTCCCGAACGGCCTTTAGATTTCACCATTCTTTCGTCGACGGAAACGTAACAGTCTGGCTGAAAATGCAGCGCAGATGCATCATTGATGTGCCGAAGTAAAAAAGCAATTCGGTGCAGCTTGCCGTCTGTAGCGGGATTGGTAGCTTCATGATCCGTCACGCTCAGCATACCGAGGAAGGAGAAAAAAACGTTTTCTTGGCATAACCCCACGTGGGATTAGCCCAGAAAACAACTCTGCTGTGCTCCAATAGAGGTGCAGGCGAGGCAGTTGCACTATCCCCATGTAGATGAGGAGTCCGATGAACTTCATCATTTCATCTGGGGAAACATTTTTCCACGATCCGTCGCGTTCCGAGTACGTTGGTTTCTCGAGGTTGTGCGCCCAGGCGTATTTATTTGTGTTCTCTCACATCGCTGTGACGAGTTCCGTTGTGAAAAACATCCAGGGCTCGAAGAAACCGACTAGCGTTGCTCCGTCGCGCCATGCCCAGATCAACTCCCGGTTTCCGTCTTGGACAAAACTGCACGCGCTGTGCAGCGGGAGGCATTGAATCGCGCCCATAGGACGTAGAGACCCTGCGGATAGAGATAATAACTGTGACAACACGCTCGGTCCCCTCGCGGGCGCTCAACAACGCGATAAATCCCGTAAAAAAAACTCGCCGTCGAGCTGACGAAGACGTTCCCGGTGTGTTGAGGGCCTCATCGCTGTCTGTGCTAAACTCCGATGATAGGGAATCTTCTTCAGGGCCACTGCTACCACTTTCATCCGAAAAATCTACTGTAACAACACTAGAATAACGAGAAATAAGATTCCTTTCAGACCCAGCGCGCGACGCCGACGCCATGGCTGCCGTTATCGCCAGACGCTCGCTTATCTTCCAAGCAAGGTCAAAAATCACCGGGTCTCCGGAAACCGAAACCGAAACTGACACGGGTTGTGTGCTTCCTGAGCTTCATTTCAGATGGTGCCTCATGTCCATTAGGCGCGTTGGGGCGCGGGAATTTCAACTTGAACCCATCGATCAGATTGACCGAAATTGAATAGGCGCGGTAAGGAGAGTTAAGGTTCCTAGATGAAACAAGGTAGCGTCACTCATTGTTCTCGATCCGTCCTCCTCACTCTCTCGATTACTCCTCTTTTTCTCTGCCATCCCCGCGTCTGTAATTGGTGCATTACTTGCACGTGATCTTGCAAAAGGCTGGTGGTGTTATTTATTATTATGCAAAAGGTTCAAAGCGAGCACGCATGCGCATATGGCCCCAGCCAGATTCTCGCCGTGACCAAAGACAAAATCGTAACCAGAACATAAACTGAAGAGCAGGAGCGTTTCGGTGCGCGCTAAGTCGACCAAGATTGTTTCGCCATGCTCGTTCAATGCAACATCTGCGTTTTTCAGCAATGTTGCGTTGCCGTAAACAACAGAAAATGGTTTCGCTCTGTTCAACTTACCTCGTGCTTTCCAAGATGAAGCGCACCATGAAGTGCAACTATGAACCATTTCACGCGAATGCTTTCGTGCAACTCCGTCAACGTATGTCGACGCGGATCTGCGAAGCGAGTTCACTTGTTGGTTTTTATTGAAACACCAGGCGCGCGTCTAATGCGTGTCTAGTGCATGCCAGTTGGTACAAATACATGTGGGTATGCACGTATACAGAGCAGCTGTAGGTTGTAATCAACGCACCTTCAGAAACATTTCACTCTTGACCAGTTCCCGCTTGAGCCGAAACACGCTGCTTCGAGACACCGCGCCAGTAGAACTCTCACTTTTCAGGAAGTTCCCAGCACCGTATCAGAATCACTTGGCATCACCATTGTCCAAATGGGCACATTTAAAAAAAAAAAGTCATCGCAGTGCTGCTGCACAAGTGTTCGTACCAGTCTGGTCGTAGTTTTTCTTGCGTGTGCACAAGCCGGTTGTAATCAATCGTCACAACGTCGCACCCTGTGTCCACTTACAGGATCCAGCAAGAAGCACGTTCACTGTGTCACAGACGAACAAAACACAATCTGAGAAGTGGACTAGTTAAAACTGGACGAAATACCGCGGCCGTGGAATTAAAATGTACTACGGGAGATGCCATGGCTAGTGGTGTACAGTATAGAACTGCACAACGTTGCCGGTTGAGTAACGCACATCCCGCTTGCTCTTGTGCTGTGCCGTTTATGTTCATAAAGGTAACTGTTTATTCTACGTCTTATTTCGTTCCATTTTGTTTCATTTACATCTATTCACCCTAGCAACAGAATCGAAACATTCGCTTTTGAATGAAAGTTTTAAACCTTCTAGGGGGCACTTCAGGAACATAGGCGAAGAGGAAAGGGAAAGGTGTCGCTACCTTGGAAACTTGTTTCATCTAGGGACCTTAGTTAGGATCGATCTCGGCGCGTCGTCTGCTACTGCTACAACGGGAAAGGTGCCGACAGGAGACTACCGCAGTGGTTAACTCTTTTATTTGAGGAGCAGAAGTGAAACTTCGCTCGCGTTTAACCTTTACCGAAAAGAGCTTTTTCGTTTTTTTCGCAACATTATAACTAGAAACAAACAGCACGTAAGACATGACAAAAAGAAAAGGCAAACTGTACAGCGCGCTTACCTTCATTCCTGTTCGCGTTGTAGCCGGCGTTTATTTTGGGCCAGTATATGTGCAAATCACCCCAGGATCCCGTAATGCTCAGCGATATTCTAACCTTACCGGAACATGTGTTACACGGCCAAAATCCGCTGAAAAGCTTAGAAAATCAAGAACCAGCAAGGAAGCCAGAAAAAAATTGTTTTGTAATTTTTATTTGACATCGTGAAACTGAAAGCAGCAGCTGCATTACTTACAGGGACATATTTACAAGGGTTAAGTGGTCAGAGTTGTACTGCAAGCCTTCACATCAGCTTCACTTTCTTTCTAGCAGATGCGACTTTTTCTGAAGAGCTCAAGCTTTTACAAGTATCTCTGGCAGCGAAATGCAGTGTTAGCACTATGTAAGAGTGAAGAAGCTCTGCCGTAGTGGTGATCTTGTGAACAGAACAGCCCACACTAGTAATGTCGCAGTCTTCAAGAACGTCGAGGAGGCTCCTAAATGTCTCCGAGCAGAGCCGGTTCTTTTGCAGCTCATCCGAAATTTTGGCTTAGATGCCTCGAAACATACAGAAGAGAAGCAGCTCTGCGGTAGTGGTGACCTTGTGAACAGAACAGCCCACACTAGTAATGTCGCAGTCCTCAAGAGCGTCGAGGAGGCTCCAAAATGCCTCTGAGGCTCCCGTGCTTTGGAGAGGCAATTTGAGGCTCCCGTGCTTAAATTCCCTCTCCAAAGTGAGAAATGCCTCTGGGCACTCCGCATTTTCGGACTGGATATTACATACACAGTCAGAACACCTCTGATGCTTGAGGTAAGAGCGGACAAGATAGCCGCACAAGTAGTAAATAACACAGTCCTGTGCTGCTGGTGTGGAGTACCCATGATCAGGTGCTGTCGGTGTTTCATTCTGTGCAGTAGAAGAGATTTCAGCCAACTTTGCTCGAATAGCCTCCTGGAGTCTTTCGTGGGACGACAGTGTGTCCTTTCTTCCCCTTTTCATGCTGTCTGCAACAGTGGCAAGCACAAAAGTCTGCTCATCACTCACGTTCCCAGTGACACAAGTGCTGATTGGTGTATACAGGCTCGGAAGCCTATATATGTGTGCAAAGCTGATTAGGGTAGGGTGATCCTCATCCCCTCCATAACTTATTGTCAAATCAAAAAAACCTCTGAAAAAAAAGGAAGACGTGTTTTTTTATAAAAGCAATGTGTGCAAACATAAACGTGATAAACAAAAAGAACAAACGGCTTAGCTCTAAAAAATCCTGGTTTAGTTTGCCCGTGAGCACATAACGCGCTCCTTTAGAGAGATCCGTTATGAGGTCCCGTACTGATGCAAGCGTAACACGAAGCGACTCCATTGTAACTTGCGATGTAAACATCACTGTCCCATTGGTGATATGGTTTTCCTTGGTCTTATTTACAGCATCAAGGAACTCCTGGATGACCTTCAAAATAAGCCAGTGAGCAAATTAATTTCACAACAATGCAACAGATGTTATGAAGCATTATCTGTACTATTTCACAACAGTGCAACAGATGCTGTAAAGTATTATCGTTACCTCAACTTCCTTTGACGAACTTGTTATTCCAAACTTCGGAAGCTTCACATTCAGGGCATCGAACAGGTTGTTCACCATGAGGGTGAATTGAGCAGTTCCATGGCAGTCTTTCAGGTCAGACTCCTCTAACGGCTGGTACACTTTTAACCCAATGGCAGTGCTTCGGCTGAAAAGCTGAGAACAACATATATGAAAAATTTGCGGCTTTATTTTTATAAACAAACATTTATGCATATAAACAAGCAGTTGTCAACTATGAAAGGCATCTAAATATGGTAGATAGGGCATTTTTGTTTACCTGTACAGCCAGACTCACGTTCATCTTTCGCAGATTGTCTGGGCTCACGTGCTCCTTTGTCAATTTCGGAACCACCTGAAGCTGCTGTTTCCCATCTACTTCTTGGAGTCTTCGATAGTGGTCAAAGTTTATTTTATGTTCACCGATCTGCAATGTTTAAAAACAACAATGAGACGAAGAAAGGTGTTCCATTGCAGAAGCCACTCCTTAATTCAGAGTTGCTCACGCATGAAAAATAAGTAAAAACATTCTAATCTACTTACCATGCCATACTTGTGGTGCATGAGATTGTTCCTTATGCACTGGATGATGTGCGGTACATCGCACAGGAAGTAGAGATGCTGATCAGGTACACAAGGATGGTCAACTCTGTGTTTCGGTTCATGAAGCTTGCCTTTGATAACAAAACATGACCACATGGCCTTGTTGGTGCTGGCACCATCGCTGATAACAGCAACGACTGTTGCATTGTGCTTGTGTAACTGCAAAATGGCTTCTAAAACAAGCCTAGCTAGCACTCTTCCAGCGGCTGCATGTCTCGTAGCAAAACTTGCAATTGGTTGCACCCAGGAGTGAAATAAAGGCACAAACATGACTACCAAAGCGTGGTCGGCTGTTGTTTCCGAGTCATGACCATCTCCATAATCAACGAAGCCATCAACCTTGTAAGTACTCGTGTTAAATGCGACAACCTCTCGCACCTTCATCTCGTCCAGTACTAGCGTTCCGTAGCATTGTACTCCTGCTTTGTTCATCATAAAGGCCCCAATACTGTCAAGAGATACCTTGTTGAAGCCGAATTCACATGGCATTCCTTTCATCATTTGTCTCAGCCTTGTGGTTGTTGGAAGTGGCATGAGCTTCATTTTTGACATTAGTCTATAAGCTCTTGGGCTTGAAATTCTCAATAGAAGACAAGTCGTGAGCCATTCCTGTTCATAACGCCTTCCTCGTGGCGATTTCGCCTTTGCGACTTTCAATGCTGACCTAAAAGCAAGTTGCTGTGCTTGCGGAAGACTTTCCACTGCTTTTTCAACTTTGCTCGCTGAAACTTTAGACAAACAGCGTCTCAGTGTAGACGCTTCTCTTCTAGCTCTTTCGCGAAACACATTGGCCCTGATGGCCTTTTTCTTTAGGTTGAGTTTCACGTTCAGCCTTCCGTTTTGTGCTTTTTTTTAGGACGACGCTTCATTCTATCACCAAAGTTTTTTTTGTTTTTTTGCATGGAGGGCACAAGTGCTTACCTGACAGCACCATGCATTTCTTGTTTCGCCCTACACCCTGCCTTTTCATGGCTGCCTTTGACGATAAAATACCTGGAAACAGCTCACATTTACACCCAGGGCAAATCTTGAGCGCATCGATGTAGCGAAAAAACATTGTTAAATTCTTCTGGCTTGTTAGCAGGGTCGGAATGTTTCCATCTTTCTCGATGTAGCTGCACGGCGGAACAAGCACACCTCTTGAACTAATTTCAGTCGCCAAGTCTTGCCGGATTACAACCGCCTTTTCAATGTACACAACGCCCCCAGACTCTTCGAGATTGTAGAAGATAACTTGGATGGTAGAAGTCCTCACATTCCACGAATCAAATGTCGGGCTGCCCTGCACAACAGCAAGCCAGGGCGCAGTTCCTAGCGTGATAACATCAGTGCATTCATCAACATCCATGCCATCACATGCGTCAGTTTCGTCATACAAATATTTATCACTTTGGCAGGAAGAAGCTTGGGCGGAAACCACTGACCTCGCTTTGGGGGGCTTTCTTGCCGACTTCGGCACCGTTGGTTTTGAGAGATGCTTAGGTACGTTCGGAAAAATTCGAGGTACAGCACGCTCCTTCAGTGTCCATCTGCCTCGCGGTATCGTTACGGTTTGACCGTTCACTGTGTGCTCGTAGTAGCTTATGATGTCTACAGGCTCGAAATGAATGTCACAGACGTACGTTTTTGGGGTTACCTTAAAGTTATTCTGTGGAATCGCGTTTTGCCATGCCTTCTGTAAGTCAGGGTCCTTTGGGGGCTTGAAAAAAAGTCGCGGTCCGGGATTTGCAGCTGCCGAAGCATACCCCGAACGACAGCCGGGCGCGCTGCACGTCGGCATGTCGAGAATCCGCGCTGACACTTCACGGTATCCACTGCAAAGAGTTCATACCACTGTAGAACCTGTCCAAGCT
This sequence comes from Rhipicephalus microplus, assembly GCF_043290135.1. Taxonomy (NCBI): domain Eukaryota; kingdom Metazoa; phylum Arthropoda; class Arachnida; order Ixodida; family Ixodidae; genus Rhipicephalus; species Rhipicephalus microplus. Next base: position 4,864,470 of record NW_027464590.1, read on the forward strand.
GGAAGTACAGGCGTGATGAACGTGCGAGCGCCAGAAACACACCAAAAGCACGTGTCTGAAGCAAGCGTCACCGCTACTCACTGCTTCCCAACCGATCTCAACGGAATGCCAGCGCCACCTTTCGCAAGGGCGACAAAACGACACCGCCTCTCGAAGCGAGTTTGCAAACTGAAAAGTATCTAAAAACGTTGACTACGACCACCGACACGATAAACGACCAAGAGGTGCTAAGCAGCACCGGCCGCACCGCAGTCGCGGTGCGTGGCAACGACTTACACCCAAGCGACATCGCGGGATGGAAATTCTCCGGAAAACAAGTAAGCCAACGACTTAATAAGCCCCAGCTTAACGAAGTTACCCAAAGCAGCAAGCCAACTCCGCAATTTAGCGAAACTCAAGCAAAACGCATGATAGCGAGAATCGCTAAAGCGTCCCGCATGCCGCTGAATTTGCCGCGGGAAGAGCAGAAGATTGTAATACGACAGAGAGGAGGGCTATTCCTAGCGAAAATCGAAGCTGACATCGTAATGCCCGCAGTCATAACAGCAGCCAACGTTCCCAAGACCGCAGTGAAAGCAGATACGATTTGTACTAATCCCACGCAGAACATCATTGTGATCAGCAAGCCCGATGAAGGACGAGCACGTTACTACGCAAGCGTACGCTCCCTGTACATTGGGGGCCGTAGCTACGGAACGCATGCCTACTGCACCGCGCCTCGCGGCACAGTGAAAGGAGTAATCCGTGGCATCGCAGTAGAGAACACTGCCGAAGATCTGCATGAGAATATCGTTAACCAAGGAAACCCGCAGGCCCTCGAAGCGCACAGGATTGGAAACACTACCTCCATCGTCATTTTGTTCGCAGGAACAAAGGTTCCCAACTACATAAAGTACGGCTCCATTATAGTAAAGTGTGGATTATACAGACAACACAACGTATGCAAGACATGCGGCAAAATCGGCCATCGAGCCGATGTATGCCCCACGCCGGAAACCAAGATCTGCTTTGCGTGTGGCACGCCTAACCTGGCGGCAGACCACGTGGCGCGGTGCAAGCCACGTTGCAAACTGTGTAATGGAGCCCACGCCACGGGCACGGAAGGCTGTACGAACAAGTACAAGGTGCCCTTCGTAGTTACTCGGCGCAGATGGGAGCGCAGAAACGCGGCGTCAACGTTTTCGTCGCAAGACTTCCAGCAGCTGCCACCGCAACAACAGAACGAAGCACGTCTATCAAATAGAGGACGCAGCCGCTCGAGGAAGCGGGACAAAAGCAGGGGACAATTGGCGAGCCACGGCAGAAGCACCGACAGCAAGCGCAGGGAATTACAACCGCAACCAGCAGCGACCGGGCAACGTGATAAATGAGGCCCAGGCAGTCAACCCGCAAGCAGCGAACCGCAATCCGCTCAACCACGTAGCTGAAGCGAAGGACAACACCATCCAGTCACTACGCAATGAAAATGCCCAGCTCAAGAGATGTATCGCTGAACAGAGAGCTCAAATGCAAGAGATGAACGTTAAGTTGAACGAACTCGTCAATGCACAGCAGCAGCAGCAACAGGTGACTGCTCAACAGGTGCAGCAGCAACAGGTCGCCGCTGCAGATTCAACCAAGACCCCCAACGCCAACGAAAAACAACACACTCAGCCATGGAGGTACAAGCCCCAGTTCCTACGGAAGCTAACAGCGCAGAACCCGAAACGATCGACGTTGCTAGGACAAGCGAACCGGCACCCAAGAAGCGAGCGCTCGAATATGCACGTGAACGAAGAGTCAACGCTAGGCTGGACAGCCTAGAAGAACGTCAAGATCGACTAGAACAGACCATGAAAGCCAACTACGAAATCCTGAGCCAAGCCATCAAAGTTACTAATGATCGCCTCGATGCAACCAACGCACGCCTCGACACATTGGTGACACCCGTACATGGCATGCAGTCTACCATACTAGGAATACAGACTAAGTTTGATGCACTAATACACGCGCTGATGGCGTCGGGACTAATCCCACAACAGGCCTTCACCCTACCGCAATAATGGACGGGACAATGGCAACGGGCACTGCTAACCACAGAAACAGAGCACAGACACAACAGCATCATCTCCTCATATGGCAGTGGAATCCGAACAGCATACAGGGTAGAAAAGCATTGCTACAACAGTACATACAGCAAAGCACCGAGAGACCCGACGTTATAATACTACAAGAAACGCTCAGTGAAACCCCACCGACGTTACAGGAGTACAGATCCTTTGTGAAGCCCCCTTGTGCACGAACAGTTAGGAAAGCCGCAGGGCAGGGGGTCTGCACCTTGGTAAAGAAGAATCTAACTTCAATAGATCACGAGCTGCTACCCAACGGTGCCATCGAGCACAGCACGGTCGAAATCGTCACCGGGAAGTGCAAGCCCCGTGAAAGCACTTTCATAATCAGCGTGTCAACAAATAGTCATGCCAACGATCCGCGCGCGTACTACGTGGACGTGGCAAAGTATCCCCACCGGCCAAGCACGTACGCAGCAGCAGTCATCGCAGCAGACACTGGAGTACTCGCAACGTCGGGAAGCATACGGTGCAAGTCGCCCACGCAAGCCGAGGAGTTTGCAATCGCACTGGCACTAGCGATCCCGGATTTCCGCACGGCCCTCAGCGACTCGAAGACGGCAATAGTCAACTTTGCTACAAACAACGTCCATGGAACCACTGCAAGAGTATGTTCAACTATAGCAAGACCGGAAACCAACATTACCGTCAAGTGGTTCCCTGCGCACGCCGGGGAGCTGGACATGGGCCCGAACCGCAACGAGGAAGCAGATACGGAGGCACACGCGCTAACTGGCCGTGGGTCTCTGTCAACGCATTCCTCGGAGCCGCAACGACCCGATGCCGAAGACGGAGAGTATTTTATCACAACCTACGCCGACGTTCTGCAGTGGTACAGAACAAGCAGACGCCTCTACCCACCGCCTCATCGAGACCTACAATGCAGAGAAGCAGCCACACTACGGCAGTTGCAAGTACAAGCCACATGGACCCCCGTCTGGGCAAAGCACGTTTGCGCAGAGGTTTACACTACTGATGTATGCCAATACTGCAAGAAGGCGCGAGCCACCCAGAGACACCTCCTCTGAGACTGTGCACCACCGCCGGGTAACCAAGAAGTAATGCCAACTGCCATAAGCAGCAAAATCATCAGTCGAGAGCCAGGCAACCAAAGAGACGTGGTCCAGCACGTGCTTAGCATCCTGGAACGCCAGTGGCCGAAAGCGGCGCCCCCACGGGATTGACGCGAGTAGGTTGCTGCTCTGGGACGTCCGAGCACGCTAGTGTCTCGCTTTAATCCCCCTACCCCTTCCCCCTTTATGCCGGATCGTCAATAAAGTTATTTCACTCACTCACTCGGGCTTGTAGGTTCACGACTTTTGAACAAAATTGTAGCCCATAGCAACAGAAGGACAGACGAAATGGCAGTCGCGTGTTTGACTGCATGCTCTGCGCTACCCGAAGTTTAGTCCATCAAGTGCCGAGACAGTTCATTTGCGGCAGGCACCAAACTTGAGAAGAATGGGTATTTGAACAGCACATAGCACGCAAAGCTTGCGGGCGTAGCGTTAGCGTAAGGTTGTCAAACGAGTTTTAGACCTATCGACGACATCATGACCAATGCCTTTTCAATATGCTGTATATCTGCAGGTGATTTGACGTTGGTTTCTTGAAAAATATCAGCGCTGATGTAGTTGTTGTACAGTGAAGTTGTCACGTGTGGCCTTAAAACAAAATCGACATAACCCACGTAAGTGGGAATCGGCGTTAAGCCACGAACGCACTAGCGGCGCCGCTTTTCTCTCTTTCTCCCGCCGAGCATAGAGGAATATCTGCCGCCGACCCAATCGCTCCTTGCGCTATTTCTGCCGCTGGATGGATATGGCTGTACTCTTTAGATCGGGCGGTGGATAGCGCCACCAAGCCGAAATACTGAATAAACCAAACACTATAGTTTTTTTCCCTTAAAAAGAGAGTTTGAGGATTCGTACTTTGCAGTGAAGAGTTTAATTTTCACTCGTGCCTTGACTTTAGCCCCCAATCACATAACCTCCTTCTAGTTAAGTCTACCCGCTTAGTCTATTTTACCCTCCCGGTCCCTAAACCCCAGTGCTTTGAAAAACTCTGCGCCATCATCCAGGACTATAGGGTGAAGCCTTTTACAGAACATTATCAAGTGTTCGGCAGTTTCTTTTTCCTCTCCACACGCACTGCATACTGTGTCTACCCCTTCGATTTGGCCCGATATGTCTTGGTTCGCAATACTCTCGTCCTGTCCTCAAACAGTAGAGAACTACCCCGAGTATTATCATAGATCCTTTCCTTGGCAATTTTCTCCTTAAAAGTTCGATAGATCTATAGTGTGGACTTCTTAATCATGTCCATTCTCCACATGTCAGTCTTCGTTTCCTTCACTTTCTTTTTAACCGATAGTTCTTTTTGGGTTGGCCACCTGCTGTTTCCACAGTGGCCTATTTCACAGTGCCCCATTTTTCCACAGTGCCCTATTTTTCATCACTGCTGCATCATTCCTGTTACCTTTAGTCGTCGCGTATATTTCGTGATCCCTCAGGTACTCGGTCCCATTGCTTATCCATACGCCCAGATATTTGTATTTATCTGTTATCTCTAGCGTGACCTCCTGTATTCTAAGCTCACTACCTTCGTTGTCATTGAAAATCATGACTGCTGATTTTTCCTTACTGAATCTAAAATCTAACCTATCTCCCTCATTACCGCAGATGTCCATCAATCTCTGCAAATCTTCCTTGTTGTTGGCCATTAGCACTATATCATCTGCGTACATTAATGCTGGTAGTGCCTGATCAATAAGTTTTCCTTGTTTGACTAAAGAGAGGTTGAAGCCCAGTCCACTTCCCTCTAATTTTGCCTCTAATCCTTGTAGGTACATCATAAATAATAAGGGTGACAGGGGGCACCCTTGCCTAAGCCCCCGTTTTACCTCTGCAGGCTTGGATACCTTTTTTTCCCACTTTATAACTACCTTGTTACCTTTATAGATGCCCTTCAAAAGATTAGTGACTACATGTTCCACGCCTAGTGTGTCCAGTATTCCCCACAATTCCTCTTGAACCACGCTATCGTACGCTCCCTTGATATCCAAAAATGCTAGCCACAGGGGCCTGTGTTCCTTTTCTGCTATTTCGATGCACTGCGTCAGTGAGAACAGATTGTCTTCCAACCTCCTGTGTTTCCGAAACCCATTCTGCAGTTCCCCCAGCACCCCCTCATCCTCTATCCATGCCTGCAGTCTTTCCTTTATAATCTGCATTGCCAGCCTGTAGACCACTGATGTCACTGTTATAGGACGGTAGCCTCATCCTCTATCCATGCCTGCAGTCTTTTCTTTATAATCTGCATCGCCAGCCTGTAGACCACTGATGTCACTGTTATGGGACGATGGTTGTTTATGTCAGCTTTGTCCCCCTTTCCTTTATAGATCATGCTCCTTCTGCTAAGTTTCCATCCATCGGGAACTTCACCATCGATTATTATTTTGCTCGCTGCCTCTCTCAAAGCCTGCTTAGACTTCGGGCCTAATGTCTTTATCAGCCCAATTGGCTGATAAAGCCGAAGCAAAGTGCCAATCAGCGACATGCGTGGTTGTCGCCATAGCAATGCACGGAGCTTGTTTTCTTTTTTTTTTTAGTCTGTCATTTTTCTCACGCCGTCGTTTTCTGAAGCACGCTGACAACGGCACCACGGACACCGAACGCTTTTTAGAGGAGATTAGACTCTACCCCTTCTTATATGACAAAACGATGCCTGATTATAAAGATAAGGAAGCAAAAATGATCAGATGGGATATTATAGGATCTATGTTTGGATTGACAGGTAAGTGGGGATTGCGTGGCTCATTGCGTGTTGAGCGCAAATGAATTGTCTGTTTTATTCACTCACTTCGCGGCGCATTTCGAGAGCGGCGACGCTGAAGCAACAGCAGACACGCCATCACGGTAACGTTGAGCGTTGCGAGGATGTCGTCGTCGCCGGCCATTGTTCGCACGATTGCACCGTAAAGTCGGAGAGCTCAGAACAGACGACGAAAAAGCGCGCGAAATCTTGCGAGCCGCTGTGAGACCGCTCGAGACTGTTGTCACGTGACTCCCGCAGATGTGGCCAGCGTGCCGCTTTTCACCGCTCGGCGGCGAAGACGCGCGTTATGCTGCGGCGGCACGCTTCCCGCTAGTGTGCTCGTACCCTTATGCGAAGCATGCGACCCTCGTCGATCCTCGTTGCAGAAGTTCATCAGCAAGACCTTTGCTTGCCCATACACTACACTAGAGAGACTTGTGCCATGACATCAGCTCTAGTATGCTGCGTGTTGCACGTGACGGAGATGAGGCGGCATGATAACTCGCGCCAATGACGTGCATGGACTTGCACTACTGGCCTGCGCTATGGTCTGCTGAGAAGGTCAGTAGACCTACGAGTATATTTATCATGCCACTGTGCTCCTGCAAGAAATTCATACCCAAGATGACCTGTTTACTACACTTGGAAAGAGTAACGAAAATTGCGACTGATAAATCATCGATCTTGATTCTTGCGTTGCACTTTTCGGTAGGTGTTAGGAAGTCTGAGCTCGGGCCTCACAGGCAGCGGCTGGCGCCGTGAACGGGTGTTTAGATGAGCGGAAGTCTTTGTGGAATAGATTTGGAGCTGTTAAAAGGTGTCCTGGACATGTACCTCGCAGCTCCACCAGTCTCACGACGCAGAAACAGCGGAAGTCTTATATAGGAGAGCGCATTTTAATTATATGCAAGGCACTCGCGAAGAACACTAGCCAAGAACTCTGTCTTCCTTTTTTGCTGTGCGAGCTCTTCCCTGCTGATTGAATGCAGCAATATCAGGGGCCCCACTCAACTACGGCTTTTTGTATATACATTTGCTAATAAAAATTTCTTCTCTCTTTTCTTTTGAGAATTTTCAGATAAGTACTAGCATGAAAAGATGAATTTTGTTTCAGAGTTGGAGTATTGTATAGTTTAATAATCACGTCAAAGAGTTCTGTACAACAAACATGTCGAAGCACTCTTAAGTAAAACAAATTATGTTCCGGACTTTGCCTAACCACATAACAGGAATGCATAATTTTTTTCAGGCTTCATTGGCACTATTGTCGCACAACTCTTTATGACAAAGGCCTTAAAATTCTCTATTCTTTTTTTTTTTGCCTCTATGGTACCAGTGGCAGTGAGACCAAAGGCTGGGGCTGAAATGTTCCTGAAATTGAGGGCTGCAAGAAAAAAAGTTACACCATATCCTTGGAATGAATGATGATAAATGGGCAAAGTGTCTGTGCTTCCGTCCATCCCTGTGCATCCGTCTCTCTCGTTCTGTCACTCACACTAGCGCCACCTCTTAGTGAGTCATACAACCAGGTGATTATGAACTGGTCGCAAAAAACATGCATTGACAGACTCGCAGCTTTAGGAGCTTCACCCTTAATATAATCAAGCGATCAATGTTTTAGACGAGAGGTCGGCAACGTTTTGAGGTAGAGGGCAGAGTTGCGTGAAGCCCACATGGTCGTAGGGTGCACAGCAAAATTGGGTGAGGATGTGCACTTTGCAGGGAAAAAAAATTTTGGCAAATTGTCGATTATGACATTCAAAAGTGGAATATAAGGCGTAACTTTGCAGCACACATGTCACAAGGTTGCAAATATTGGGCATGATATAGCAACAACAGAAACCACTCATGTAATGTGAATCGCGGTACTCAACATTTGTAGCCATCTCGTGAAAACGTCAACATCAAGATCGCTCGTCAACAGGCTCTGAAAGATGTGGAGGTGTTTATCGTATTGTTGTGGAGTGGGGGAGGTTGATTGGAGGGGGGGTGGACCGCGCAAAACTGCCCTGATAACTGTAGCTTGCCATGTCGTGCTCTACAGTCTGGAAGGGAGACCACGAATATACAATATTTAAGTGAAAAGTTAGCACCTTGAGACAGGGTTTACCAAATTCGGTGCATTTGGTGATGTCACACTGATGTGGCTTGCACAATCTTGTATAGGGACAGAAATTTGCATAACTTGGGTGGCCATTTTCATCTGCAGTGACAGAAGAGACAGAAAAGAACTAGAATGGTTGGTGTACGAGAGAGGTCAGGCTGTGCCGCTTGTACACCTTAATGGGTGCGTATTGTGTATATCCTGACTGGAAGTGAGTTCTGCTAGAATCTTTTGTCTTTGCACATTTGGACATAGATAGCTCTGTACTACTTCGTTTCAGTCTTTTCGTGTGAGAAATGTTCATACTGATGCATTACTGCAGCGAGATAATGTATATGAAGGAAAAGATAAAGATTTGATGTGGAAGATGTGAGTACAGTACATGTCCTGTCCATATATCGTTTTTTGTATTTATTACCATGCTGTAGTAATACATCAGTATGAACCCAGACCAACTCGCCCCCTCCTAGCCTGTATTCTATAATGGATTACAGGTTGGTGTGCTTGTGAGATAGTGGGACAGGTGTTGTGCCACTTCTATAAATTAATGGTCATAGTTGCTTAAAATCGCTTCATATTATTTCTAAGCATCCTATCTAGGTATTCTGTAGGTATGCTTTTGTTATGGGAGTAATACCCTTTTCGTGTTGCCTAATTTGGTAGTCATTCTTGTGTCTTGCATAGTTTGTTTAGTGCACATGTGCAGACAGCTGTATATGCATGCGCAACATTTAGCACTTTATTTTTTACATTTATGGCGTGGTTTCAGTCATAATGTGCTTGCGATATTCCTTTGCTGTGTTTTTGGACGCAATACACATTCAACTGATGGCAAGCGAATTTTTCAGACTGAAGCAAGATGAGAAGTAAAGCGACACCTCGTGTGTTGATGTCAGCCCGTCGGTCACCTAATAGCAAGGGCTTCACCATTGCAAGGTAAGCGAGCATCTTGCACCCAGCGTTGACCATCGAGGTGATAATTGTGACGATAAAAAACGCGGTTATCGAGATTGCACTGTGTGAGCTATCGCCAAAAGCAAGCATTAGACGGTCGTGATTTTTCCTGAAGGCGATCTATGGTGTGTCTACAGTAAGCGTCAGCGAGTTGATGCATTATGATGGAGCCTTGGTCATCAGGAGGGGTCTTATTAATGGGGGCTAAGGACGAAACATATGTAGGACTATGCAAGTGTTCATTGCTGAAGTTATTAGCGGAACCACTGGACGGCAGTGTAGGAAGTGTGCAGCGAGAAAGTGCGTCTGCATTCTGGTGCTTTTTACCGTACTTGTAGGTAATAGTGAAGTTATATTCTTGAATATGTATAATCCATTGACCAAGGTATCCTGATAAATTCTTGAGTATGTAAAGCCAACATAAGACATGATGGTCTGTAACTATAGTAAAATGACGGCCATGTAGATAAGGTCGAAACTTCTGCACCGTCCACACGACAGCTAAATACTCCTGTTCAGTAATGGTGTAATTCTTCTCTGCGTTGGTCGGGACGCGGCTTGCATATGCAACGACCCTTTCACAGATTCATCGCAGTAGAATACCTCCGATTTCGTAACTGCTAGCGTCAGTATGCAGGAGTGTGGGTGCTGTTTCATCGAAATGGCAATGTACTGGTTCAGATGTGAGAGCATTTTTTAAGATGGCTAAAGGCTCATTTTCAGGCAGGAGACCACTCAAAGCGAACACCGCAATCGAGTAATTTGTGCAAAGGTGCCGCTATCGACGCAATTGTCTCGTATGAATCGGCGGAAGTATCAAGCCAGCCCAAGAAAACTGTGTAAGTCCTATGTCCTTTCGGGACAAGGAAAAAGAACCGTCGATATTTTATCGAAATCGGGACGAATTCCATCGGTACTCACAATGTGGCCTTAAACATTACTTGTCTTGCCGGCAAAACGGCACTTTTTCGCGTTCAGCTGAAGGCCAGAGGTACCAAGGCACATAAGGACTTCGTCTAAACTGTGTAAGTGTTGAGAGAAGCTTGACGAGAGAACAATGATGTCGTCCAAATAGCACATGCAAGTCTTCCACTTCAGGCCATGCAGAACGGTGTCAATCATGCACTCTGATGTTGCGGGAGTGTCCATCTAGTGTCGAAAACGTCATCTTTTCTTTATCATCCTGATGCATCGGTATCTGCATGTATCGCGAATGTAGATCCAGACTCGAGAAGTATTGAGCTTCCTGTAGCGAATCTAAGGTATCATCTATACGTGGCATAGGGCATACATCCTTGCGCAAGATCTAGTTCAGCACACGGTAATGCAGAAGCACACAGAACCACACAGAACCATCTTTTTTTCAAACTAAGACGACAGGTGATGACTAAGGGCTAGCAGAGGGGCGAATTACGTTCAGTCTCAACATGTCAACGTTTTCTTCAGTAACCTTTCACTCAGCTACAGATACGCGATATGGCTGACGACGAACAATGGACGTGCCGTCAGTCTCAATCCGATGCGTGGTGACGCACGTCTGTCTCAATAGGGAGAATGGGCGTCAAACGAAGCTTCGTGCTTAGTCAGTTAGGCAAGCAACTGTTGATTCTGCAAAGGGGTCGGGTTGGAACTGATGGTAGCTTTGAGGGTGGAGATGAATGGGAAACGTTCAGCAGGATCTGGTGGAGCAACGCAAGCCAACGTTAAGCCCTTCTGAAGCAGAATTTTTCCAGACGTCAGATTTGATGCGCAAACGAATGCGAAGGTATCGTCCAAACGTACCAGGCCTGATGCGAAAGCTATCCCTCTGGTGACGCAGTGGACGCAGTGTACGGAGGGTTGTACCAGCACATCGCCGCTGTCGGTGACATCAGACGGAAGTGTAACAATTCGATGACTGTGTGAAGGTATCTCAGTGTCTTCTTCTGCATAAAAACAAAGTGGCGTCATCTGCGTTAAACAAATAGGAGGTATCGTTCATGTGGATAACACATTGCTGGCAGCAGATGAACGCGGTTGCCGTTGAAAGAAAGTCCCATCCTAATATTAGCTGTTGAGCACACAAACTAAGCATTGCACATTGTACACAATGTAGACGCAAACAGTGCACATAGCAGAAGGTCGAATGGCATCTTCTTGAGCAGTGAGCGAAATCGGTCCATCGTAGGGCGTAGTAACATTGCAGAGCCGTGCACACAAATCTCTGTGAATGATTAACAATTTAGCACCAGTGTATATTAATGCCTCCACTTCTATGCCTTCCACTAAAACAGATAATTATATTATAAGGATGTTCTGGAGGAATCTTTCGAACTTCGCTAAATGCAGCTTTTTTCCCAGAAGCTGCGTAATTTAGTTTGAGACAGGTAAAAGTGGCGATGAAGAGGAGACGGCAAGCGATGCCTGGCACTACGGTAGCGAGGAGCCATTTTAGGAGTCGGTGATGGTGAGCAGGAGCGATCGGGAAGCATAGCGTAAGGACAGTGCTGGAAAGTGGTCGCAGTGGCAAAGTCATTCCGGTCATAAGTGTCAAACCCACAATGCTCGTCTCGCTGACGCTTGCGACAGAAACGTGCGATGTGTCCACGATATCCGCAATAGTAGCATGCAGGTCTTGTCGGGCGCCATGGCTGATAGTAGGATTGGGTATTTGGCAGAGTGATTTGTTGGGCAAGTCGGTTCATTGGGTTGGGAACTATGGAAGCCAGGTGTACTGGTGCCGGTCGTGCATAGTAAGGATGGTTTGGCGTGCTGGGCGCCAGGGACGTCGGGTAGGCTGGTGTGTTGTCGTTAGCATTGATGGAACGAAGGCTGGAGTAAGTGCGGCGACTTGCGCTTACGTTAGTGGGTCTTTGGAGGCGTGAGGGTCTGTGGACGCATTACCAGTCATAGCCACCAACTCCTCCCTAACGACGCCCCGTAAATTTGTACTAGGGGTGTCTGAAGGAAGCTGACGTGCTGAAAAACCGAGAGACTGCAGTTTTTCTCATATCATTGCGCGTATCGTAGCTTGTAACGAGGGGTTGGCAGCAGGGTTGTCGGGGATGGCTGCAGGAGAGTTGTCCAGCTGCAGCCGTGCGGATTCGAGCTCATCTAGGCGCTGGCACATAGCCACACTGTCAGCAACAGTAGTTGCCCCGCCGCGGTGGTATAGTGGCTAAGGTACTCGGCTGCTGACCTGCAGGTCGCGGGTTCGAATCCCGGCTGCGGCGGCGGCATTTTCGATGGAGGTGGAAATGTTGTATGCCCGTGTGCTCAGATTTGGGTGCACGTTAAAAAGCCCCAGGTGGTAGAAATTTCCGGAGCCCTCCACTACGGCATCTCTCATAATCATATGGTAATTTTGGGACGTTAAACCCCACATAGTGGATGGTTAAAGAACAACCTATCCAACCGGACGCAATTTGTACAAATTAACCACACCAGTTCTAAACTTATCATGTCACCTCTGGTGTTCCTCAGGGTGGCGTTTCGGCTCCTGCACTATTTCTCATTTTTATCAATGACTTACCCACGGACATCCCAGTCAACAAAAGTCTTTTTGCTGACGCCTGTATCCTCTACAAAGAAATTACTTCTCCAGTTGACCATGTAGCATTGAATAGTGCACTGTCGGTTTTCGCATGGTGTGCTAACTGGCAAATGAGCCTTAATGTTAAAAAAACAGTTCTTTTGCGAATAACAAGAAAACGGCACATACATGAGTTTTCTTATGCCATAAACGATGACCCGGTAACAGTAGTCGCGCAGCACAATTGCCTTGAACTAACAATAACGTCTGACCTTAGATGGGATTGCCATGTGAACATCACTTGAACAGCACTTGGGCGGCTCTTTTTTCTTAAGCGACGCCTTCGTCAAGCGCCCCGTGAGACTAAATTACTACCTTGTAATACACTCGTTAGATCAGTATTAGAATATGCTACCCCAGCATAACGTTCATCGACTAACAAATTAATCACCATTATAGAGGGAGTGCATAGAAAAGCAATAAGGTTAATCTTCAATAAATATCAACTCTCATACTCTCCAAGTGCTTTAATCAAATCGGCTGGATTACTCGCAATTGAAAACCGCGCTATGCTCGCCCGATTGAAACTGCTTCATCAATTAATTCATAACAAGTTAAATGTTGATAGTTCTAAGTACCGTATTTACTCGCATAATCCTCGCACTTTTTTTGCCAGAAACCTGATGCAAAGTTGGGGGGTGCGAGAATTAAACGGGGAAAACTTTCCACGAAAACAAAGAGAGCGAAAAAAAAAAAAAACAAAGTGGCCGCAAATCGGGATTCTCACACCAGCAATTTACAGCAAGCTTTACAAAGTACTAATTAGAACTTACCTCAACAATAAAAGCAGAGGTTCAACACAAGGCAAGATTTATTTGAGACGAAAAGTGGAAGCAAATAGTCGAGAATTATAATACTATACGCGAAGCTTGTGGGCGTTGCGGGCGTAGCGGTAGCGGTCGGCGCTCAACAGGAGCCCTCCAAAGGTAAGCGTAGGACGTCAGTATTGGGCTGATGGCTATTTAACAGAATCGTCCGCAGTTTCCTTCTGAAGAAATAAAGTTTACCATCAATGACGATAGTTATAGCGCGAGAACAAAACGACGACACAAAGACAAGAAGGACACGAAAGACACAAGCGCTAACTTCCAACTGAGTTTATTGCGCAGAGCACGAAAATATATAGAGGAGACAGTAACCATGTGATAAAAACCTAATGGCACAAAGAGCAGAACATGAGTAAGCAAAAAAACAAAAACAAACAACACAAAAACAAAGGCACTGAAAAACAGCAAGGAAAAATCTAGAAGAAAACGAAACAGAAAGGTAAAGATAATATAACTACCTGCCCGCACCGAAACCTTCGAGGAACCTGCGTTCCTTCAAAGCCACGGAGGGCTTGCTAATACAAGGCACCTACCTGTTCGCGTGCCATCTGCGCAGCCTCGACAATGACTCGGGTTTGAGAAGATTGGCTGACAACCTTTCTAGGGCGATGTGGGGGGTGCGAGAATTATGCGAGTGCGAGGATTATGTGAGTAAATACGGTATATCTCTATTTCTGACACAAGAATAACTCTACTAAAGCACTCATACACCCTAAATGAATATCGCTTTCATACAAATTGCTTTAAATACTTTCTTTCCGCTAGCCATACGATAGTGAACGACTTACCTTCTACTATTACCAATACCACCTCACTAACTACCTTTTTATCACTACTTGAAAATTATTTACATGATGCACAAACATAAAACTACAAATATTTCGCGTTTTTTTCCTTAGCGATGTATAGTACTATTGGTATTTATTCTGCTACCCACATTCCACTACTTGTGCATAGAATGTATATTTTTTTTCGTATTTTTTTGTAAAGCTTACCTACTAATGTGTAACTATGATTGTATAATCGCAAGTATATTGATATAATGTGTCAGCACTAAACAGATTTCACAGTTGTGTATAAATGTTTAGCTAATGTGAATTTTCCTGTTTATCTTAACTTTGCCATTCAGCACAAAAAAAGGGAAAAAAAAGAAAAAAAACAGTTATGTTATTTCGCAGTGTTTTTTTCCTTTGTCTTTTTTCCTTATTTGTTTATAGTTTGTGTCCTTCCTGCAATAATTCCTAAAGGTATTGGCAGTATGTAATAAATAAAATAAAGCATCAATCAAGCAACAATAGTTGGGTCTTTTGCGACCAAAGCATTGAAGGCAACAGAACCTATGCCTTTGAGCAGATGGTGCACTTTGTCTCGGTCATGAAGGTGTTGACGCGTTGACAAAGAGAGAGAACATCCTCGATATATGCGGTATAAGACTCGCGTAGTTGTTTGCGACCATCAAGAGTTCTCTTTGCCAGGCTGGCTCGAACTGCTGGACTAGCAAAGTCTTGTCGCAGATGTTCTTTGAAGACGTCCCAGTCGAGAAAGTCGATCTGGTAATTAAAAAACCAAGTCTTTGCATGCCAGTAAGATAAAAAGGAGATGTGGCGGAGATTGTGTGGATCGACCCAACAGTTCGCTGCATTCACTATGTCATATTGGTGTAGCCAGTCCGTGTCCTCATTTCAGAGTCCAGAAAACAGAGGGGGCTCGCAAGGGGGTCCACTGACGATTCAAGAGTGAGTAGCTGTGGCAGTCGTAGCCGGAGGGTTAAAGGGAGAAGCACCTGAGGGTTCGTCCTGTGGTGTGCTGGTGGACACGTAGCCCAAACGACGACTTGAGTGAAGCTCCAAGAAGTAAAGTGAGTGAGCAGGGACAGGGAAACGAGGAGTAACCTCCACCACTTGAGATGTAGTCCTTTACACGCCTTTTTAGGCCTGGTAGACGTGGCCAAAAACTGTCACATCGAGGCACAGAACAGACTCGAAGGTTATATGCACCAACAATGAAGATGAGGAACACCATGTGATGATGGTTATGTAAAGGTAATGAAGAAGTGTGTTGTAAATGCCCACGTTATTTGCAAAATATATTTGCAAGAGTGGTTGCAGCACTGGCCAGTCTGGCTCGTCGCTCGAGCAGCAAGCGACCTTCATTCGTCGGATGCATACGTGCATTGACAATTTGCAACAGTGGCATCCTACATGTAGAACTACCGTCGGTAAAGGCGCCGTACCGGCGCATCTGGACGTCAGTGGGAGAGTGGTACTGCTTCAGATGTGTGACATGTATGATTTCGCTGTTTCGAGGGGTGGATGAAAACGACGAGGCAGCAGGAGCGATTTCATAAGTGACGGGAGTCTCCTCACAAAGCACTTTGTATGGTCCTGTGTACTGAGGGAGCAGCTTTACAGGCCAACCTGCCCGGTCGGAGACCAGAGCAGAACCAACGAACCGGGCAAAAAGTGCACATAGGGATGTCCTTGATCTTATTAACGCTGTTGGTTTTCTTGGGAGGCCAGAAGGCGACCACGAGCGGCTTCGCGCGCATGGGTGGCTCGATTATAGGAAAGTGGTTCAAAGCTATACTTGTACCACAACAGCTGCTTTTAGTGTCGTAGTGGTCTGCTGGTGTAAGTAAGGCTCGATGGAAAATTTTCATTAGAAGGCAGGTGCAGATGATTCCATGTTGTTCATGGCAACCTGTGTTGCCCATTCCACGACCCATGTCTGACTGGATCTGAGCTGGTCAACAACTTTCCACTGCCCGGGGAAACAATCGCGCATATTATCCGGCCGTGGCACCATTTGCATTTGGCTTATTATCTTCCGGTGATATGTTGCTCAGCACATATGGGCTGGAAAAATTGCATCTGCAGTTTTCTTCCGATGCATTCTTGTGCCTTGGTTGACTTACTTGTGCAGGGGGGAAGTAAGCCCTCCACTCTAGTTTATGATGATTGGGGATGTCGTGAAAACAGACCAGCTCATCTCTTGCAAGCCTCCCTGAAATGAATGACTCGCCTGTCCGATTGGCAAAAAAAAACTCGAGCATTACAGGCCAACCCTGGGAAGTATGTGAACATTAAGGTACTGAACCCTCAACGTGGGTCTGGCAGTTGCCATACTAATGTAGCGAGATTATGGTATCCATAAGTAGTGATCTAAACCAGTACATTTGGTGGGAGTTCGTTCTGGAGGAAGGATCGTAAGGCTGCCTGCCAGCTTGTCCCGACTGTGAGTTCTTGAGAGGCATGTTCATCCTGTGTGATGGCTTGCATTATGGCATTTATGCTATTGGCATGGAAGGAATGTAGTTGCAGAAAGAAATGAGCCCTTTCTGTACTGGCCAGCCACTTATAGCAACTTATAGCCTGTGCTGACTTTTTGACCACTTTATCGCCATTCTGTATTGTTAATAATTGGAAATGGTACGGTATGTGTTGGTTTGTGCAGCATAAAAAACAGTGCACTTGGTGCTCTCGTAGTTTGCAGTGTTTTTATTTAGAAAGGTTGCTTTGACGGTGCTGTCACCCAATTGGCCTTCTGCAGCCCATCATGCATGCACAGGAATGCCTCGCCTGGCGCGAGCGCCTCATCTGGAAGGCCAGGCTCTTCCAGATGGCTTGCTATTCAGGGTAGTGTCGTGAACCTGTTCACCCTACAGGCAACTCCACCCGCCCAGTCAGTGCCAAGACAGTTTTTCTCACCGTAAGCACATTTTGGGATTCCCACTGATTGAATGGAAAGGTGATCATAGGGCTGGCAGATACAAATTAGGAAAGCACAACAGGACGCTCTTAATGAATCCATCAATGGCAACTCGTGGGCACGAGGTTGTGTGTGGCCCTGTCTACATAAAAGCTTTTTTCATGTATAGTGGGGGCGAGGTGTTGTTGGGTTTGAGGCATGCGCATTAGTCATCAGCAATGATGAGTGGCATGCTCTCCACGACAGAATTCCTGCTGCAAGGAGTCTCTTCAGTGTTGGCTTAATTGCCGAGGAACACTGATAGAAAGCTTTTCAGTCTTTTTTTTTTTTCCAATCAGAGCTCAGGTATACGGCGAGCCACAGTCGTCGTAATTTTTTGTGCAACATAGACTTTACTGATTTCGCTGCTTGTGTCCGTGTTTTAGAGTCTAGAGTTTGGGACCACAGTGTGATGTTAGCAATATTAAAGTTGCACATTGCTGTGTTCTTATATATGACCATGGCAGTGCATCTGCAGTCACGTTTTATTGTAAAAAAGCACAAAACTTGCCCAGTTTGCAAGCTGTTACATTAAGGGATTTGTGCCGGCTTTTTATCAGGCACACTTGTGAACCATTGGGCTAGACTTCAGTAACTCTACAACCGATGAACAGAATTTTATGAAAATGTGTACTTTCTTTAGTGTTAATGTATGAACATACCCCAAAAGCTTTATAAAGATATCTTAGCAAATAAAAAAATCACCGCATATCCAAGGAGTGAATGATGAGTGGGGTGAAGTACTGGAGGGTTTCTTCGCTAAACCATGAACCATCCGCCAATATCGCCCACTACATCATAAAAGACGTGACAAACACTGTATATGTTTATACAGAAAATTTTAATATTTGTAAGTGGTAGCTATATGTCGCTTTTGTTCCGCCTTCATTATAACGGATTCATGGTTGATGAAGTGGTCGATTGGTGATGGGGTGTTGTGGGATCTTTGCAAGTACGAAGTAGTGGGCAGTTTGCAAAGGTGGAACTATAGGCGGTCAGGTACATACAAGGAATGGACAGACCCACGCCTTAGGGAGCTTAGCTCGTAGAAGTTAGGTATCCCGGGTAGCCTCCCATTTAAGTAGATCGGTTCTCACAAGAGGACTGCCACCGCAATGAAGTCATTTGCACTCTGCATCAGCAGTGGGCAGCTGACGCAATCCTTGTTTTCAAATCGAAAAACATTCGGCATTTTTATGTCGATGCTGTTTTAGTCTGTGTGGTAGGAACTTAGCTACCATGGTAGCCATGGTAGCATAATTGTGCTAAACTTGCTCCTTCCAGAAAATGTTACGTCTGTACTTTTCTAAAGCTGGTCATTTACCTGGGTCGGACCTTAAACTTGTTATCTTTTATCGCTAAGTAAACCCAGTGCAAGAGAGAGAGCCTGTTTATAAAGAGCAAAATTCTGCCATTGCAGTTTCACTTGCTCAAGCGGAGTTAAGCAGAAAAAGAAAAATGTGCACATTCATTTCCCACAGCGCTGCCCCTGTGAACGCTCGAGCAGCCAAGGCTCCAGCGGTGGGCCAGGCTGATGCAGGAAGCGAGCTGCCTCGCTATTTCCTGCGAAGCCATGCCCGGCAGCTCTTGCAGGGGCAGCACCTGGCTGAGAAGCGAAAGCTTGAGGCCAGGGAGAGCAGCAGTGGCAAGAGGAGGCGCCTGGAGAGCCCCCCCGAGCAGGCCAAGCCCGCCGAGGATCCCGAGGCAGCCAGTCCTGGCCAGCGTCGCAGCCAGGGACCGCCTCATGGTGAGAGGACATCTTTCGTATAACATTCGTTCTGGTCAACCATGTTCCTAGCGATGACCGGCTGAAATGTTTCGCAGTGCAAGTAATCAGAATGGCTGCTCGCTTTTGAGGAACACTGAAGCACGTTTTGAATTTAAATAAATGAGCTTTTGCTCTGATGTCATCCAATTTCGTGCTCTAAAAACTTGTCAAGCTTTTTCAGAACTAGTGCAAGCAGCTGTATTTTGGTTAGAAATCGCAGCAAGCGTCTCGTACGGTGATGCAAATATTTCTGCTGTAATGGTTGGTTGAAGCTTCTGGACAGTTACCACCTGCAGAGCTTCACATACCATCAGGACCCAGGTGAAACTTTCCTGCTGATTGGCTATTGCTTCCAGCAGTGCTGGTCTATTAGCACATTCCCAGGAGGTAATGGAACCAGCAGGTGATGGAACCAGTAGCTGGTGGTTGCAGTGGGTGTTGAAACCAGCAGCTGATGGAACCAGTAGCTGGTGGTTCCAGCAGGTGTTGAAACCAGCAGCTGATAGAACCAGTAGCTGGTGGTTCCAGCAGGTGTTGAAACCAGCAGCTGATAGAACCAGTAGCTGGTGGTTCCAGCAGGTGTTGAAACCAGCAGCTGATAGAACCAGTAGCTGGTGGTTCCAGCAGGTGTTGAAACCAGCAGCTGATAGAACCAGCAGCTGATGGAACCAGTAGCTGGTGGTTCCAGCGCAGTGTTGCAGGCTGTCGGCCAACTTGTAACTCGCCGACATGGAGCACACCTCCTAGCAGCAAAGCAGACAATAAGCCTGATTCGAGCTGCATATTGTCAGCTGCAGGCTTTATTGCAGCTCGAACAAGCTGAAATACGGCCTGTTTCTAAGTGAAAGTTAGTCCCTTCACAGCTGAACAATCGTCACATTCCAATTTCGTAATACCTAGTAATATTCTGAGGAACCGGTTTATTCGGCCAGGCTCGAGCTAAATCATGCTGGTGATGATATTTTTAGATAAAGATGTACAGGTGATGATAATTACAAAGAGAATAAAGAGTCATTCGCTTGTTGCGCTCACACTAATTCCCTCGCGCGGTGAAAGCGGCTGCCTGGTCGCTTGACAGTATTATGAAATGCATCGCGCATAATGCTTTAAACGAGATACGTGCACTATCTCTGTTCCTCGGCAACGATGATCAGGACTGGCGCTAAGAGGAGAAACGCGGTAATTGACAGGAGATGTCTGTTCGACCACCGTGTATGGCCCAATGAAGCGCCTGATGAATTTGTCGCATAGGCCGGGGACGCGTAGTGGAGTCCATAGAAGAACTTCGTCACCAGGGGAAAAACTCGCAACACGGCGAGACGAGTCGTAGCGAGATTTTCGAGTGTCTTGAGAGAGGCCGGTGTTAACACGGGCCTGGTGACGGCAGTGTGCGAGACGAGATAGGAATTCTTCAGAGAAAGGAGCCGTGGAGAGGGCAGGGGCCGAAAGGAAAGAGACATCCAGAGCGAACTCGGCGAGTGACCATGGACGAGAAAAAATGGAGAAAAGCCGGTAGTGCGTTGAGCAGCCGTATTATAGGCGAATGTCACGAAGGGTAGAATTGCATCCCAGTTCGTGTGGTTGGGGTGAATGTACATGGCGATCATGTCCGATAGGGTCCGATGAAACCGTTCAATCCGTTGGTCTGCGGGTGGTAGCTAGAAGTGGTCTTGTGAACAGTGTTCGAGGCACGCAAAACTTGCTCGACAATGGAAGATAGGAAGACTTTGCCACGATCACTGAGGAGAATGCGTGGAGCTCCATGACGCAAAAAGATATGGCGAAGAAAGAAATCGGCGATCTCAGTGGCAGTCCCAGATGGTATGGAAGCTGTTTCTGCGTAGCGGGTAAAGTGGTCGACTGCCGTGACAATCCAGCAATTCCCATTGGATGATATAGGAAGAGGGCCATACAAGTCGATTCCAACGACTACAAAAGGTGAGGCGGGACAAGGAAGAGGTTGCATTAAGCCAGCCGGAGCAGTTGTCGGTCGTTTTCGCCGTTGGCAATGGACACAGGAGGCGACGTACTTAGCGACGGCTCAAGAGAGGCCAGGCCAAAAACAACGACTTCGAATTTTGTCGTAAGTCTTGTGGTAGCCTAGATGAGCAGCGGTTGGATCATCATGACAGCTTCCAGAACTTCACGTTGCAGAGAACGTGGGATGACTGGTACACACTTGTTGCCATCGATGTGGTAAATGTAGCGACATAAAGCATCACCGACGAGCTTAAATTGCTCAAGTTGTCGACGGAGTCTGGCGTTTGGAAGAGTAGTAGAGCCGGGCAAGCGGTTAACAATGGTGTGGCAGTATGGGTCGACACGTTGTTGTGAAACAAGGACGGATAGGGTGGCAGGTGATGAACTTAGCGCTGCGATTGGAGAGGTGCTGTCGTTTTGGAGTATCGATGGTGAATTGCTTCCGCTGGGCAAAAGACGGCGCGATAGAGCATCAGCATCTTGATGCTTCTTCCCAGATCTGTAGGCGACATCGAAATCATGCTCCTGCAAGCGAAGCGACCAAGGCGACCCGATAAGTTTTTCAGCGATGAAAACCAGCATAGGGCATTATGGTCGGTCACGGCGGTAAAATGACGGCCGTGAAGATATGGTCGGAATCTTTGCACTGCACAAACAACAGTAAGGCACTCCTGCTCGGTGATAGTGTAGTTCTTTTCTGGCGCGGTAAGAGCACTACTTGCATAAGCAACGACGCGTTCGCGGGAGTTTTTGTCACGCTGCAAGAGTACCGCACCAAGGCCATGACCACTTGCGTCGGTGTGAAAGATGGTGGGTGCGGTGGAATCGAAGTGGCACAGTACCGGATCCGATGTGAGGGCTTGCTTCAATGCCGTGAAAGCGCTTTCGCAGTCTTCGGACAAAATGAAGGGGACGTTCGTTGCGAGGAGTTGATGGAGCGGAGACGCAAGTTCCGCGAAACCACGTATGAAGCGCTGGAAGTAAGAAGATAACCCAAGAAAGCTGCGCAGGTCCTTTTGACGTAGTGGACGAGGAAAATCGAGGACAGCGGCAAGCTTCTCGGGGTCGGGCCGAATTCCTTTGCTGACAAAGGGGCAGAGAACCTTGATTGTCTCGCTAGCAAAGGTACATTTCTTGGTGTTGAGGGTAGATGCTACTCAAAACGATTTTCTTTAATAAGAGTCTGAATTTAACACAATTTGGCATGCTAATAGTTTTTTCTCCTCTTTGCAAATATGTCATTTATTTTCATGTAGATTGCTTGGTTTTCTTTCTGCAGGTCGGATACTGCAAAATTATGGCCATTGCTATGCAACAATTCTGACCTATAAAAATTTGAGATAAAGCATGCAGATATAGCTGACTATGATTCTTTGGAACTGTAGAGTGCAAAAAACTATATTAATTTTGTGTGTAAAAAGGTGAAATACAATAATAAAATAGAAAAATTTACTATGGCTCTAGTTGCCAAGGGCTTTCAATGTTGTGTAACTTTTGAAAAACATAATCAAGCAGCACTGACAATCTGAATAGATACTTGCACTCTATGGGCCCTCATGCTATGTGCAAAATTTCATAGAGGTATGTCAATTCTAAGTATACGAAATAGCGTATATAAGAAGCACAGATCACACAAAACTGGAAAAGGAGAAAAACGCATTTGAAAGTTTGAAACCTTTTTTTTATCAGAGTTGTTAGAAGCGCATAATCTTTGGCCATAATGTTCAACAGAACTTTGAAAAGCACTGCAAGTTACTAGAACTGTCCTGCAGCTTAGATTGTGCCCTCACGGTCCTTGCGAGCACTCTCCTCTAGCCGTGCCCTTTTCACTCCACGACGACGGTGGGCCCTTGCTTCTGCTGTCAGACGCTCGGACATTCTCTTGATGCGCCTCGCATCGCGGGAATCACTGAAAGTAACTAGATCTCTAGATGGCAGTATGTTGAGCTCTTCCAGGATGTGCTCGAAAGTAGCATGACCCTTGTTGAACCACAGGATTGCCATAGCTGCGGCAGTCTCGACAACCGTTCGGGAGACAAACTTAGTCTTGGGACAAAGTAGCCAAATTTTGCTGTTCAGGGATTCCAATGTGTTCTGGGTTTTCCCTTTGATGCATCGAGCAAGGAGCTTCTCATCCGTTAGCCGCTTATAAATGGGCAAAACAGCCAATCCCTGTGCTTTTGTCAGGAGAGGTGTGTGACGTGGTGCAGGTTCACCAAGTGCTTCAGCGCGTTGATGTTTGCACCACGATTCTGTTCCTGCAGGGCAAAACTTGTGGCTGCCAGCATTGTCAGTAGAGCATGAGTGGAAGTACGAAGCCCATACTGTAGTGTACATATCCCGTACACTCCCCCTGTTGCTTGTTATGGCAATCTGATAGTATGTTTGGAGCTTCTGCATGGCTGGCTCTTTCATTTTCTGCCCTCGTGGTAATGGCACATGCAGCTTCCGTAGCGCGGTGCCAAGTCTCTTGGCCACATGATTAGTGCAGTCTTCTTTTTCTATATTGACAGCACCATAGACTTTTGACCCTGCAACTGCACTATATGCTTTGCTGTCACAGTCACTCAAGAATGTCATGAAATGCAGTGGCGTGTCATAAGTCAATGTTCTCTGCGAAATGCGCATCGCAGCCTCCGTTTCCATGGCATGGGAGGAACAGTCTGCATTGTTTTCACAGACTGGGCCTCGAAATGCCTGCCACAGTTCCTCGTCTGGGCCCATATCCTTGTGCCTACTGCATGTCAGGCAGTAATTTGATATGACCTCGAAGTCTAAGCAGAGGTCAGTATCTAAGGAGATAACTGCGCCAATCCCGTTGTGGCTTTTGTGGCCCGTCTTCTGCCAAGTGCCGTCGAACATAACAGCCACATCAGTTTCGCCTGCTACTTCTTTCGTCAACTCTCTGGATCGGCGCAAGTTTTCACTCACAGCTGCCATGGCAGCGGTGTGCACCTTCTTTGCTATCGAAAAAAATCCTCGGTGGTGCATTGGCTTTGGGAGTCCAATAATGGAGCAAAATCTCGACAATTGCTCATGACCGATGCCGACATTGCGTGCAGCTACCACCGCCTTCACATTTACAGCGAAACTATCTCGGGAGCTCCCACTGTCGTACCGTTGGCTCACTCGGCTGCTGCCGTCCGCCGTAACACGCAGTGACGTATAGGAGCACAAAAGAACAGTCGCTGAGCATTCGCTGTTTTCGCAATGAAGTTCGAGGAGCGACGAAAGTCCCTTGCGCTTTTCTGCCGGCTCCCGAACGGCAAGTTTTTGAATACCTCAAGCAGGGCATGCCGCACCTGCCACAAGTGCCGTCAGCAAGAGGGTGTCGCACAAAACTGTCGTTGCACGAACCTCATCGCGCTGTCTTTCGTCTTTTTCGAAGAAGCCGAGCTTCTTTTCCGAAGCACTGATGAAAGAAAGCGCAGCGTCAATCCCTTCATCGCAGCCACTGTCGCTCGCGCACTCGTCGATGCCGCCGTCAGGCCTAGCACACGTAGGCGCGTTCTCGTTCGTCGCCGTCGTTCGGGGCGCTTTACGCCGCCTTCCCTTGAACTTGTGCTTCGTTCGAAACTTCTGCGATCTCACGTTGCACTTTTTAGGGCTTGTCATCGCGGAAGTATGCGTAGACGCGCAGAAAAGCAGACGGACCGAATGCCGATGGCCGCCACCAACACAGCTGACAATGACTCGGTAGCCAATGGCGATGCGGCTTAGGGTGCCGCGCGTTTCAAACCGCTCAAACCACGTGATAAAAAGGCCTCATTTTTTGTTTTTTTGCCCACAAACGAAACTGGCGGTCGTCGGAGCTGTACGAAGAAGGCTGGACGCAACTTTCCCAACCGATTGCGATGGCGGGCGGCACTGCGACGGGGAGCAGCGCGCAGTCAAAGATGGCCAATATCGGTGCAAATTCACGAAATTTAGAGCCACCGCGATGCCTTCATACACATTTTTTTGCATTTTGCGGTTAGAATTTAGTTTTGAAATTTTCACAGATGAAAGAAGGTTTGAAGATTACAATGCAATAAAAATCGGAAATGCGAGAAATTTTGCTAAAAATGCGATTTTTCGACTCGCATCTCCCCTTAAGAGTAGATGACGTGTTCCATGATCTTGGAGCATATGCTGGTGAGGGAAATGGAACGGTAGTTTCCAGGGGAAGACCGGTCACCTTTTTTGAAGCCTGGAATGACCTTCCCTGTCCTCCAATCATCTGGCACTGTACCTGTGTCAAGTGAGTGCTGAAAGATAATACAAACAATCGCACTGCACGCATATTTAGTACTTTTTAGTGCTTTCGCGTTGATTCCATCAATACCGCAAGATGAAGAGCACTTCAGGGAGTCAATGACCTTGACAATGCCCTCTGCCCTGAATTCAATACCCCCCATTGGAGGAAAATTTAAATATGGAAAGTGTGGTAATGCATCTGTACTTGCTTTTGTGAACACTGAACAAAACGCTAGATTCAGTGCGTCGGCAACTTCGGAATCGGCAATGGGTGTCCCCATGTTATCACATAGTGAAATAGTACTTTTAATATCAGGCTTAATCGCTTTCCAAAAACAGCGCGGGTTAGACTGCAGCATATTTGGTATGGTAGTCGAATAGTAGTCACGCTTGGCGCGTGCTTTTACTGCGTTGTATTCTTTAACGTCCCTATTATGCTTTTGCCAGGCCGAGGATGAACCAGTTCGTTTAGCATTTCAAAATAATCGCTTTTTTATTACTTAGGTCTTTCAAAGACTTGTTAAACCAGGGGGAACGGGCTTATTCATTTATAGCGATAGTTGGGATGTAAAGATTCATTAAACGCAGCATTTTGGCTTTGAATAGTATCCAAATGCTCTCGGTTGAATGCTGCCGATATGTAAGGGCAAGTTTCTCGTGAAAAACGGAAAGTTCACGGTTGATGCTGGAATAATCGGCTTTGTCGTATAGCGTGAGTACTTTTTTAGATTTCTTGCTTTTTAAGATGTTGCAAGGAAATGTTGCATGAATGACGTTGTGGTCAGGAAAACCATGGATATACATAAGAAGGGGGGGGGGGGGGGGGCACATTATCGGGGTGTGACGTGAAAAGGAGGTCCAAGACTGTTGATGAGTGTTGGGTTACTCGGGTAGGTTTATTGACCAGCTGTGAGAGGCGAAAAAGCAAACTTATGTTTACAAATTCTGCAGCCATGTTATTTTGTGCAAGACATGACGCAACATTACTCCAATCTATTGAAGAAAAATTGAAATCACCGAATAATAAGACGGGAGTGTTGGGATACGTTGTTGTTAGTTCTAACAATGCTTCCTGAAAAGACGAAAGAAAGGAGCTATCGGCACATGGTGAACGGTGGCAACAGCCGATTAACATGTGCGGTGAAGGGGCATGGCAGCACGTCCAAACCATTTCCAGAGAATTTTTAACATTTACAGCAGAGCACTTAAGCAAGCGATGTGTGGCAATCGCCACACCGCCCCCACGGTTATCATCAAAGTGGTTCTTGCGAAAGATATCAAAATCTGGCAGATCAGGAAGAATCTCGGAATCAAGTATGTTAGAGGTTAGCCACGTTTCCGTCAACAGAATGACGTTGCTAGAAGAAGAGATCAAGGTGCATAACGGATCGCGTTTTGGCATCAAGCTGCAAATGTTAGTGTGAAGCAGTGAGAGATCATGCTTAACACTCTGATTCGGTCTTCGTGGCTTTTGTGCCCGTTGCTAGGCCTGAGGTTCGACAACCAACGGCTTAGCCTGATCAAAAACATACGTTTTTCTGCCACAGATAAGCTTGTCATAACGGAGCTTAAACGGGGAGTGCTGTGCTTTTCCAAATTCGATAAGGCGCCTTCTGGCTACACGAATTTCCGGGGCAAAGTCTTCACTGATGCCGTAATCTGAGCCTTTCAGTTTACTGCTAGACGAAAGGAGTGCTTCTTTATCCTTGAAGTGGGCAAATTTTACTATTATCGGTCGCCATTTCCCCTCACGATAAGCTCAGTCTATGGGCACGTTCTATGTCACGACTTCGAATAGTCATGCCCAGGCTTTTGTGACAGAGATCAGTAACCAGTTATTCACTAACATGCCACGCCTCGTTTCGCACATCACTGAACCCGTAAAAGATCAGGTTGCGCCTTCGGGATGTGCTTTCCATGTGGCTAATCCGGTCAGACAGCCTAGTTACCCGAGCAGCGCTGTTAGTGGCAACACTTTCAATGATTTCAAATTGAGACTGAACATTTGAAAGTGATAGTAAGTCGGATTCTATTTTGGTCAATTGCGAGCTGAGGTCATTGAACGTTTTTTCATGTTCATCAAGGGTTGATCCGATTGAACCTAACTGCTAAAGCATGGCCGACTGCCCAGATTGCAACGTCTTCAGTATATCAAGCATGTCACTAGACACCACACAGTGTTCATTCCTAGGTCCAGGATTAGTCTCAATATCACCTGCTAATAACAATTTCAACAGCATTTTGGCACAATCGAGAACTACAGAGATGGAGCGCCGTGGGCTCAGCAGAACAAGTAATGATCGGCATCCAGTTCGCTTAGCGTAAAGGCAGTGGTAATTCGTTACCTGCGTAGTGAAGTCAAGCGGGTTAGGATGACCCATCGCCGGTGTGCCGCCGAGCCCTCTAGGCACAGTGAGCGTCTGCCCAGGGTTTATATTGGTGCTCCAAGGAACGGTGGCGCTGTCGGAAGATAGCGTGCCCGAAATCCAAGATGCCAGCTGATGACCACGAGGCAACCGTAGTGAGAGCGTTTGGCGGTGATGCGCGCATTCCAGTGCACAGTACAGGCCGGGCTGGCGCTCCCCGTCATGGCGAGGTGACGCGTTCACAGGCAGGTGGTCAGCGCCGCATGGTAATGGAGACCGGGTAGGCTAGTCGAAGTTCTGCAGTAGCATCAGGATCCAGGGCAGCACGAAGAACTGCGTAGCGAAGAAGTCGAGCGGGTTAGGATGACCCATCGCCGGTGTGCTGCCGAGCCCACCAGCCCGGCGGCACACCGGCGAACTGTGTACTTGATGGGCAGCTGACAGGGAATCGCAAATTATTCATCGTGGCGAAAATTTTGTTGTAGCAGTATTAGACAATGCCCCTTTGCGCATGCCCAGTTCAAAAAGCTTGGCTGTGCTTGTGCTACGAGGGTGCAGGGGCTTTGTCGAAGGCCAGAAACTCTAATGTTCCTTCTCGAAGGGTGAAGATCGATAAGACATATATAGTTGTGGCCCATGTGTATACAATGCTGTACCACCACAAGAAGGTTGGGAAACGACATGGAGTTGAGGTGAAGTTTTTGATGCTTAAGGAGCTTGCAGTCTTATGCACATTCATAGGTGGCACGAAAACAGGGTGCAAGAAGCACTACACGAAATCATATGCAGAATGCAGTGCTGGAGGGGTATATGAAATACATTTGTCATGTGGCTAAAGTTGTGTGGTACAAATGGAAAGATGTGCAACATGTGCACGTGTGAACATCATTTCTCAGTAAAAGAAACACATACAAATGGGCACCTACCCACCCAGTGCTCAGAGTGCAAGTGTAAACCAATGCTGGAAAATAAGAAGATATTGAGCTGCTGCTGCGATAATAGAGCAAGTAAAATTTGCAAAACACATTACACAAGGAAGAAGGGAAATGACTGTGCCAATGAATCATCTGTTGACTAAAGTATGAAGTCCTTTGCCACTTTTCATTGTCAATTTACTGTATTGCACATGGACATCTTATAAAACTTCGTAATAACTGAGCTTTTGAATTTTTGTATACTGCTGTTTGTGTGTTGGGAGGCAGGCTTGATTACCTTGTTGCAAAGGCTCCTTGGTGGGGATCTACCTTACTCCTTTGTTATTTGTCTGCGTAGCATGAGCTTACTTTCATTTTGTGGATTGTTCATTTCACTCTTCTTTTTTTCATGGTTGTTCAAATTATCAACCTTTAGCACTTCTTCGAAAGTACTACACTATGCAGTCGAATCTTGTTATAGCAATCCTCAATATGTTTTTTTTCGAAAATTCCCCTCCAAATGTCCATTGTCTTATTGTAAAAATGTTTCACTACTACAAATTTCAGAATATTGCATGTTTCAGAATAATTTATCGAATTTTATCTCCCTTACATTTTCAGAACACTCCAAAATAATGAATGACGACATTAAGAAGCTATTCACGGCTGTAAACATTATGCCCAGCTCCGTAGCTGCCAATCTTGTCATGATGAGAATGCTGACATATTTCTCTTTGCCTGCACTATTCAATTGTGCGATAGCCCTGTTGTCATCATCGTCTGGAACTTGCTTTTCAAGTTAGCCTTTGCCCCGTCATCCTTGCTTTTGTGAGGCAGCTTGACATGCGGGCTGGTTTCTAGCCTTTTTGTTGGTGGTTGAACATTCAAGATGAGCTACGGAAACGGCACGAGAGGAATGCTTAGACGGTGAAAAATGCAATACGAGAGACCTATTGGTTGAAGTCTCTGATAATAACTCGCTCATGCCGTACTAACGCTCACACAACCTACAGTGCTTCAACAAAGCGTGCATGTGAGCTTAGCTAATGACCGATAAGATCCGTATCATCCATTGTGGTAAGGAAACTGCGACGAGAGTAAAGACGACGTTGAAACAGTGCACGCAAACCAACGTGAAGAATTCGTATTAACTGCTGTAGGGAACTATGTGAACGACGACGAAGCAGCATGAAACGGCAAGCCACAGCGTTGGTGCACGCGCGACCCGAGCTTGCGTTTGTTTTGTATTTTCGGCTTGTTGGCGTTCCTCGCTCTTTTGGCGTTCCTCGGCCTTCCAGTAGGTCTGTACGTGAATAAACTGTGTGACATCTGGTGGAGGTGTGTGGACTCGCGTACAAACCTGGAACTTCGCTCCCGTAAGCTTCCCCCTCTACGTGACACGAACATGGCCACCGAGACGCCTCTCCGCGTGGGACCTTCGACCGTCCATGTCACTTGTGGTGCCGTGTATCCTCAACGAGACCCTCCTATCTTCACGGGCTCCACTGAGTCGGACGTCGAAGATTGGCTGGCGAGGTACGACAAAGTCGGCGCAAGTAACAAATGGGACGACCCAAGTAAGCTGGGCTACGTCACATTCTACCTTGCGGACACCGCGCAACTGTGGTTTAATAACCACGCAGCTGACATTACTACGTGGTCTGCATTCAAGACGGCTATTACGGACGTCTTTGGACGACCTGCGGCACGCAAGCTTAAAGCCGAGCACCGTTTACGTCACCGTGCGCAGCAACCAGGCGAGACCTACACAGGCTACATTGAAGATGTGTTGCATCTATGCAACCGCATCAACTCTATCATGCCTGAGGAAGAAAAAATCAGGCACATATTGAAAGGCATTGACGACAACGCCTTTCAGATGTTGCTCGCGAGAAATCCCCCCACCATTGCTGTCCTCGTTTCCCTCTGTCAAAGCTTCGATGAATTGCGTAGGCAGCGCGCAATTGCTCGTCAAGCCCTCACGATGCCAGACACGCTCGCAAGCTTGCACCTAGCTGCCCATCCTACCGACCAGCAGCCGCTGCTTTTGACAATCAAGGACTTCGTCCGCGAAGAGGTAGCGCGCCAGCTGTCACTGCTGCCACTGACACATGAGCTCACGCAAGCTTTGGCACCGGACCTCCAACACATCATTCGGACCCAAGTCGCTGAAGCCCTTCCGCCGGTGCATAAGCAACCACCAGTCACAACGCCTCTCACGTACGCCGCCGTCGCTGCTCGGCCTACGCAACAGCGTATGCCGTATGCTCAACCTGCCACGCCACCCTATGTCCTGCCTACAACCCCAATTGCGGCGCTGTATCCCTACGCGAGATCTTCAGCTCCATTTTACCGTCGCCCAGAAGCTTGGAGGACAACGGATAATAGGCCCATCTGTTTCGCCTGTGGTATCGCTGGACACGTCGCCCGCCACTGTCGCCGAGATCCCCCTCCAGTCGACGCCGTGGGCAGGCCAATGGCGTCGTCGTCTATGACGCCTTCAAGGTACACCACTGACGGTCCTCGACCCTTCGCAAACCATCGGTCACCATCGCCACGACGACGCTCCCTGTCACCTATGCGTCGCCGACCTGCTATGGAAGAGGGAAACTGATCGCTGCAGCTCCGGAGGCAACAGCTGCATACAATTCGAACTGCTTAAGGCCTCCATCTTTCTCGCCGCAAAACGTTATTGACGTCAATGTTGAGGGGGCCGCCGCACAAGCGCTTATCGACACAGGGGCCGCCGTTTCCATAATCTGTGAGACCTTATGCCGCAAGTTGAAAAAGGTGACGACGCCTCTTTCGAGCCTGAGGCTCCACATGGTCAACTCGCAGTGCATAGAACCTACAGCTGTGTGCACTGCACGTGTCATTATCCAAGGTGAACTTTATGCCATTGAATTTTTTGTGCTGGCATCCTGCTCCCACGAAGTCATTCTTGGATGGGACTTTCTTTCGCGTCATCGGGCCATCATAGATTCTCACGTGCAGAAGTTGCCCTTACACCGCTGCCAACCTCTTGTTCGGTGGATTCTCTTTCTGAAGCTTACAAACTTGTCGTTGTTGCAGACACTGAAATAGCACCGAGAACATCCGCCCTTGTAGCCCTGACCTGTACGGCTGCTCCTGCCGGAACTGTTTTGTTCACTTCGTCTGACGTATTTACCCGCCGCCGTAGCCTACACCTGCCCTTTGCCGTACTCACCGTGGAATCCGGTGCTACCGCCATGCTCGTCGCGAACTCGCTATCGTCGCCAGTTACCTTACTTCGCTGAGAATGTTTGGGTAACATACAAGACGTTGACCTCTTGCGCCCTCTAGAGTTCGCCGAACACGCACCTCACCTCCAGCTCAATGCTATGACGCCACCTGTGGCCACACTGCCCGCGCCAGACTCATTCCAGCCCTCTGTTGCCGCTGAGCTATCGCCGACACAAAGAAGCGAACTCTTGTCCCTTCTTCGAGAGTTCCGTTCTGTCTTCGATTGCGCTCAACCATCTTTGGGTCGCACAGCGAACATCACGCATAATATTGACACCGGTACTCATGCTCCCTTACGCCAACGACCATATCGAGTTTCAGCGGAAGAGCGCCGTATTATCAACGAACAAGTCGACGATATGCTCAAGCGTGGTCTCATCCAGCCATCGCAGAGCCCTTGGTCGTCCCCTGTTGTACTTATGCGCAAAAAGGATGGGTCTATCCGATTCTGTGTAGACTACCGCCGGCTCAATAAGATAACTCGGAAGGATGTGTACCCGTTGCCACCCATCGACGACGCTCTCGATTGCTTGCAAGGGGCAGAATATTTCTCCTCCTTAGATTTACGCTCAGGATATTGGCAAGTTCCAATGGCTGATCCTGACCGATCGAAGACTGCATTTGTAACACCTGATGGGCTGTATGAGTTTAACGTCAGTCCGTTTGGACTCTGCAACGCCCCAGCTACCTTCGAACGGATGATGGACACCATACTTCGCGGCTACAAGTGGAACACATGCCTTTGCTACCTAGACGATATCGTCGTTTTTTCCCGCGACTTTTCCACTCACCTTGTTCGTCTTCGTGCTATTCTCACGTCTCACCTCTGCTGGCCTTCAACTTAACATCAAGAAGTGCCATTTTGCCGCACGTCAGCTCACTATACTGGGTCACGTTGTCTGCAAAGAGGGTGTTCTCCCGGATCCGGCGAAACTCCGCGCCGTGGCCGACTATCCGAAGCCCAATTCCATCAAGACGCTTCGAAGTTTTATCAGCCTGTGCTGCTCATACTTTCGTCGATTTGTGCGCAACTTCTCTTCCATCATCGCACCTCTTACCAACCTGTTGACAACTTCCAAAGGCATTTCTGCTTGGTCAAAAGAGTGCGACGAATCCTTCACCACGCTTCGGCGGTTATTATTATCACCTCCAATTGTACGTCATTTTGACCCTGATGCGCCTACGGAGGTCCACACCGACGCCAGTGGCGTCGGTCTTGGTGCTGTGTTGGCTCAACGAAAACCAGGGTACCAAGAATACGTGGTCGCTTACGCGAGTCGAACCCTCAAGAAAGCCGAGTGTAATTATTCCGTCACGGAGAAAAAGTGCCTCGCAATTGTCTGGGCTTTGACGAAGTTCCACCCATACCTTTATGGCCGCCCTTTCGAAGTTGTCACGGACCACCACGCTCTATGCTGGCTATCATCGCTCAAAGACCCGTCGGGGCGCCTTGGTCGTTGGGCGCTTCGCCTACAGGAATACGACATTCGTGTTGTATACCGATCCGGCCGCAAGCACTCCGACGCTGATGCGCTATCCCGCTCGCCGCTACCGGCTGACCCAGCCTCCTCGTCACCTTCTTCAGCTGTCATAACACCAATCGACTTCAGACATGGCATCGGAACAACGCAAAGATGTGTGGATTTCCCAACACCTCGCCTTTTTGACTGATCCGTTAGCTAATTCAGTGTCAAGAACTATCCGCCGTCAAGCCACACATTTCGCTATTCGAGACGACCTGCTCTATCGGCGGAATTACACGTCTGAAGGTAGGAAGTGGCTGTTAGTGATACCCAACCACATGCGCTCGGAAATCTGTACTGCTTTCCACAACGACCCGCAAAGCGCTCACGCTGGCGCTCTCAAAACGTACAACCGTCTACGTCAGCGGTACTACTGGCGCGGCATGTACACATTTGTCCGCAAGTACGTACGTGCTTGTACTGCATGCCTGCAACGTAAAGTCCCACCTCAGCGCCCTGCCGGTACACTTCAGCCTCTGCCGTGTCCAGCGCGTCCGTTTGACCGCGTCGGTATCGACTTATACGGACCACTTCCCACGTCGTCTTCTGGAAATAGGTGGATAATTGTCGGCGTGGACCACCTCACGCGTTACGCGGAGACAGCAGCACTACCCGCAGCAACCGCGAGAGAAGTTGCGTTTTTCATCTCGTGCAACTTTGTTCTTCGCCATGGTGCTCCCCGCGAACTTTTGAGCAACCGGGGCCTTGTTTTCTTGTCTGACGCCATTCAAGCGTTGCTCGCTCAGTGCAACATGGTTCATCGCCTGACGACAGCATATTACCCGCAGACGAATGGCCTCACAGAACGATTTAATCGCACTCTCGGTGATATGTTGACGATGTACACAGCTTCAGACCAGACCAATCGGGACACTGTCCTTCCATTCGTCAAGTATGCGTATAACACCGCTACGCACGCGACAACAGGATTCTCCCCTTTCTTTCTGTTGTACGGACGCGAACCATCGTGCACGCTGGACACTATCCTCCCATACACGCCCGACTCCTCTGAGTACACTGCAATTTCTGATGTTGCCAGGTACGCAGAAGATTGCAGACGATTGGCCCGTTCTCTGACAACCGAGGACCAAGGCCACCAGAAGCTACGGCTTGACACCGATCGACATCTCTCTACTTTCACGACTGGTGCTCTCGTTTGGCTCTGGGTTCCACCGAGCACTCCTGGCCTTTCGTCGAAATTACTGGCACGATACCACGGGCCCTACCGCATTCTCGCCCGTACGTCACCCGTCAATTATGAGATTGAGCCATTGACACAGTCTCATGACTTACGCCGTCGTGGCCGAGAAATTGTGCATGTGAGTCGCCTGAAGCCGTATTACGACCCTGCTACAGTGACTACGCCTTAAGTCGCCAGGTTGGCTACGCTATTCACCGGGGGCCAGGGTAGGGAACTATGCGAACGACGACGAAGCAGCATGAAATGGCAAGCCACAGCGTTGTGCACGCGCGACCCGAGCTTGCGTTTGTTTTGTATTTTCGGCCTGTTGGCGTTCCTCGCTCTTCTGGTGTTCCTCGGCCTTCCAGTAGGTCTGTATGTGAATAAACTGCGTGACACTGCTAACATTTCGCAGTGCGCAAGAAGGACGCGCCTGCTTACCGTAATAGTTTATTTTCCAGCAGTCGAGCTGCTCACGGCAAGATAGACTGCCCTCTTTTTCAAATAAATGTGTACTGGTTCTGTATTACTTCGAGTTCGTTTTTTCGCACTTATTTGAGCATAATGTGGTTGCTCGATAATGTATACACAGCATGGGTATGCGGCTCATGAGTTAATGTTTACTTTTTTTGTGCAAATTTTTATTACTTTCTTTAAAAAGACTTCACAATAAAGGATAATATTTAGCGGTTCTTTGCGATTTGTTGCATTGAAATTTCACTGTGTATTCACCATTGCTGCAGATCCTTCTTATGCGTTATGGCTGCCGTGCAAAGAACACTGTGCCACCAGTGGTCTGGGTGCAACTAGCAACTTCGATGAGGACGGCTTGCCTCATGAAGACTATGGCTGTATCTGTGCCTTGTTAATTCACTGATAATTTTTTTAGAATGGTGCATTAGTAGCTGTAAGCTATGTCTGTAGACAATTACTAGCATCATTTGTGGTCTATACTACAGTGTTGCTTGTGTCTGTACAGTCTAGTGTAGAACATACTCACGACCTTTTTTCTTTCTTGCCTTTCTTTGTTCGCTTTCTCCTGGAATAGCAAGGCAGAGACACGGCACCTGTGGTCAGCAACTCTAATGCACCTAAGGTGTCGCCTGTATAGTAACAAAGAAATTGACCTCTTCAAACAATAGAAAAGTGGGCTGCTTGGACATCATGTAATGCGTTTTTTTTTACATGTCGTCAAAGCATTCTCGTCATTCAGTGTAGCTTAGCAACTTGAACTTGCGGTCTTACTTTTTCTTAGGGCGGCCGTCGTCGCGCTGGTGTGGGTCTCGCCATTGCAGCTCGGAGTCATCTGTACAGGACTCTCCGTACGTATTCTTTCATATTGTTTTTAAATTATTTTGTTTATTTTGCAGTGATGTTGCTTCACTTTTCATGTGTTTGCTAGAGATACCTGAACATTCAATGGTATTCTATAGTTTTTCTTAATAGAAATCTGTTATCGATAATGCGTCAAGTGCTACAGCTCATTTGCCATCTAGCGCAAGGGCTGTGAGAGAAGGCAGTGATGTGACAGCTGTGCTGAATGATCGATAGTGCTACAGCCTGCTTATTTCCACTATTCTACACCAAACAGTGTGTTTTCATAGTTTAAAAATGAAACCACAGTCTCTCGAGGCTGAAGCATACTCGCATGTATCTGTCCTCATGTGCATGCACCATGCTGCCGTGGTTGTATGTGTAGATCAAGGAAAACGAATGCGCTTGCACACTGGTAGCCGCACCACTTTTCCGTTGCATCATAAACCATTTACTTACAATGCAAGTCGCTGAAGGCAAACATGTACACTTTGATATTTAGAGAGCCCTGATGTGCAAGACGTGTTGGACCGGCAGCAGAGAATTGAGAGAATTGATTGAGAATTCAGTAAATTATTGCCTTAAGTTTTCAACTGTACAAAACCTAAGGTTTGTTGTGAAAGTACTCTGCCGAGAAAAAGAATGCAGCAAAAAAAAAAAATTAACCTTGCAGAAAGTTGCCGACTTGCATTTCAAAGCTCCTCACTTATGTGCCAGATTTCTTTGCAGCATGGCAACTGAATTTCTGCTTGCTGTATGCGCGATGTCGAAACCCATGCTGACCGCAAACCCGAACTCGAATTTTGCACATGTACACTCTCGTTTTCGTAAACGATGCGAGGCTGTGCATTCATAATTGAAAGGTTTCTCTGTACTATCTATCCCTTTTAAAATGTAAATAGTGCAGAGCATTTTGTTGACTCGGGACGATACTGCACATCTGTAACCACTATGAAGAGGTTTTGCAGTTAGTACTCCTTAGGCCTTGCCTGCAGTCTTGCAACTTAGCGTGCTGCATCGGGCACTTTGTCCTAGAAAACTTGATAACGGGTGCAAATTAAATCGCACTGGCGAGCTTAATCAAGAGCAGCATACGTGGAACCAAATTTGGGTTGGAACCAAATTTGGGTGCTGGGTGCTTCGTTGTGGGTGTGAGATTTTGGAAGGCCATCTTTCATGCACAGCGTGAACTAGTGGTGCAATTTTATATGCGTTCCAAATACGGACGGAGGCGGTCTATTCTATCGAGTCACTCGTGATTGGCACATTTGAGCCGGGGGAAATGCCGTGACAGAGCGTCACGTGACGGACAGAGGCGTTTCGCTCCATCGAGTCGCACGGGATTGGCTCATTTGAGCCGTGACGAATGCCGTGACCTTCTATGTCACGTGAGCCAAGGTGTCGCGCGTCAGTTTTCCTCCGTTTCACATGCGGAGGAGAAGGAACGGTCTGAAGAATCGTCCAAAACGGATGGATTTAAATAGCTACGAGGTGGCTTGGATCGGATTTAAATGTAAGCGCTTTGCACCTTTCACTATCAGAATACTTTGAGAACATGGCGTCGCAGCGAGCCTCATGCACTTATGCTGCGATTCAATCCTCCCTCCGTTGTTGTAGCCACCCCGTCTGTTTGTCCATGACCGTTGTCGTAGACAGGCAGACAGACACACGGACAGACAATCAGACAGGCAGACAGGTAGACGGACAGACAGATGGACGGACAGACACAGACACGGACGGACGCAGGCAGGGCAGACAGGGCAGGCAGGGCAGGCAGGGCAGGCAGGCAGGGCAGGCAGGGCAGGCAGCATCCCCGAGTGCGTACTATGTCCTTGTTTGTTGTTTGTGGCACTCTTGAGCACGCTTGTGGAGTGTTCACATCTACGAAGCCATACATGCACCATGTCAGGAAAGAGGCGACTATACTCGGCAAAAACTTTTCTTGTCCTTGAAAGGAATGCTACGGGGACGGAGATTTCTGCCCATGTAGCCCTACATGAAGTAATTCAATTTACGCGCATCTCGTAATGCATCTCGTAATCTCGATGAGAAGTGGCAGGAGGCACACCATCAGCGTTTGATGTATACGCAGACTCGGGCGCCGCTTAGTCTTTGAGGTATTCGTAAAAAGACGACGATACAGGGCTTTTCACGTGTCGGAAACCCCGTTAAGGTAAATAAATACAACTGTCTTGTTGCTGTGCACTGCATCCTGTTTCGAACTGTTCCACATAGAAAATAAAAAAGGAACTTTTATATTTCACTTTGAAAATGTGTGTACTTTTGCGTAACTACGTTTCATGGCGATAAGATGCATGTGATTTGGCTCTGTAGCCTTCGCTTCAATGCCAGTAAAATCTGTTGCTGAGTAAGGGGAAGGCAGAGTCATCAATGCTGTTGTTGAACAGCTCGCAGATGACTGCCTTGAAGCTAGCAGCTTGGATGATGACGATCGCCAGATTTATAGGGTCGATTTTATGAGGTCTCAGATATTGAACGTGGCCTTTCTGGATTCGAAAAAGAGCTGATGTATCTGTGAAAGGCTTTTCACCCAGTCCAAGCTCCGAAATGGAGTTTAAGATGTGCGTGTGAGAGATGATGTCAAACGCTGTTTCCAAGTCAAGACCCAGGATGCCTGTTACGTCGCTTGTGTTCACGTCTATGGTTTGATGTTTGAGCAGCTTGATGTCTGATTTGATGTTTGAGCAGGCCCCGGAGCTGATCGTTCATTAAGGTTTTGAAGAACTTCCCAAGCGTCGCTGGTGGACAAGGGCTCTCCGGGCTCAGTGCATGGGGGTTCAGTGTAAGGCGAGTAGTCTGAACAGCTTGAGGAGCCCATGGGTAAATATCTGTGAGCCAAACCATCCGGTATAGCGTCTTCAGAATCAAACTGTCTGGCGGCGTGTATGAGTTTTGCAATGTCTTGCCTTTGATTACTCTTTGAATGTGACTTGTTCAAAAGGTGCTTTAGCAAATTCATTTCTCTCCTATTCTCAATTAGCCATCAACAGAATTGCACACCTCATCCCACTGCTGCCTAGAGAGCGTCTGGCAGTGGTCCTCGATGGTTCGGTTAAGTTTTGCAATTTTCTCGCGAAGCCAACGATTGAGCCTCTGCCGCTTCCACTTATTGAGAAATGATTTCTTGGCCTCTAGGAGGTGCGCAAGGCAACTGTCCATCCTATCCTTTTCAAAATTCGTGTGTATCTTTTTTGTCACCTCACCAACGTCTCCCTTGAGCTGTTCGGCCCATTGATCCAGGCTAGGGGTTGAGTCTCCAACTTGCGGGCATTTTTTTCTGATATGCCGGAAGTAATCCCAATCTGTGAAACTAAACTCTCTTACGGGCTCGCCCTTTACACTGATATGGGTAGCTAGGACATTATGGTCACTACCCAGATCCACGTACAATTCGTGCCAAGTAGCAGATTCAACATTTTTAACAAAGGTAAGATCGGGCGTGGAGTCCCTCGTGCAGGAGTTACACATCCTGGTCGGGAATGCTGGGTCCGGGGCCCCGCAGGGGCGCCTGCGCAAGTAGGCGTTTGGTGTGTAGCAACACCACAGACCCGAGCGAACGGGGGGGGGGGAGGGGGGAGTTTCGGCTCCCTCCCACGCCTAGCCGTGCGTGGCTTTGCCATGTCCGGGGTAAAGGGGATCCGAGGGGTTGAGCCGACGTCGGGTGATTGGACCTTTAAGGCCCCCCGGCGGAGGCAACACACCCCTTTGGCCCCGGCTTCATGTAGACGGCACCCCTGGGCTGACCCACCCAGGGGAAACCGGCAGTCGCCTTTTCCTGTCTCTGCCTCTCTTCATCTTCGTCTTTCCCTCTTACTTTCAATCTTTCCTGATCTCTCCTCTCTTCAATTTACTTCTGTTTTTCCTGGCGGCAAGGGCTAACCTTGTGTGCCCATCCAAACTAGGGTAAACCATATTGGGTTATAGTAACTGCGTACTGCTGGTGTTGTGCAGAAATGCTCTGCCACGTCCCCTCGTTGGACTCCGTGGTGGGTGGATAGCGCCGTTACCGAAAAATACACATTTTCCTATGGGATCCTCGACCCCCTCTTTAACTGATCGTGCTTCGAAAAGGGTACGCACTGACGAAACTTCACTACTTTGGCCCCAAAACAGAGAAACTTTCCCAAAATACCATGTCCTCCACTGCGAACAATCATCTACCATAGCTAGAGCAATCTCGCCCTTCCTTGTGGCCAAGTGCTTCAGAAAGACCATTGGAACCGGTTATAAAGCCACGAAGACGGTAAGTGGAGATCTGCTTCTCGAATTAAAAGACAAGGAACAGTACAATAAACTCTCGCACCTCGTAGCCTTTGGTAACATCCCCGTCTCTGTGAGCGCACACCCTACCATGAATACAGTGAAGGGCGTGGTATCGGACGAAAATTTGACGACACTGAGTGAAGAAGAGCTCTTTGATAGATGGAAAGACCAAAGTGTAATACATGTCCAGCGCATCAAAATCGGACGTAACAACAATGAAATAGCAACAAAGCACTTGATACTCACCTT
Organism: Rhipicephalus microplus; assembly: GCF_043290135.1. Lineage (NCBI taxonomy): Eukaryota > Metazoa > Arthropoda > Arachnida > Ixodida > Ixodidae > Rhipicephalus > Rhipicephalus microplus. Next base: position 4,904,675 of record NW_027464590.1, read on the forward strand.
CAACTCAACCCACCCACCCACCTGAGAATGTCTAAACTGGCTATGTAAAACTCCATGTCCGACCCTTCATTCCAAACCCGAGGCGTTGTTTAAAATGCCAGTGATTTGGTCATGCATTCCAGAGCTGCCGAGGACAGCTAATGTGTGCTAAGTGTGGCACAACCGGCCACAGTGCTGATGAATGTAGTCATGACGAGGTCCTCTGTGCTAACTGCGAAGGTAGTCACCCCGCATACTCCAGAGCGTGCCCAGCCTGGAAAAGAGAAAAAGAAATAACTATAAAAGTTAAGTAAAATATCACATTCAGGGAAGCAACACAACGGGTGTCGTTATCATTGGCACTAAAAACACCTTTTGCCGAAGTGGTGCAACGAGGGGCGGCACCACAAAGGCCCTTGGCAGTTGCCCGGACCGCGCCTAGCGTGCCGAGGCCAATGCCACAAGCCCCTATGGCGGGAGCAGCCAGCGCTGCCCTGCCCACATTCAGCCTGTCCACACCAGTGACCTCTACAAGCTCTGGCAGCAGCCAGGGCAATCACGAGGCCAAGGGGGCTTCATCGACCCCCAGCTCGGTGGGGACAAAGACTTCGTTGATCGAGGCGAAGTCTAAGTGACGCACAGATCGGTTTTTAGAGCGGGCGTCCAGTGTCTCGCAAGAGGCTATGGACACCAGTTCAAGCCAAACGGCGCAGGAAGCGCCGAAGGAGCGGCGAGCTTCTCTCGATCGCTCCAAAAAGGACAGAACGCCGATTACAGGGCCTGACAAAGGCCCTGTAAAACGAGCTAATCTCCGTCTTCTGTGCACACAGCACTTTTTCCCTTTTTTCTTTTTCCACTACGGAAAAATCATTCAGTGGAACGTAAGGGGAATACTTAGAAATTTAGATGACGTCCAAGAACTTCTGAGTAAGTTTAACGCGAAAGTGCTATCTATGTGTGCAAGAAACGCACTTAACTCCTAAGCACAAGGTCTTCCTACAGCAATATAATATTTCCCGAAAAGACCGGGAGGATGCTGTCATCTGGTGGCGTGGCCATTATAGAAGTATAGCATGCCAGCACTTGAAGCTCCAAACGGCCCTTGAGGCAGTGGCCATTCGAGCTGTACTTTTTAATAAACTGATTACCATATGTTCTGTGTACATACCACCACATCAACAGCTACACAGACGTGATCTGGAATCATTAATAGATGAACTCCCAGAGCCGTTTTTGGTTCTAGGTGATTTTAATGCACACAATGTCCTGTGAGGCGATGCTCACTGTGATGCGCGAGGACGTCTCATTGAGCAGCTCTTTTTCTCTTCTAGTTTATGTCTTTTAAATATAAAGGAGCCTACGTATTTTAGCCTTGCAAACAACTCATACTCCTCCATAGATCTTAGCATTTCATCACCGTCCCTTTTACCTGTTTTAAGTGGAACGTTCTTAAAAACCCTTATGGGAGGTGACCACTTTCCAATCATCCTGAGTGCGCTGAACAAAGGTCAATTACCCCGCAGGTTCCTCAATGGAAGATTGACTCAGCTGATTGGGAAGGGTATAGAACTCTTACACACATGACATGGACTGAGCTGTCTGCCCTGACCATAAATGAGGCTGTCACGTATTTTGCAGCTTTTATACTTGATGTCGCATCTAAATGTATTGCCAAAACGAGCGGCATGTCTTCTATACGGCGAGTCCCATGGTGGAACGACGCATGCAGGAAAGCACGGACCACTCAGAACAAAGCATGGGCATTGCTTCACCATTCCCCTGCAGCAGAAAACCTGAAAAATTTCAAGCGGGTCAAATCGCAGGCAAGGAGAACGCGTCGACAAGCTAGATGAGAGAGCTGGACAAAGTTTATATCGAGTATCAACTCGTACACAGATGAGGGAAAAGTGTGGAATCGGGTAAAGAAAATTAAGGGCCAACAAACGTATTCCCTTCCACTAGTAAATAGCCTCGGGGAAAGCTTGGAGGATTAAGCCAACTTTCTTGGCACACATTTCAAACACATATCGAGCTCCTCACACTACTCCGAATCTTTCTAGAATTACAAGGCACGTATAGAACAATAGTTAGAATGAAAATCCGCAAGAAATGTGGTGCATATAATGCACCACATTTAAGTGCCCGTGTGACAGGGGTATTATACGCTCACGCCTTAAGTATGGGGCAATAGTCTATCACTCTGCCTCTGAAAATGTTGCTCTGAAAAGCGCTCTGAAAGTGTTGGACCCTGTTCATCAAGGCATCCGCCTGTCCACAGGCACCTTTAGAACAAGCCCAGTTGAAAGCCTTTATGTAGAATCGGACGAGTGGTCACTCCATCTGCAGAAAACATATTCTTCCTTCATATATTTCCTTAAAGTAAATGCGAACAGTGAGCAACCGCATATTCCACCATCGAAGACCTGTCCAGCTCTCAGGTTTTTTTACAATCGACCCGCAATGGCATGCCCTTTCTCGCTGAGTGTCAGAGACCTAGCTGAAGAAACAGATGTCCCACTGCTTGTATACCACCTCAGCCCCCCCGCTCTGCGGCTCCCGCCATGGCAGTGGCAGGTCATAGACTGTGACACATCTTTCGTAGCTGTCACAAAGCATGCCTCCCCCATACACATTCGGATGTACTTCTTAGAGCTGCAACATAAATATGACTGTCCAGAATATTATACTGATGCATCCAAGTCCCATACTGGCGTGTCCTATGCGGCGGTCGGCCCATCCTTCTCGGATGCCGGCGTTCTGTCCGCCAGCACAAGCATTTTTACAGCCGAGGCTTACGCGTTATTTGTAGCCGTTAAACACATCAAAGAATTGAATACGCTAAGGGTA